>NW_025335268.1:936365-1274978 GCF_004798865.1 Varanus komodoensis | reverse complement strand
AATTCAGCATAGGTTAATAACACCCATATAGTCACTCTTTTCTACTGTCTTGAATAGACCTCCGACTGACTTTTACTGGATTATTAGCGTTAATTGCATCAATTGCAATATAATTGATTCTTAAATACTATGTAGAAACCTCATACAATTATGGAAAAACAAAAGTCATCTAGACATCTCAGATTTAGAATTCCTACACATTTAATTCCTGATAATCACCAGTCAGTTTGGATGTTAAGATTGTAGGGTGTCTTGTTTTCTTTCAGATAGGTTTTGACAGAATTGATAGTTTTACAACATTTCACACATTGCGCTTGGAAATAATAATATGTCGTTTGCTAAAAAAAAAAAAAAGAGGAAAAAGAAAAAATGAAATGAAACGAAATGAAATGAACTAACTTCATTTCTTAAATGTGAGATGCATTACCTGAATAGCTCCATTGAAATATAGAACAGAAAACACACACAAACACAAAATCCCCCTTCAGGCCTTTAGTTTTGAATGAATAAAATATGACATGGGCTCCACCCCTTTAACAACGTTAAAGGCGCCATCAGTGCTACCGAGTCAGGGGATGATGGTTTGAGTGTGCAGAGGCTACTTTCATGGCACACAGTGTTCCAGCATGGGATGGGCAGCCTAGCCAATCAGCAAACCCCATGTTGGGAATGGTACATACATGCAGTGGCTTCTCCAGATTCGGCCAGTCACATGTCAGCTCAGGCAGAGGTAGGCTGTCCTGTAATCCATGGGCCCATTTGCCAACTCAGAAGTGAACTCCTGGAGAAGTTACTCATAATCCTTCATCTGTAAGAAGGGAATAAGATATTTTTTTCAGTCTTGTAGGTTTTGTGAGATAATAGATGTGAAGTACCACAGGCCATAGAAAAGGGTAATATTAGACTTGGTGGTCTATGGACATGCTTTCCTTTGAATAAAGGAGAATTGGGTTCGAATGCTGGATAAACTGATATCAGTGGAAAGAAAAAGACTATACTTAGGAGGGCTGGAGCAAAATAGAAGGCACATGTTTTGCATGTGCAAAGTCCTGAGTTCAATCTCTGTAAGTATAGACAGACAGAGACCCTACCCAAAATCTGGGAGAGCTGCTGCCACTCCAGAGAGACAGCACTGAACTGGATGGATTGAGGATCTGATATGGTATACTATAAAGTAGTTTCACAGTAGTATATGGTAGAAGAAGCCTAGCAGATAATGGCTGAAATTCACTGTTCACTGGTGCAAGAATTGCTAAACGGATCCTGCTTGCTTAAGTTACCACAGGTGTTTTGTGTATGGCATGAAACAGGACTGAAATATTGATATCCAGGGGGCAAAAATCCATACATTTGTTCACTGAGTATTTCTCACATAAAAGTTCTGAAAGACTGCCCTGCATTCAAGTTAAGGAAGGATTACTGAGAATTTTCAGAAGATATATGCTGGGAGGCATTCAGCACCATTAAGGATCTGTGCTCCTCTACTGTCAGACGTTACTGGCATTGGTGCTCATCCAGGTCAGGATTGCTGAATATACCTGCAGTTTGATAGCTCATGGGCTTTGTTATTATTTCCCAATGGCCTTCTGGGAGGCATAAGGTGTTCCTCATGAGCTGGTTTTCATGGATTTGATGTATTGTGTTGTTACAGTCTCCACAGGGGTAAATTCAACGTTTTATGTGTTAGCTCTCTGGGTCTGTTTGCACACACAGACTGGTCTGTTTGCACACACACACATATATATTACATTCCATTTTGATGCCGCCCCATAACCTGAAGGTCCTTTGAACGGCTTACACGGGGCTGTTGTGGTGCACTGGGCACTCACAAGTACCAATCTTGCTGGGGTTTCTTGTGCTGTGCAAACCCCAAAGGGGCAGGGGTTGTTTCTGAGTGAGCCAGCCATCCAGTAACTCTACAAGAAACTGTGGATTATTTGAGGGCTGTCTAACCCTCAGACAAATCCCTGACACCTTGGTTTGCATGGCGCGACAAGCCCCAGAAAGCTGGGTGTCATGCAAAACTGGTCCCTGTGGGTGCTCAGAATGACAAAACAGCCCCTGTGGGTAAATTCAACTATAGTGGACTGTCATGTCATTGAACCAAGTCAGTGACATTTAACAGACTAATCTCAAGTGTTGTTAAGATGAAAAGACTTCAAGCGGACACACACACATGCATCTCAGCCCTGCCAAGTAATTCATCAGAGCAAGCTGGATGAAATTTGGTTGTGTTCTTGTTTGGTGTGCTATTATTTTTACTGCAAATGGGTCCAACTTAATCTATGTCACTTAAACATGCTGCAAAGCAGCCTGCCATCAAAAGGTTTCCCTGAGGAAAAATTAAGCCCTTGAAGCCATCCATTATTCAAAGACTACATCTAAGGGCACCATCCACCTTGTCCTCCCACCCGCCCTAAGTGTTAAATAAATCATAACATCCTGTTCATCGTGCCGTCAGTGGGGGTGAAAGAAGCCATCATAAATGAGGCTGAAATCACAGGGCTGGAGCTGGCGTCCAAGTTTTTGTTTGCAAGAAGCAGTCACTGCAGTTCTTTTGGTAATTCAGGTCCTCAAGGAAAGCCCTTTTCCCCCCATTCCAATGACTTCCCATCCCAGGGGAATGGGGAGGAAATTAGCATTAAACACAAGGAAGTGCCCACCCTTTTCCAGTCGTGTGCCTAATTTATCAGGTGTAATATTGGCACCTGGAGCTTTGTTTTGGCTTCTGTTCCATCCCTAATGAGGAAGTATCAAAATACTTGTAACACGCTGTGTTAGGACTTCAAAGGCTTTCATCACTGGACACAGACTTGAGTCATACCTTTTTTAAATAGAAGGAAAAATAAATTTTATGGCAGACTTTACAGCAAGCTTTTGAAAGCTCTAACAGGGAGTAGAGGGAGGACTGAGCTAGCAACAGTCTCTTGAATCATACATTTGCAGAATAATTTTAAAAATACTAAGAGAGATATATCATCAACTGTTTTTGATAGTCATTTTCAAGGTCTGATCATTTATGGTCTCAGGACTTGATATTTACCATGTAGGTCTAAAGTGGTTAAAGGTTTAGATGATGAGATCTAATTTCAGAATCCAAATTTACACTTGACATGCTGATGGATTTTGAAAATGCCTGACATTTTATTTCAGCACTAATATGAACTTACCTGTTCTCCTCACTGCCTGTGCAGTGGGTTGGATTTTGGATTAGGCATGCCAGACCCAGTTATGTTATCAACACAGATTATCTGTCTCTAAGATTGTATGTTGGCTTCAGCTTTTGGGGCCTCTTTTCTCGTTGGAAGACACTTGTTGCATTTGCTGTCCTTGTTCTTACCTTGGATTAGATCTCACTTGACCCTTCTTCTATAAATCAATGTTGCAAAGGGCACTTGTGTTCCTTTCCTTACAGTACAGAATTTACAAGCAAGCAGAAACATTATTAGGTGGTGTCAGAGACCAAAGGCCCAATCATAGGCATGTTTACAGAGAAGAAAAGAAGGCTTAATGATGGACGCTGTAGGCCTTTTCTTTTGTCTAACTATGCATAGGATTAGGCTTTAACTCTGTAATCCTAAACACTGACAAGGGAGTAAGTCTCAATGGACACAGCCTTCCAAGGATTCTGCTGTTAGTCAACAGCACATATATGCCATAAGTGAGTTGTTTTCAGGAGGATGAAGCAGGAGGGGAGGAACTGGGTAAAATGGCTGCACCTAGCGAAGCAATTAAACATTTGTTCAGTCAGGACAGTCCAAAGCTACCACTCCTGAACTGTAATTCACCAGCAAGGTGCATACACATTTTTCTTTTCAACCATAGATGTTTAGGGTATCCTGCTAAGAATACAGGCAGTCCCCAGGTTATGAATGAGTTGTGATCCTGAGAAAATGGAAATTTGTCTTTTGCATGTAAGTTGGATCACATAGAGTTGGCCCTCCACATTTGTGGAATTAGGGGTACACGAACCCTGCGAAAGTGGAATACCCACTCTTTCCTCCTGCCCAAACTCACCAGGGCCTCCTCTTTGCAGCAAGGAAATGCCAGAGGGATTTCCCTCTTCACCTGGGCAAGGCAGGAGAAGCCTGCTTTGGAGGCCTCCCTCTCTGCCTTTTTGCTTCCTCTCTCTCAATGATAATGACAATTTTCTGTAGTATTTTTAGATTAATAGACCCTAGGCCAGTTCATGCATAAGTACAGGTTGTTCATAACTCAGGTTTTTGTAACCCATGGACTGTCCGTGGGGGAAGAGGGGCCTAAGACTCACAGCATGCCCCAGCCTGGGACTCAGAGGCCTTTTTCCTGTCCTAACATGCACATCAGTCACTTTACACTAACCATGCTACACTGGTAGCAGTGTATGTACCCTTTGGGCATACACTGCTATGTACACTTTGGGCTTTACAATCCATCTCCATGGAGGCCTGAGTATTTTTTTTAACTCTGTCTTTCTGCAGGGCAGGCAAAAGGACCTCAAAGGTTTTCTACATAAGACATCTCTTAGAGCAGTCAACTTTAGTTGTTGTCACAGTGCAGCAAGGTACAGCTGCATGTGGGCAACTTTATCTGCATTTTCTCTGCGATGTCCTTTCCTATCATGTCAATCATAGCAGTTTTGTACAACTAAATAAAAAATAAACCTTCGGGGGATCTCTATATTTGCCACCTGCTCAGATTCCTAATGACATGGAGTTCATTCAAGGCCTGCCATTCTTTCTGTATACTTACAATGAGTGCCTTTCAGGGCCAAGAGAGAAATGAAGATTTCATATTATTGGGTATTATGTAGTTTGTATCTGCTTGATCTTTCAACTATTGCGTGTTTGGTGCTGACAAACAGGGGTGGGAGAGAGATAATGGCCATTTGAACCAATGTTTCCTAAACTTACAGTGAAAAGGCAACCGTATTTGTAGTACCAAAATTGAAAGAGGTTAACCATTCTTATGGTAGATTTTTCAAAACAAATTTGAGTGAAAAAAATTAAATACAGCACCAATTTTAGCCAATAACTGAAGAACTACATGAATTTAATGAAGTATAAGTAGAAAAAGTTGAAAGACTTGGGTATGTTTCTCCTGGAGAAGAGACAATTAAGAGGTGAGATAACAGCCATCTTCAAATACATGTCACATACAAAATGGCAGCCCCTTATGTGACTGGGGGGATGTCTCCCAAAAGTCGGGGGTGCAGTTCATCTGGTCTATAGGCCTTTCAAAGATAAAATTGTAAAACACTTTTTAAATTATTTGTTTGTAAATTACTGGGTAGGGAAAAATGGGTGTGGGTGGGAGCCCTTGTAGACCACACATGGCTACAGGCTCAGATGATGGAGCAATGATCTCTGTTGTTTCATTAGGCAGAGCCTTGCCTTGCCTTGCCTTTTGGTGAACTTCCCATTTCTAAGACAGGGCATGAGTTGCACATTCAACTAAAAAAAAACCTAAGACAACTTGACTGTTGTTCTAGTGCAATTGGAACAAACCTGTGCAAATGATGGCCTGCCTTAGAAATGGAAGTCTTCAAACTGGCTGTACGCACACCACAGTGACATGGCAATTGGTCCCACTGTTGCACTGCTCAATCTGTCAGGAAGTTCTTCTCATTTGTTTAGCCGGCTTCCTGTAATATGTGCCTTTTGTTCTGTGTCCTGCCCTCTGCTGACTGAGGAGGAGCAGTGACTCAAGGGGACTCTTCCTAGAAACTCCCCCCCCCCCCCGGGTCAGCAGATGCCCAACCGTACCAACTCTTGACACAGGCCCTTATCAGCCAACGTCAAGTGGAGCACGTGGGAGTAAAAAACCTCAGCTTCACGAGTAAATGGATGGGATTCGAGTTAGCAGGGACTGACCAAGAAAGAAATTTTGGCCTTGGGGTGAACAGCTCATTGAAAATGTCAGCCTAGTGTTCAGCTGCTGTGAAAAAGGCAAATACTATATTCAACATAATATAGGAATTGGAAATAAAGCTGCCATGTTCATACTGTCCTTATATACAAATCTATGGTGACTTCAGCCACAACTGAAATTTGTGTACAGTTCTGGACATCACGCCTAAAAACAGATATGGTAAAGTTGGAAAAATGTGCAGAGGGGCCACTATAATTATTAAAGGGCTAGAGCAAGTTCCCATGAGACAAAATTCGGGGCTCTTTAGTTTACAGAAAAGGCACATGAGGGGAGACATGGTAGAAGTGCCCAAAAGTAGGCAAGTGGACAGGGAGACATCTGTATCCTTTTCTTATAATATCAAAACCTGGGGTTCTCCTGTGGGTTGTCCGGGAAACTGAGGACAGACCAAAGGTTCTTCTTCACACAGTGTCCAGCTTCACTATGGAATTCACTTTCCCAGGTTGTAGTGAGGGCCTCCCATTAGATGGCTTGAAAAGAGGATGGGACAAATTCATGGAGCAGAAGGCTATCAGTGGCAACCAGTCCTGATGGCTATTTGCTACCTCCAAGAATCAAAGGCAGTAGTCCTATGTTCGCCAGCTGCCGTGGAGCTTGGGTGGGCGGTTGCTGTTGCACTCATGCCCTGCCTGTGGATGTTTTGTGAACAGCTGGGTGGCCACTCTGTGGTCAGAATGCTGGATGAGATGGACTTTTGGTCGAATCCAACATGGCTCCTCTTATGCTCTCCTGTTATGCATTCCACAACCCACAGAGGCTATGTTGGTGGGAACCTGGGACAAGGTCTTTTTGATAGCAGCTTACTTTTGGGGAAACTTACTTTTGGGGAAAGTGAGATCATCTGGCTCCTTGTTCTGCTCTAGATGGACAGTAAAGGCTGCCCTTTCAGTCAGCCTTCTAAGGCTTAGCATTCTTACCATTCTTTCATTGTAATGTTGCTTGTCAATTTTATTGTAGTTTTGTTCCTTTTTTCCTTGGGTTTTTGATGAAGTTTCAGTATTTCCCTGACTGCTCCTACACAGAGAGTGTGATTTTTGTGAATTCATAAAATAATCTGAATAGGGAGTGAGATCGAGGACTTCAAGTTGTCCATAAATAACTAGTAGATGGATATCAGACTAAGCCTGCCAGCAAGTTACCTGGTCACAGTTTCCCCCCCTTGCTACTTCAGTTTAAATTATAGCAATCATTTCTAAATTTGCACTTACACCTGTAAATTACCATATATACACTTCATGCAAATCTGTGCTTTCATTTCATCTTTTTTGGTGATGTACTTCCTCTTCTTTTATAAGCAGCCACAATAACTTAGAACGATATTCCCCAACCATTTGTTCTGACTCCTTGTCTCTTTGACCAAAGCGAATGACTTTGCTTCAAGAGGAACGAGAGAGATAGACTAGGTTCACACAAGCATGGGTAGCCAGTACAGCTTATTAGCCAGCCTCATGTTGTGTGAACTTGGACCACAGAGACTGTGAGAGAATCACATCCATGAGGGCTAATAAATTGCCAATCAGCACTGAGAGATGGAGAAAGAGATGCTTGCTACCAATTTGGAAACAAAGGCAGTTCTGAGATTTTTGCCACACGAACTGACGCTGTATGAAAAGCTTTGGAAGAAGGCCTAGTCAGTTGCTGAACCTGGGCAGACCAGCTGTTGAACTGGCAAATGTAGTTGTCTGAGCTGGTAATTGTATAGGTAACTGGTCTGGTCCCTGGGACACCATTTTGCATCAGTTCCACCCACCGCCATCATCCTGAGCCAATATTTTGCACCTCTTCTGCTAGAAGGATATTAGGGTTACCAGAGAAATGTTAATGCAACTAAACTAGCTGCCCAGGTTAAAATTTCACATTCATACTATATGCCAGGTTGGATCATATATACATTATAATTGGAACATACATTTATGGCAAGCGTTTCAAATAAAGATAGAACTGCAATGGCCTCTTGAAATTCAGTTTTATGCAAAGAAATAGGGAGTAGGGAAGCACTGCATTTATTTTTTTTCCAGAAGAAAATGAAGTTCGCTGAGGTGGGACTCCCTATGAGCAGTAGGAACAGCACTGTTGTTGTTTTTAATAAAAGGTGTGTACCTATGCCGAGTGCCAATAACATTTTATTTTTATTTATTATAAGTATAATCCCATCTTTTTTTCTTGCAAGGAACCAAGAAAGCTTCTACCTCCTCTCTGTTTTGTCCTCACAACAACCTTATGAGGTAGGTTAGGCCAAGAGTCTATGACTGGCCCAAAGTCAGTTAGTGAGGTTCATGGCCAAGTGGAGACTAGAACCCACTTCTCCTGAGCCCAGTCCACCACTCTAAACACTATCCCTCACTGTTGGCAGCCTGACTACCATTTTGCCTTCTCCAGATATTCTCCAATTATGTCCCTACCTGGTATAATTGTACAGCACTGTGAAATTGCGGGTGGAAACAGGGCTGCCATCAAAAAATGGTGGAGAATATTCACTTGACATTTATTTATTTATTTAGAACATTTCTATGCCACCCCCATCGCAACAAAGACTTGGGGGGGCTCACAAGCCTTGGGGCGGCTCACTTTTCTTTTTTTGTGGGGGGGGGGAGAGAGAAAAAATGCTCAGAAATTTCTCAGAAAATGTCTTTCGAGAAATTTCAGTCCAGTTTTATTTAAAAGGGCTCCATACACTGCCAGACTAGATCCCTGCATATTGTCTGATGCAGACTAGCGTTTTTGTCATTTCAACTGAAGAACCAGATATTTGTATTCTATACATTTGCATGTGCAAATCTCTTCCACCATTGAAATGAACTAAAGTGCAATCCCGTGCAAGCTTAGACAGCAAAAAAAAAAAAAAAAAAAAAAAAAACCACTTACAAATCTTGCATTCCTCATCTGGCACTGTTTTGATTGTGCTTTAAAAGCTCTTGTGGTCTGGGCAAATGTCATGCATACATCACACACCTAAATCATTTCTGGTTCGGATTGGGATGTTAGACTTCATTTCTGAATAAATTTGAAAACCTTAGGAACCAGGCCGCTTGCTAAAGTGGACTAGTGGACTCCTTTACTTCTACACAATATGTCCCATGATTGCCTAAACAGGTTGATCACAAAAATAATGCTGAACATAGCAGCAAAGACCAGTTGCAAATAGCAAGAAACACGTGTTCAGGGAACAGAAGGGTGTAGATAGGGCGTCAATCATGGGAGAAAGAGGTGAGCGAATCAGCATGAGGAAAGGGTTAATGTCTCCCTTTTGTCAATACCCAGAGAGATGCTGAGGGTGGCAGAAAAGGTTGCTGTTTCACCATTTTCTTTTATTTCAGATGCATACAATCTGGCTGCATCCCCATGAAAGCTACACGCTATAGGGCGGCTAATACATCTTAGCAATAAATACATATGCAAGAAGTACTGGCAAAATGACAATATACAAATTTAAGAAATTGGCAGAAATTGTCACTTTGGCTGCTCACTTTTTGAATATGAAAGTGCAAAACCAAACATCAAGTGTGCACTGTGAATCTGAACTTTTACCCCACCTTTCAAGAATCATAGTATAGTAGAGTTGGAAGGGATCATGAAGGCCATCAGGTCCAGCCCCTTGCTGTTGCAGGACACCAAGTTACACCATCTCAGATGGTGGTCCAGTTTCTTTTTGAATGTCTCTAGTATGGGAGAGCTCACCACTTCTCTAGGCAGCTGGTTCCACTGTCGTATTGGTCTGACTGTAAGGAAACTGTTCCTGATGCCCAGATTCAGAATTTTAGTCCTACGCAGAGGTGGGTGAAAGAGTCATTCATTCATTCTGACATTTATATGCCATCCCTTCCTTCAAGACACTTTGGACTTCAATACCTCAAAGCCTCTGCCAATACAGTCATTTCAATGCTGGGATTGAAATTTGAATGATCTAGAGATCTACATTCTGCTTACCTCTGTGCCAGCAACCTGATCCTATGTGTGTTTACTCTAAGGTAAGGTCTGCAATGGGAAATGGAGATCTCCCCCATGTAAGAGCACACAGGATTGGGAGCACCTTACAAACCCTTTTGGTTTTAGCCATCCCAAATAATTTGGAGTCATCACTGACTGGCGGAAGGACTAGGCAAGGCGATTCTCTGCCATTTCTTCCCTCTGTGTATTCCAGCACCACATCCCATGTTTTCTGGAGCAGATATGTTGGGGCATTGGGAACTTCAAGAGGAGAGATGAATCAGCAGAGATTTGAGTCCTCCCTTGTTCAGCTGGTGGAAATGTTTCCTTCACTCCTCTGAACAAAAGGAGGAAGGAAGATCTTAGATTCTGGGCCACAATTCAGAACTGTGAATTCATACAATTCACAATTTGTATGTGTAAAGCATGGGCAAGCTCTGCGTCAAGGTGGGCATTCCCTGGCATTGCTTCTCAGATTTCTTTGTCTCTTTTGCTCTGGCAGTAGGAACGAGGAGATCTGTTGTTTCACTTCCTTCCAGATTCAAATGGTTTAACTTTCATCTTTTTTCTCTCTTGAATGTGAATGTCACAATTGTTGGTACATTCTTATAAAAATGAACTGAACTGAAATTGTCCTTCATCTGCACTGGCCAAATCATTCTGTCAAGCCATTCCCAGCATGGAGTGGACCATCATACGCTGCCCTGAAATTTGACTCTTACAGGTGATGAACCTCTTGGAAAAGCACAGATGGCAACCATAATTCTGTGCTATTAAAGTGGTTGAACGTACAAGAATTCAAATCTAAACTTTTATGAGCATGAGCAACATACACAAAGCTCCTAGGCCTGATGGATAAATCGGGCAGTTCCAGTTTCTCTCATTTCCATTTCTTTGTTTAAATCTCAAGTCTTTTTGGGATTTAAATTCCATATGAACTTCGCAAGTTTTGGTAAACAATACTGAACTGAACTGAATTTCTCACCAGTAGCTAGTGCATGCATTTTATGGAATGACTGCATTTCTGGCTTACAGGTACATTCCGTTCTTTAGAGTAGTGCAATTATTATTAGCACAATTGGTTACCTTATTATCTATTTGTTCTCTAGGAGGCTCAGGTTGTACATGGATTATCTGTACAAATAATCTGTACACTAAATCAACAGCCTATGGAGAGGGATTAAGCTGAAAGAAACAGCAATTTCCAGCATCTGACATTCACTGTGCACTTGTCATTCCCTACTTGTGGTTACAGGTTCTTTCAACCACACTGCAGCCCTTCAGGGTCATGTCTGTTTTTAAAAAACACTTCTGGTGTTATTTATTGATGGGAAAATATACTACCATTTCTGAAAGCAAAAGAAAACACCTTTTCTATTGGTATATTAGTGTTATCCCACCATACCTCATTGCCACCTAGAGGTTATGTACAGGGAAATCAGGAGAAGAAATGTTCTCTGTGCAGTGCTCTGATCTCAGTTCAGCATCAGAGGATTAACTGAAGGTCTGCCCTTTGTGCCTGAACCAGGATGTTAACCTGATCCTAGGCTACACTGTACCACAATGCTTTTTCCAGCCTTGCATTGGTTTAGGCCACATCCATCAATTCATCTATAGAACTTTTTAAAAATCATATGATGAGCCATTTTTTGTTGGTTGCCAATCCCATACATGGTGAAGCAGCTGGTAAACAAACAAATGAACCACCACTACCAGTATCCCTTTTGCCGCCTTAAAAATCCATGCAGCCCCCCACAACCACCGCAATAGGAGGTTTTGCAAGCTAATATTTACCAAGCAAATCCTGTCTTTTCCTGCCAACTACACAAGCATGTGGGTTTGGCATCTGCACCAAATTCACTGCACAGGATATAAAGATGCCACTAAACTCATTTTGCTCCTCTGCCTGTTCCCACTGAGCAGGTGAAAAGTTGCCTGATGTGACTCATCCCGCTACGGTTTTCTTGTTTACTGAATGCAATTTGGAAAGAGCACCCTTCTCTCTCACCCTCCCCCAACTTCAGTTTTTTTTAATCCTTATTGCAGGAGGCAGCCATCAGCAACAAAACCACAAGGCTAGTCTTGGCTGGCTGAATTTGTTCAGCAGCTGCTGTGTTCCAAGTTCTGGGCAAGCCACAGTGATCCAGATTCCCACTTGTCCTGTGTCTTCTGCCTCAGTTGCATTACAGCATCTTGAACAAGAAGGAGCACTAATTGACCAGCCTGGAATGGCTGCCAGCACAGTGCAGCCCATTCCCAATCCCCAGTAGACCGTGCTTGCCCCCCGTCTCCCTGCATTTCCCACCCCCATTGATTCGAGGCCTGCAATATCTTCCAAGTCCTCCTTGAATGCAAAACTCCAATTTAGCATGTGGTAAGCTGTGTGTTCCCCCCACCCCCGGCCCCCAGCAGACTGCTCTTGGTTATTGTTTCCCAACCCAAGTAAACGTTCGAGCGGTTATGTTCTTCTGACATTTATATTGTCGCAGACTAGAAGGCTAGGATCAAAATAAAAAGCCATTTTCCCCTCCCTACACAGAAAGGCTAAAAACAAAACAAAACAATCCCGGTCTTTTTGGCTCTTTCACAATTATTCTGAAAATGCCACAAAATATGTAGACATGCCTATATATTTATCTCCACTTTTCTTAAAGTGCAGACAAAATGTAGTGTGTGTTTTTCAATACAGACAGGGAGTTGGAATGCTATTTAAGTTGGCTTCAGTGCATTTCTTCATTGTATTGTGCTGACATGATTTGTTCAAAGAAACTGTGCTTTTGGAAGGAAAAGGTTAAAGTTTGCTACTGATATTCATCAGGAGATGGATATTTAATCTTTAATCTCTTGTTCTAGGCCCCTACTTCGGATCAACTCATTATCCCGAATAAACGATGTGTCATTCCCATTATTTATGTTTCGTTGCAGCCAAAGTATCTGGACCTCGTTTGGGTAAGCACCATTCATTTCGACCCATTCAGCATTAATCTCCCTGCTAACATCTTTCCTGTCCTATGCACTGTCCCCTATTTGCTTTTATGTTTTCTGCGGAGTGTTTATAAAAGGATAATCTTTTACAAAGCAGACAGAATTTTTTTGTGTATAAACTGCTGGGTTTGAATGCCTCATTGATGCACCATCTAAACTGAAGTGTTCAGCAAGATTAGTGCCTTCACTGAGCTACTGAACTGGGTAAAAATAGGGAGTTTGCACCTTTCTCTCCCATGAAAAGGGTGGTTACTGATGCCGTCACCATCCAAAGGGGATACTTTTAGCAGATGGACTGGGGAAAATAGGAAATCATTTGAAAAATTTGGAAAAAAAATACCATCAGCCAAGGAGGTCACTTCTGGTGGCAGAGAAAAGCAAAGGAGGCAGCAGCAGTGTTGGTGGATTCTGATTTTCTGGGGAGTACATGTCAAGCTGGAATAAAGCCACAGAAATCAAGAGAATTACTTATTCTACATCACTGTAGCTTCAAGCTGAAATTGCCCGCTAGCATACCTAAATACATATGACTTTTGCTGGGAAACAGAACCATGTCGATCTGTAGAATGGAAATGGGGTAATTATTTTTTTGAGAACAGAAATTTGTCAATGCATTAGCAATGCATTTTGCCATCAGCCACCCCCCTCCCCGCCATCCCCTCATTCTGTGCCCTTTATGCAGCCGTATCGTTGGGAAATGGCGAATGTGGGGTGCTCATGACAGACTCCCCCCCCCCATGCAATGCAAACACTTTTTGTTTAAAGAACACAATACGCAAGTGCTTTTGCTGCCCATATTCTCCACATTTAATAGGGAAAATTCCAAAACAGACATGTGGTGGTATCATTTGAATGGCATAGATCCTTAAATACATTTGTCACTTTGCGCGCTTGCCAGATATTTTTCAAAGATCCACACCATCGAATACACTCCAAATTATATCCATCATGACTCTGTCAACATGTAGCACTGTTTAGCGTTTTATTTTCATTAAACTGCACTATTGTTGTCCATCTATTATGACATAAACTAGGATTTGTGCCCTTTCGTTGAAATGAAATGAAGAGTAAAAGAAATCATTGGTAAAAATATTCAGGAAACCGTGCAATTCATTTGCATTTGTCAAGCTGTCTTGGTACACTTGAAAAAGGGGTGGGTGAAATGTCATGTTGATCAGTTAACGGCAGGTATTCAGTTCCAAAGAGACTCCATCAGAGATCTAGCCAAGGGTTTTATACCAGTCCTTGCAACTGCTTGAGTTGTTCATGACTCTGACCGTGTGCATTACAAGCCCATCTTTCCTATAGGGAGCTCAGGGCAGAATCCACCATTCTCCTCTCCATCTTATCCTCACAACAACTCCAGGAAGTTGGTCTGATGGAAAAGGAGTGACTGATTCCAGGTCATCCATGGAGTTTCACAGCTGCCTGACCTCAGTCTGGAACGTGAATTTCTGCACTGCAGTGAAGTGCATTAGTACCATTAGGGTAATGGCAATTATGTGCAAGCTGTGGCCCAGTTCTCCCTGAAGTGGGGTCTGAGCTGTACCTTTTCAGAGTGCAGATAGTGACCCACATAATTCAATGCTCCTCCACACCAGGAGGGGAGAAGTCTTCTGCTCATAAGCTAGATGTCAGGATTCTAGCTTAGCTTTCTCCCTGACTTGCTAATTTTCTACATGCAGGATGGACTTTCTATTAGCCATTTATTTATTTATTACATTTATATATTACACTTAGAATCACAGAATCATAGAATAATAGAGTTGGAAGGGGCCATGAAGGCCATTGAGTCCAACCCCCTGCTTTTGCAGGACACCAAGTCACACCATCCCACTCAGATGGCTGTCCAGGTTCCTATTTGTTTGTTTATTACATATTTATGCCTTCTCATAGCCCTGTACGAGAGCCCTGTAGGCCTCTCTGGGCAGTGAACAAGTAGGGAACAAGTAGAAAATATATAACAATAAAATATACAACAGAACTTGGTAGAACTCAGATAGTCTTACCCACCCACCGCCAAACATATTCCCACACAAAGCCTGGGACCTGAACCAGTGCCGAATGGGCGCCAAACCGGGACCCCAGTCCTCGAGTGTTGGTGTGATGCCCTCCCTTCCGCAGTGGCATGGAGGCATCTGTGATGGCTGGTGGGGGGGTGTTGATGAGGAGTGGCGCCCGCAGCAGCAGCCGCAACTGCCCTGGACACCAGGCCTTTAAGTAATCATCAACAGAGGATCCAAAAGCACGTACAACAGTAACTCCTAATCGGACAACCACTGTCAAAATAGTGACACACTTTCTGGCTTGCAGAGTTCATTTTTTATGGCCATTTGCATCTTTTGGGCCAATTTTAGTCAACCATCTGTGGGAGGAAAGAAATTCCCTGAGAAGAGGGGAGGTGGGAGAATTTGCTGGTCATCAAAGTTATGAAGTGTTCTTCACAGTGTCCTCTGTCATGTCACAACCCCCTGCACTTCTGAACAGCCATGGGAAGGTGCCAAATCATGGGTATTCTAGAAAGCATAGGAAGATGGAGAGAGCCCCATTTTTTCAAGTTAAAACGACTTATTGTTCAACTACAGATACACATGAGCCCCAGCCACGAAGTAATGTCCTCCCAAGAGCATTCCAGGGAACTAGGAAAGACTATGGAGTGCCAGAGGTTCAATTTATACATGACATGAAGCCACTGTTTATGTTAATTATGGTTTGCTGCAGATGGGCAAGCAACTTTGATTTGTTTTCTGTTTCTAATTTGATTCTTTCTAGTCCATTTGCCAGCCTTTGGAGCAGTTTCAATTTTAGGCTGTTCCTCTTGAGCACCTGTCTCTCAAGGTAGACAACAACAATGGAAACATGTCAGAAATGAACCACAGACCTGGGTTGAGGGCACATTTTGTAAGCCAAGGCACATTTTGTAAGCCAAGAACAAACTATAGGTTCTATTTATGGTTTGCTTGTGGGAATGGGTTCAGACACAACAAGAAGACAGATTTCAGCAAACCACTCCATGGCTTAGTGTTGTGCAAGAACAGCAAGTCTGACCTATGTGGGAATAAATGATTGATCTTTTTGTGTTCCATGTCACTTTCACATGTGTTCACCCACATCTGCTTTTTCCTGTTTCCATGTGAATATGCGAGTTTTAAAAATTGGTACAAATAATTGATACATTTTAACCATATATTTCTCCTAAATAGGCATTTATAAACAAGAATGTCCAAGAGTTCAATCTTATATAGACATTCTTGGGATAAAACATAATTGAAGTCAGCAGGACTTCTGAGTAGAGATACATAGGATTGTTGTCTCTTAAACATGCTTTTTAAAATTGTATTTTATTTTAATTTTTGAGTTGAGAACTACCTTGGAACTTTCAGGAAGTACGGCATCAGATACAAGTAAGTTCCAGTGTTCCTCATTTGCCAAGGAGCTATGAATCAGAACAGTTATACTGTAACAGTACATTACATTTACACCACATGATTCTTCTTCCTTCACAGAACCCAAGGAGACATACAAGGTCCTTTTCTCCATTTTATTTTCACAAAAACAACCCTGTGAGGTAGGTTAGCTGAGAGTTTGTGGTTGGCCAAAGTCACGCAGTAAGCTTCATAGCTGAGTGAAGACTAGATTGAGCTCTTAAGTCTGAACCCACAAAGATTGGAATTCTCCAGGCATCTCTAGACCTCCAATCCAACATGGAGAATTACATGCGCACTGTTCCCTTAAGTACCACCCAACCCCTGGACTCTCCTCACCTCCTCCCAATGAGCAGGAGAAACCCTGCTGGAGATCTGCTTTAAAAGGCCCCAAGATGCAGGCAACTGTACATGGCCAGGCTAATAGACTTGGTCAGCTACCACCTCTTGGATAGATCCTGAATTCACCAGTCAGGGTTTTGTAGGCAACATGTGATATAGCCACATGCTCCAGTCTTTATGGAGGCCTATTTGGGCCTCAAGAAACCTTTGGAAATTTATTACCTCCCTAGGGCTGCAAAAGAGGTGGGGAGCGGGGTGTTTCTTCCAGATATTTGGCCACGGGATACGTATGACTGGTGGGTAGACTCAACATTTGGTTCCTTATGTTGTGAGTCCTTGGCTACAGAATTCTCCACATTAATGTGAGGCTATATTGGTCAAGACTGGGACCACCTCAGGACTAATTCAATGAAATGTTGGCAGCACGACACCTGGGAGGCATTAATTGCAAATGACTCTTTAAAGATGCGCTGGCAATACATCCTTCAGCGTGCAGGTGTAGACGCTGGCATGATGGATATTGTTCCTCAACAACAGGAATTCCTCACATTAATATCCTTCAGAAATAGCCCTCCATGAAATTTATGAGAGCTCCTCGCAACCCAGGTAGCCATAAAATATTAATCAAATGTGTGTGTGTGTTGCTGTAATGTATACATAAAGAACCAAAGAGCATTAAGATTCCTATGGGACTATTAAGAAACCCATAAAAATAAAATGTCAAAAGAGAGACATTGTCAAGCTTGTCAGGAACCCGAGCTTCATTTACCCCAATATTTCTTCTTTATTCTTATGAGACTAGGAGGAGGTCTACCGAATCTCCAGAATGAAGACTGGATTTTTAGCACTGTGATCCATGAGCAAGTGGGCCCAGTTTGGTGTGTCTGTTCAGGGAGGCAGCGTGGTGCAGCGGGCAGAACCCTGCACTTTGTGGAGGCCAGCGGCTCAGCCACGAAGATCGTTGGGCAGCTGCAGTTACATCACATCTCTCGGTCCAGTGCCTCACAGTCACAGAGCTATTTTGAGGAATACGCTCATGCTCTCCAACCTGAGCTTGTGACAATGGAAAATCCCGGGCATGCTGGGACCTATAGCAGTTTTTTTCCTGTCTAAACATGCCTAGGATTCTGTCCTTAGGAAATATGTTGTCCTTAGTTTCCATCAACATAAAATGCAGGCGCAACCACTGCCTTCCTCTGCTGATATTCTATCTCCAACTTTCTTGGAATTTTATTACTGTTAATTTGTTGTCAACCATCCCAAGATGTCTGTGATGGGATGGTATAGAAAAGTTGTGAGTGAGTGAGTGAATGAATGAATGAATGAATGAATGAATGTCAATTGGATGTGCACATTTGGCACTTTCCCCACCAATGGGCTTTCGTTCTTAGGGAATGGAAGAGAGACATTAAACTGAAGGTTTGCTTAGTGTTTCCTCTAAATTCAACTCCCTTGATGATCCATGCACAATTTAAGAAAAAGAAAAGGAAAGCTTCTCATCTGGGGAATTTTGCCTTCCCATGTGACTTCCAGGAAACCTAATTTCATGGACATTGTAATGCTTGGAATAAAGAAACCTGGTTGAAATCTGAAGAAGTGGCTCTCAGCTTTTGGTGCTTCCTCAACTATTGGCCAAGAGTGGACAATTTGTGGCCTTCCAGGGGCTTTGGCCTACAACTCCCATCAACCTTAACCTGCATAGTCAAAGGTGAGGGATCATGGGACATTTAGAAGGCCAGACATTGTTCGTCCCTGGGTTCCTGAAATTTAGACACACAAAGGGGAACCAAGAAGAGATCTGGGGGTGGCTTTTCTAGGTCCCAGAAGAAAAGATCGAAGATTAGCTATACAAGCAGAATGATGGGTGTTTTCTGAATGATCATTTTGTGCATCTGGGAGGTGTGACCTGAAAGATATTTCCAACAGGAACCTTCAAATGTCATGTTATTTTTGGGACTGTATTAATTTAAACCACAGGGGGGGAAAAAGAAATGCATATCTTTGAGTTTTGTATTAACTCCCCCGTGTCAGTCTCCCCTGTTCAATTACAAACACTTTTGGTATGGGTATCCAGCAGGAATGGCCATTTGACAGCCTCTGGGTATGGATGTGCCTATGTGAATCTCTGTATCTAAGTCTATACAGATATCTGTCTATCATTCTATTGTCTGTCTGTCCATCCATCCATCTATCCATCCATTTCCCTTTCATAGAGCTATTTATCTGAATTTGGTTTGTTTGTTTATTTATTTATTAGATTTATATCTCACTTTGTCCTTACAAAAAACTCAAAGCGGCTTACTTCATTCTCCTCCTGCTGCACTGAATCTTATCCCCACAACAACAATCCTGTGAGGCAGGTTGGGCTGAGAGTCTGTAACTGACTTTTACATGAGATTTGGATCATGGGATCTCCCTGGCTCTGGGGCCCTGTCTGCAGAATAAGAGTTGCCTCCAATAAAACTGGACTGCTTATCCTGACACACACGCTTTGGGGCCAGCAGCAGTGGTCAGCTTTGACATGTATCTGCCAATGTCAACCCCACAGCACAGGCCCTGTGCCAACCCCTCTGCCGTGGTCTTTCTCCCCTTCCTCCTTGCCTCCTCTGCCTTTCCATCTGCTCCCTCCAAGTGAGTGAGTCGGGACAGGAGCATGGAGAAAGGGCAGCCGCCTCTGTGCGCCTCGCCTTCTCCCTCCAGGCAGCTGTGCAGATGGGCTCAAGGGGAGAAGGAGCATGAATGGGAAGTGGTAAGAGCAGTGAGAGGTGGAGCAGGTCCACTGGCAGAGGCCACTGAGGGCTGCATGCGCCCAAAACTCAGAGCTAGTACTGACATTTATGTGAATAAGAGAGAGATATTCTTGGTTTCCTTTCTTGTAAGCCATCCAGAGACTTTTTTTTAGTAATGGATGGCATAGAAATAAATAAATGATAGATAGATAGATAGATAGATAGATAGATAGATAGATAGATAGATAGATAAGACATATAAACACATTAAATCAGAAATATGTTTTGATGAAAATTTAATTTTACAAATAGTTTCTGTTTGTAAAATTATTGACTGGATTAATAACACATGGGGTGTAGTTATAACTACTCCAAGCCTGGGTTATATATTTCCTATTCAGATGAAGTTTGAGATAGGAAACAGTATTTGTATGCATGATGAAACCAGAGTTGGACAATTTATCTCAAGTTATTGTACTTTACAGCCACCTTTTTTGTTTGTTTAGCTAGAGAAGCCCTGAAAATGCAGTCATTTCAGGCCTGGTATTTGAGGAAAGTTGACTTTGGTAGCAGAGTTTTAAAACTGGTTTGTTAGAGGATCCTTGTCTTCTCAGTTAATGGTAGAGGAATTGATTTGACAGTTGAATAGATTCCAAAAGTGTGATCCTTTTCTCATATGACCAAAGAATATAACAGAGATATGTGTGCCTTTAACACCTGGTGGAATCCAAAAACTTGCTTCTGAATGATTTCTCCAGTGCCTGACCAATAATGGCTCAAAACATTTAACATCTACATGAAACCGCTGGGAGAGGTCATCAGGAGGTGTGGGCTGCGGAATCATCAGTATGCTGATGATACCCAGCTCTACCTCTCGTTTTCCACCAATCCAGGTAAGGCAGTGGCTGTGCTGAACCGGTGCTTGGCCGAGGTAATGGGCTGGATGAGGGCCAATAAACTGAAGCTCAATCCAGACAAGACGGGGGTCCTGTTGGTTGGCAGATCGGGCTTTGGAGAGGGTGGATTTGACCTGGTCCTGAATGGGGTTGCACTCCCTCTTAGGGACAAGGTCTGCAGCTTAGGAGTACTCCACGACCCGGAGCTTTCATTGGAAGCTCAGGTGACAGCGGTGGCGAGGAGCGCTTTCTTTCAGCTTCAGCTGATCCATCAGCTGCGCCCCAACCTGGAGTACGACTGCCTGGCGATGGTGACACACGCACTGGTGACCTCCCGCCTTGACTTCTGTAACGCGCTTTACATGGGGCTTCCCTTGAAGACGGTCTGGATACTTCAATTGGTTCAAAATAGAGCTGCCAGGTTGCTGACAGGGATGGGGCGTTATGTTCACATGACTCCAGTTCTCCGTCAGCTTCACTGGCTTCCCATTGAAGTCCGGGCCCAATTCAAGGTGTTGGTGATGACCTATAAAGCCCTAAATGGCTTGGGTCCTGGTTACCTGAAGGAGCACTTACATCCATATATGCCCCACTGCCCCTTGAGATATGCGGGAGAGGCCCTTCTCCGGGAACCCTCCATGAAAGAAATTAGGAGGGTAGGTACTCGGAGGAGGGCTTTCTCTGCGGTGGCGCCCAATCTATGGAATGCGCTCCCCAGAGAGGTCCGCCTGGCGCCGTCGTTGTTTTTCGGCGCCAGGTGAAGACCTTTTTATTTAAATGTCATTTTAATTGTTAACAATATTTGCTTATTTATCTGGCCAGGGCAACTTCTTTTATATTTTTTATTTATTTTATATTGTTAATTTTAATTTTATATTGTTATTTTTGTATTTTATTATGTTGTAAGCCGCCCCGAGGCTTCGGCAAGGGGCGGCATAGAAGTGTTTTTGAATAAATAAATAATAAAACCTTAATCATGAGAACTATGAGCTTCATTGAGATTGCTGCAGAGCACATAGGATATAAATTACAGCTTAGAAATTTAAATCTATGCAAATTTGTGAATAAGGCATTGCTTTCCTTAGCTAGTCCTTTCTGGAATGTCCAACAATTCCTATTTCAGGCAATGTTGCCACCCTAATTCCACCCCAAGCAAAAGTGCCCCCAAATCTGGGTAACTACTTGTTAGGTGAACGGTCTGAGAAATTTTGAGTGGCATCAAAGCACATTCTGTAAGAAGACTGAGGGTTCTCAGAGACATGTGCCTGCATGACCTGGGCCGTGTGACCAGATTCTATACAAAGCAACATTTGAAGCAATTTCAGCACCTCTTGCTTCTGCAAAACAACGGAAGCCTTTCGAGGCCAAAGAAGTGTGGATAAGACTTCTCAAATGTCTGCAAGGGGTTACTCCCTTACCCTGCATACTCCTAATCTTTGGCTTCCTGGATCACAGTGCAGCCATTATGGCGACAACACACCTTAGCTGTGGGCCTATTGTGGGGAGAAGACTGATGGGTTCAAACGTGACAATTGTGGATGTTTCTCAGAATCCCTTCACCATCTAGGCACACTTCGGTTAAGACTAGATTTCCACAATTCAAAAAGCTGCCATGGTGAGCAGTTCCTGAAATTCACTGTATGAAAATGGAGTTGAATTGGCAAAGCCAAACAGGAAAGGACCATAGTTCAGGACCGAAGGTCCCTGGTTCAGCCCCCAGCATCTCCAGGGAGGACTAGGAGAAGAACCTGCTCGAAACTCTGGAGAACTGCAACCAGCCTGTGGACAATACTGGCCTAGCTGGTGGACCAGTGGTCTGTGGTAGTGTAAGGCAGTTTCCCAGGTTCCTAAGCCAGTCCAGGAGCAGTAGTGGTTCTTCCTCCCACATACGATTTCAAGGGCAGACCCAGGCCCCTTGCATGAACTCCTGCTCACGCTAATTCTCCCCCTGCCTCTCTCACACACTTATTTTTTATTTTAGTTTTTGAGGTGGAGAAACGTGGCAGCTGGAAGCAAAGTATGTGCCATATTCTATATAAGCTGGTCTTTAGCGGATACCATATTCAGTCACGTTACATTTCTGTGGGCATATTTTGAAGGTATTAATGGTTTGCTGCTTCTGAAATGTTTTGTACCATATCTCTACAATCTCTACCCATCTGTCACGACAGCATCCGTCTTGGCATATCTGAGGAAAGAAACCAAATTAAAAAGGAAGGCCTTGTTGAGTTCCTTTGGTGGGTTCTGAACACACACAAGCATGAATTAAAAGTGCTTTCCTCTTGTGGTCTTTTGGTAGTATTACATAAAAAACAGTGGTGGTGATTCTACAAGTGTTTCAGTGTTCCCATGTTACAGAAACCTATTAGTGGTGACCTGTTGATAGTCAGAATTCATGCCATTTGCAGTTCATTTGCATTAATAAAAAGCAAACCTTGGGCATTATGATTTACAGTAATACAAAAGCTATTATGGGGGACCGTCATGGTAAGCTTCTTTGTCATAAAGCTATTGTATCTTGCTTTCAATCACTAAACACTATTAAAAATTCTCTAATACTGAAAGGCTTGGTGTAATACATAAATTCCGTTGCTTCAGTGGATGGTCTTAAGAAACCCTACTTGTGCATTCTCAGAAATAAATCATGGGTTACTCATTAATTTGGTTTTAAGTTGAAGCAAGAGGTATCAGTTGCACATGCATGAGGTCACCCCTCCCCTTTGCCCCAGAAAAGTGACCTTGGCTGAAAGTGAAGCCCTCAAAACACAAAAGGATTGCCTTTCTGTTGCACCCGTGCATATTCCACATGTGTGTATGCCACATACTCATATCCAGTCACAGTGCTTAAGCATGTGTGTGCTTAAGGGTCCAAACATTCAGAATTCTGGCAATGTTCAGATTTTCTCTGTTCATCTGAAGCTTATTTCCACAAAACATGAGCCTAAATTAATAGTAGGCCCACAGGAATGTCCACTGGCACTAAAGCAGAATAAAGTTTTGTGTGTCATCCACCAGAACCCCAGGTCTGAAGGCACACAATGATGCAACCTTGCTGAAAGCAAGCAACTTTGGACTTGATCAGCGCTTGGAAAGAAGTCTGCCTGAGAGTTCTGTGGATACCACTTCAGTTTCCACAAAAATGCATCAGTAATAGTAATAGTAATGTTTTAGAAAGGCAAGGAAGAGAACACCTTTTCTACTACTATTTACTAAGTACAGAAGAACTTGAGAAAAGCCATTTGGGATCAGTCCAAGGACACATGTACTTTAGTGTTCTGTGCACCCAGTGGCCAACCAACTGCCTACAGAAACCCACAAGAAGGACATTCATACAACTGCACTCTTGCATTCATCATCCCCAGCACCTGGAGTACACAAGCATGTGCTGCCTATGGTATTAGAGGCAGCGGATAGCCTTCAGGACTTGTAGCCATTGAGAGCCTCATCCACCAAGACTTTGTCTAATCCCACTTTGCAGATATCCAAATTGGTGGCCACCTGTACATCTGGTGGTAGTGAAGCCCATCGTTTAACTAAGGGTGCAATCCAACTGAGGTGCCCTTAAACCTCCAAACTTGGAGGATTGCAGGAATCCTAGGGAGGGCAAGAGGCCTGTGGAGATGAAGGTTGCCTTTGTGCTCCTCCCAGCCTGCAAAGCCCTCAGTTGGCTGGTTTTGGCCATTGGAATGGGACACAGTGGGGTTCCTCCCCAGTAGCCATGCACAGAAACACACTGCAAGTGGCTTATCCAAATTAATTTATTTATTTATTTATTTATTTATTTATTTATTTATTTATTTAAAACATTTCTATGCCGCCCTATTCGCCGAAGCCTCGGGGTGGCTCACAACATAAAATTAAAATATAATACATTCAAAATATAAAACAAATTAACAATATAAAATAAGTCGCCCTGGCCAGAAAAAATAAGCAAATAATATTAACAATTAAAATGACGCTTAAATAAAAAGGTCTTCGCTTGGCGCCGAAAAACAAATAACGATGGTGCCAGGCGGACCTCTCTGGGGAGCGCATTCCATAGTTTGGGCACCACCGCAGAGAAAGTCCTCCTCTGAGTACCTACCCTCCTAATTTCTTTCACGGAGGGATCTCGGAGAAGGGCCTCTCCCACAGATCTCAAGGGGGGGGGGGCGGGCGTATATGGATGTAAGCGCTCCTTCAGGTAATCAGGACCCAAGCCGTTTAGGGCTTTATAGGTCATAACCAACACCTTGAATTGGGCCCGGACTTCAATGGGAAGCCAGTGAAGCTGACAGAGGACTGGAGTCATGTGAACATAACGCCCAGTCCCCGTCAGCAGCCTGGCAGCTCTATTTTGAACCAACTGAAGTATCCGGACCATCTTCAAGGGTAGCCCCACGTAGAGCATGTTACAGAAGTCAAGGCGGGAAGTCACCAGCGCATGTGTCACTGTCGCCAGGCAGTCGTACTCCAGGTAGGGGCGCAGCTGATGGATCAGCCGAAGCTGAAGGAAAGCACTCCTCGCCACTGCTGTGACCTGAGCTTCCAATGAAAGCTCTGGGTCAAGGAGCACTTCCAAGCTGCGGACATTGTCCCTAAGAGGGAGTGCAACCCCATTCAGGACTAAGTTCAGTTCACCCTCTCCGAAGCCTGATCCGCCAACCAACAGGACCTCCATCTTGTCTGGATTGAGCTTCAGTTTATTGGCCCTCATCCAGCCCATTACCTCGGCCAGGCACCGGTTCAGTACAGCCACTGCCTCACCTGGATTGGTAGAAAACGAGAGGTAGAGCTGGGTATCATCAGCGTACTGATGATTCCGCAGCCCACACCTCCTGATGACCTCTCCCAGCAGTTTCATGTAGATGTTAAACAGCAAAGGGGACAAAATGGACCCCTGTGGTACTCCATGGCATAGCTGCCATGGCGCAGAGCCATAGTCCCCCAGCACCACCTTCTGGAATCGGCTGTTGAGATAGGAGCGGAACCACCGCAAGGCGGTGCCTCCGACCCCCAATCCCGCAAGCCTATCCAGAAGGATACCATGGTCGATGGTATCGAAAGCCGCTGAGAGGTCCAGGAGAACCAACAGGGACGCACTCCCCCTGTCCTTCTCCCTGCACAGGTCATCGTACAGGGCGACCAAGGCAGATTCAGTACCGTACCCAGGTCTGAAGCCGGACGGAAATGGGTCCAGATAATCAGTTTCATCCAAGAGAGCTTGGAGTTGTCCCGCCACCACCCGCTCTAACACCTTGCCCAGAAACGGGATGTTGGCCACTGGTCTATAATTAGTGGCCATCTCTGGATCCAGTGATGCTTTCTTCAGGACCGGTTGGACTACCGCCTCCTTTAGAGGGGCAGGCACCCAACCCTCCCTCAGAGAAGCGTTAACCACTTCCAAGATCCAGGTTCCAATCCCGTGCTTGGAATTATTTATTAACCAAGACGGGCAAGGGTCCAATAGGCAAGTGGTGGGACGTACTCGTCCAAGCACCTTGTCCACATCATCAGGCCACAATAACTGAAATTCATCCAATAATTTTGGACCAGACGGCAGCATTGGTGTCTCCCCAGAAACCTCTGATTCACTAGTGGTGTCTAGCTCGCGATGAATCTGAGCGATTTTCTCCCTGAAATGCATGGCAAAGTCATCACAGTGGGCCTTTGAGGGTGGAACCAGATCTTTCTTAGGACCTGGATGAACCAGGCCTTGCACCACTCGAAAAAGCTCCGCTGGACGGCATTTTGAGGAGGCAATGGAAACGGAAAAGAAACTCTTTTTCGCCGCCCTCACTGCCACAGCATAGGCCCGATAATGGGCTCTCAAGTGTGTTCGGTCAAATTCATCCCGTGATCTCCTCCACCTACGCTCTAGCCGTCTCCCAACCTGCTTCATCGCCCACAATTCAAGTGTATACCAAGGGGAAGAGTGGGCTCTGCCCAGTGGGAGAGGATGCTTAGGAGCGATCGTGTCCACAGCCCTGGTCATCTCCCCATTCCACAGTTCAACCAGAGCCTCGACAGGAGCACCAGTCTTGTCAGCCGGAAACTTCCCCAAGGCCTTCAGGAATCCATCCGGATCCATCCGGCTCTGGGGGCGGACCCACACAATTGGGTCCGCACCCTTGCAGAGGGAGAGGTCGCTCTCAAGCACAAACCTCACCAGGAAGTGATCTGACCATGACAGGGGAGTCAAACATAAATTCCTCACCCTCAGACCACCCTCTTCCTGCCCCGTCGAGAAAACCAGGTCCAGAGTGTGTCCACATTCATGGGTCAGGCTGGTGACATGTTGAGACAGCCCCATGGCCGTCATGGAGGCCATGAAGTCCTGAGCTGCCCCGGTCAGACCAGTCTCGGCATGGAGATTGAAGTCCCCCAGGACCAACATCCTGTGGGTCCTCAACACCAGGTCTGAGACGATCTCCATCAGCTCAGGCAGGGAGACTGTTGGGCAGAAGGGTGCACGGTACACCAACAGAATCCCCAATATGTCTTGGTCGCCCAACACCAAGTAGAGGCACTCCAGCCCTGGTCTCAAAGGGACCGGAAGTCCCGTGAGAGAGATGGAGGCTCGGTAAACCAATGTGACCCCCCCTCCCCTCCCCTCCGGGCGTGAACAGTGCTGAACCAGATACCCGGGCAGGCACATTTGAGAGAGGGTGACATCCCTCCCCCGCCCAGGTTTCCGTTATGCAATCCAGGCCGGCCCCCTCATCCACAATTAAGTCATGGATGAGGGAAGATTTATTGTTGACTGACCTGGCATTGAGCAACAGCACCATCAGGCCCGAGGGGCAGTTGACAAGACTACCTGGAACCCTCTGCCTGGGGGCAAAACCAGAAGGAGGGACAGGTGTCAACCATCTGTCCCTCCTTCTTCTACGTGGACATGTTAAGCCCCCACCTCTGTTACGTACATTGCCCATGACCACCCCAATGGCGGCATCCCCGCGCTCCCCAGGAAACACAAACGTCAACATGGCCAGGGACGACTCCATAAAAACAAATTAAAACAGATTAAAATACAATAAAATTATAAAAACAATTTAAAAACTCCCCCCCTCGGTGATGTGCCCTAGTCTGGCGGTGGTGGCAGTGACTGCGCAGTGCGGCCCAGCAGAAAAACTGAGCCGCAGAATGCGGCCGATGTCCATAGGGGGAGGGAGCTCCAAGCCCACCCTGCCCCAGGCTGGCACCGGCGGCGGGGAGCAGGGAGGGGCGCGGAAACCCGTCAGGCAGGAAGATGACGGCCTCCTCCTCCGTGCCATCGGCGGCGGGCCTAGCGTGGCCCTGGCGTCCTCTGTGCCCAGGGTGGTCCAGCGATGGCCGCAGGAGCCGCGTCAGCTGGCCCCCGGCCGGGCAGTACGCCCCAGTCCGGCGGCGGCAGCACCAGCAACAGTGACAGAGCAGTGCAGCATGGCAAGTGAACCAATTAAAACATAGCCCCTAGCCAGCCCAGCCCCCCGCTTGGCCCCCGAATGGCTCCCAAATGGCAGCAATCGCCCTTTGGCCATCACCCTTCGGCCGCCGGCCTGAGGCCACAGGCCCCGGCCGGCCGCCGGCACTTTATGGGTCGCAGGGCCCTCGCCGAGCTCCGCCCTGTCCTGGCATGCCTCTCACCTGCACGAGGAAGGCAGGCCGGAGCCGGGTCCTGGGTCCTGGGCTGGTGGTCCTGGCCTCTGGAGGGCGGCGTGGCAGCTGGTGGCCGCGGGGGCATCGCTGCAAAGCGGTGACGTGATGGTCCGGGCAGCGCGGAAGGAGTTGGGTCCCGTCCGGCGCGCTGGTTCTCCCGGGCCGCTGCCGGTGCTTTATGGGTCGCAGGCCCCTCCCCAAGCTCCGCCCTGTCCCGGCACGCCTCTCACCCACGCATACATGAAGAAAATAGATTGCTTTTAAAATAACCATAAATTAACAATAGCTATAACACAATCACAACTAAAATAATTAAATAAATGGAACAATGATACCCAGTCAAATTATTTCGAATGAATGGTGGAGTCTTAGCCACTTTTTGAACCTAAGCATCATAATAATGAATAGAACAGCTCCATTTTTCTATAAAGCATTTTTCTACAGTCTCCCCTCTTTGAGTCATATTGTATTTAGTTAGGTCATATAGGCCACATCCCATATTATTGTGCACTTCTCATAGATGGTAAGTGGATTAATCTTCTTGTTAAGTGGCTTTTTATGTGTCTCTCTCAAAGGACTTTGGTGTTTCTGGGTGCAATCGGCACATCTCTTTTCCTTGACACAGGCCCACTCTGGAAGGCTGATTCCATCAGCACAAGCAAGCAACGCTGGTCCAGTGTGAGGGAAATCTGCATCGCAGAAGCAGCCCCTTTGTGTTGAACAGATCGCAGGATTTAGTGGATGGAGTAAAGAAGCACATGGGGAGAGGAACTGGCTGGGACTGAGTGCTTCAGGATCAGTCCTAGGCCAAGCTGCAGGATTTGAGGGTGTCCTACAGCCAGCGCTGTGGACTCGCGTCAAGCGACACTCCCGAGTCATGTCAGCGACCCAACTCTGGACCAATGAGTGGGTGACATGACTCAACTTAAGATTTCTACAGTTTCTACAACTGAGTGGCTCCAGGGCACACCCTAGAGGGCAGGCATGAACACAGCAGAGGTGGTGGGAGGGAGGGAATTTCAAGGGAGTGGAGGCAAGATAGGGATTTTATGTATTTGATTTGTTTAAATAAATTGTGGTTGAAGTAAAAGACATCAATGCATCATGAGGAAAGTGCAGCTGGGAACATCAAGGGGTTACATCTCTCCCACCCCCCTACACCCCATCCCCACTTCCCTTCCATTCTGTTAAAGTTGGCTCTTGAGACTTGAACCTTGACTTGAAAATTCCTTGCAATGCCTCAGGATTTGACTTGGACTTGAAAGCAAAGTCCTGAGACTTGACTTGAGACTTGCAGTAAAGCTCTTGAGCTCATCACTGCCTATAGAACTATGATATTAATGTATCCATGCTTCTTGGCTTGTTGTCTACAGTACTGGGAGCCAGACACAATCTGTGGCCCTGGCGTGTCAACTCCTGAGAATTACTGGGTAAATACTTGGGGAATTACTGTTTTACCTTCCCGCCACAATCATTTCCAACAGTCTCCTAAGACCACACAGGCCTGTAAGCCCTACTGTTTGCTCCTTAGCAAAAAAAATATCAATGATCCTTGACTTTTCCAACTCTCTTGTATTGCAAAAATTATGCTGGTCAAATTGCGAAATACCTCCAGACTGGCAGCAGGTCCAATAGGGTGCATGCTTCCTTGCTATACCCTCTACTTTGAAAAGAATTTTCCCTCCTAAGGTGGCTTCTAAAAGTTTACTGTGATGCATGCAGTAAAGACAGGCATTTCTGGATAAGGCAAAGAACCCTGTTGTAACAGCACAGCACTGGGACGAAGACAAGGCTACATGGCAGAGGTGGGAACTGTTGGCGATGAGGCTGCTAACCACATTGTAGGGCTTGCGTTGTGAGGCGGTGGCAGCATCTAAGGATCTGCCTGGAGCAGCAGGAGGAAGAGAGCTGATGAGCAGAAAAGAGCTGAAAACCAGTAAAGGCTTGGAAATAATTATTCAGAAACCCCTCTGGTTCAGTTTTCTCCAAGCTGGTGCCCTTCAATTGTGTTGGACTACAGCTACCATCATCCCCAGCTAGCATGCAATCTTTTCCAGGCTATATGCAGCCTGATGATTTCTGGATGTTTGGGACCACAGTGCCTGTCATCCCTGGCCATTGGCCATGTTGGCTGCTGGTGCCGGCCGCTGTGATCCAACACATCTCGAAGGGACCCAGATGGGAAGGCTGTTCAGGCTGAAGAGGGAGGTGCTGAGCAGGCCTGCGGCATTCAGACTGTGGTCAACCAGTCATGGCTGGACATGCTGTTCTCCAGTCTTCCCGGAGACTGTTGCTTCTGCATCTTTCCCCATTTCTTCACAATAAGGCTTCATCTGGCTGCCACTGCTGAGTCTGGCTGCCTCAGTGGCCTAGGGGATGACTAGAGGAACCTGGTTCAAGCCCCAGCTGTGTGGCGTAATCTTCCTTTGGGCAATGGTCATTTTCAGGGTTGCAGAAGGAACAGTGTGCAAGAGGACTGGGGGAAAGGGGTCCTGTCCTTTTTAATGGCTGCCAGTAATCCAATGGTTAGGGCCACTTTTGGCAAAGGAATAGCTATCCTCAGCATGATAGCAGTCCTTTTGAACCTACCCTTATGGTCATTATTCCATTCTTGACATCTTATCCCACTCTAAAACCATTTGAATGCTTTTTTCCACACAATGGATGACAGAAACTGCAGCCTTTAGTCATTGTTATCCATGCCAAATAGGTATCAAGCAGCTGTCCATAAAAAGGCTGTGTAAGTGGATCGCACTGTGTTTCATTTATTCCATACAGCGTTCTTCGAAGTGCGTACAGAGTATGTGGGAGTACTGCCTTCCCATTGTCTATCCCAGATAGTACCTTATTAACACTCCGTTATCTGGGCCTACTTTGGTTATCTGTTGCATTGCTACTAGATAGGATTAACCGTTATGCTAAAGACACCATCATATAAGGCCCTAGACTAGACTGTATTTATGGGCAGCGTTGTACAGCATTCACTTATCTCTCTTTTACATGTTCCCAATGGACATGGTTGCTCCTATTTATTTATTTAAAACATTTCTATCCCATTTTTATCTGAAATGGATCTCAAGATGGCTTACAAACCAGAAACCTAAGAGCACATTAAATAAAAATCACACACACACACACACACGCAATAAAATGTTTCCATTATATGATAGAATAATCAACCCTTAAAATACTGGGTGAACTGAAAGGCTTTGGTCTAGCATCAAAATGAATGAAGTGCCAGTGCCACGTGCACCTCTCTGGGGAGCAGGTTCCACAGTTAGGGGCTATCACAGAAAAGGCCCTTCCATGGGTAGCTACTCTTCTAACCTGCAAAGAGAGCTTCTGAAGAAGGACCTCAGTAGAAGATTTTAGAGTTCAGGCAGGTGTATATGGAAAGAGACATTCCTTCAAATATCCAAGCCCTAAATCATTTAGGGCTTTATATGTCAACATTAACACCTTAAATTGGGCCCAGCTTCAGTTGGAAGCCAGTGAAGATGAAATAGGACTGGCATTATGTGGTCATGTCTGCCAGTCCTAGTGAGCGATCTTGCAGCTTTATTCTGTACCAACAAGTATCCAGACCATCTTCAAGGGTAGCCCCATGTAGACTCCATTACAATAGTCCAATTGAGAGGTTACCAGAATGTGGATTACTGTTGCTAGGTTCCACCCATCCAGGTGAAAATGCAGTTGATGGATCAGTTGAAGCTGATGGAAAGTGTTTCTTGCCACAGCAGTCCCCTGAGATTTCAGAGGTAACTCTGGATCAAGGAGCACTCCTGAATTAAGCATTTTGTACCTTAGGGAGAGTGTGATGCCATCCAGGACAGGGGAAATATCACTCACTGGGACAGCTGAACCACCCACCAGCAGAACTTCTGTCTTATCTGGATTAAGTCTCAGTTTAGTGGCCTTCATCCAGACCACACTGTCCAGGCACTGATTCAGAACTGTCTCCACCTCACCTGGATTAGATGAGAAGGTGAAGTAGAGCTAGGTGTCATCAGCATACTGGGGACACTTCAGCCCAAACCTCTGGATAACCTCTCCCAGTGTTTTCATGCAGATGTTGAATTCATGGGGGATAAAATGGAACCCTGTGGAACTCCATGGAACGTTTGCCATGGTGAATCCTCCAGTATCACCTTCTGGAATCAGCTGGCCAAGCTGGAGCAGAACCAGTGCCAAGTAGTGCTTCCAAGCCCTAACTCAGCCAACCTATTCAGAAGGATATCATGGTTAATGATAACCAAAGCCGCTGAGAGGTCCAGAAGAACCAACAGGGACACATTCCCTCTGTCCTTCTCCTGGGAAAGGTCATCACATAGGGCAACCAAGGCAGTTTCTATCCCAAAAGCAGTCCTGAAACCAGACTGAAATGGATATTTATGGTCAGTTTCCTCCGAGTTGTCTGGTCACCACCCACTTGAGCACCTAGCCCAAGAATGGGATATTAGCCACTAGTCTATAATTGGTGGTGACTTCTGGGTTCAGGTTCACTTTCTTCAAGAGAGGTCTGATGAGTGCCTTCTTCAAGGGGGCAGAGACCAGCCTCTTCTTGGAAAGGTGTTTACGACTTCCTGGACCCAGGTATGTATTGCATGTTGTACTCTGGGCCAACCTGGTGTTCAACAGCAGCAACACCAAGCCTGAGGGCAGCTTAATACAATGGCTTGGCATCATCTGGTTGCAGGAAGAACCAGAAGAGGGGACAGCCATAAGACATCTGGCCCCTCTTCTTTTTCACTGACACATTAATCCCCCAATATCATATCATCCTCTGTCCCATTGCTCTCCAGTGGTGCCTTCTGGCCACTGCCCTTCAGCCACTCACTTCTGGCCTTGCTGTGACCAGGAGAAGAGGGCTTGCTGCTGGAGGTCCTGGGGCAGTTCACCCCCACCTCTGTGAGTGCAGCCACTCCTCCCACAACAACCAGAGGGTGGGCATGAAGATGGTTATGGCCTGCATTGAGCACCTTCTACCCATACGGTTTCTCTTTATCAGCATACTAAGCATATCAGGGCAAGAAGCCCATGCTGTGAAAGCACCTTTCCCTGCGCTGGTGGCAGTGACTATGATGGCTGGGAAGTATGTGGAGCACTGATGCAAAATCTATTGTTGGACCCCACTGCACATTGGCCCAGCCAACCCTCATTCTATTGTGTTTATCTTCTTGCAGGATTTATATACTATCTTTCTGGAAATGGCACCAAAACTATGTAGAACTATTCAAAGAAAACAGTAGCACAGAAAAAATAAAGAACTTTAAAGCAACATCAAAACTACTGCTCATAGTTTGAAAGACCAAAGTGAGCATGGACAATAGTGAGGGATGATGGGTCCTGTAGTCCAATAAGGTCTGGAAAGCCACAGGTCTTCCAGTCCAGATGCAAATACAGTCTAGGGCCAGCTCATACTTCTGCGGTGGTGTAGTAGCTGCTGAGCAACAGGTCCCCCTTGGCCCACTTTGGTAATTGTGGTCACTGATGTGTGTTTACCTGGAGCACTGACTTCCCGTCTTTCTTCCTTGGTGAAACTAAAGGCATCAGGCACAGAATGTGCAGGCAGTCACTTATGCAGAGACCAGCCAGACCCAGTTTTGCGTCACTTCATCAAGGTGCCATCATCAAGGGAAGTGTGAGAATTTCATTCTTGCTTGCAAAACAGGCAAGCTTGCCTGGCTCAGAGCTCCAAACACAACTGCGAGTAGTTGCCTGCCAAAATATTCAGGATTGTCAAAACTGCACTTGCATTTGTCCTGATTCCAGTAACTAGTTTGCTTTACGCAAATTTCTTCAGTACATTGAATCAGCACCACTTGGGTTCATGGAGGAAAGCTGCACAAATTTGCACATATTTGGGGAAGTTTGCTCAAATCTCCTGTTTGATTGCTGATCAATTTGCCCTTGTTTCCCATTTGTACAGAATGAGGAGTGATCACAAACACAAATGTGAAATGGGCGAGAGATAAGAGGCAAGATGATGCTTAGAAGATCCTGGTGCTCTTGAAAATCACTTGTTCACTTACCCCTATCTTCATCACAAACACATAATGTGCCTCCAGAACATGCACTAAAGATCTAGGGCACTGGCCTATGAATGTTTAGATAGAAACATGTTTCAATTCCCAGCATGCCCCAGCCAGCCATACTGAAGCGTAGGACTTTTTCGGTCCACATATGCATAGGGTTGAGCCCTCAGTCACTCCAACCACTCCACAGGCCATAGGGGTGGGGACGCAGTGCTAAGTGGCCATGACTCGGAGCTAGTCTTGGAGAGTGATTTTCCTGTGCCACCATAGGAAACGATGGATGTCTTTGGACATTTTCAGATGTGGGAGCCACAATATCATTGTGCAGTTGCTCTGGGTTCTCCCAATAAGCATCATGGGAGCTACCATGCCAATTTCCCGCAGTGCCTTGGAGCAATGCATTGTGGCACAGTGGGAAGTAGCACCTTTTGGACCCCTGGCTGCGCTGCTGGCTGCTGCCCCGGGGAGACCCATCAACCGTCAAAGGCTCACTGAAACCTGGAGCTTCCCCCCCCCCCCCCCCGTAGCAAATAAGCAGCACCACATCCCTGCATATGGAAAGATGCAGGAAGTCTATGCAGCATGAGATACGGCATGAGCGTGCATTGTATGGGATTAGCAGAAGAATGGAAATGTGCCTCTGCTAGGACATGGTTCTGAACATCTTTGAATGCAGGCTATATCATAGTACATTATGTACACAGTACATTATCATAGTGTGTTTTTCAGTAAGACCGAAGCCCTAGAATGGGTTTTGGCAAAGATGTGTTTTATTCCATTGCTCATTGTTACAACTTAGGCAGTTACTTTTGCCTATAATTAGGCATGCATCGCAGATCCTGTTTATGATCCGAAAGAGAGAGAGAGGGAGAGGGAGAGGGAGAGGGAGAGGAGAGGGAGATTTCCCCCATTTAATTTTATGGCATCAGTGCAGACATTTAGGAGACAATTCATTCACCTCTTTCTCTGGTCTAGATTCATGTATCTCAATCTAGAGATGTCACAGGATGAAATAATATTAAAAAACCCCCACAGAGTTTCTTATAGTGAATAAAATGTATATGGCTCATTTAGCCCTGTACTGTTGATTGCAGCTTGCAACGCATTCTAAACATCCCACTAGCACAACAAATTTTCCTAAGTCCCCAACAGCCTTTTAGTAAAAATTCCAGGATAGGTGGAGAATAACCCTAAATACTCACATCGCAAAGTATATTTTAGTGTTTCAGGTGATGAGGCAAATGCACATCTATAAGTAAATTTGTATAACATTACTAAAATATATAAAATATATAAAATAGTTTACATGTCAACAGACAAGCCATGACTTGGGAAATCTGATTTGCTGCAAAATCCAGAGGTCAGAATCTAAGAAAGTCAACCTGATTTGGATCTGTTGCGGATTCTTCTGACATCCCTACTCATAAGAACCTTGTGAGGTTGACGATAAGGAGACATAGTGACTAGCACCATGTCACCCTGTGAATTTCATGCGTGACAGATGTGAACGTGGGACTCCCGCATCCAGTTCAACAACTGCTGCACCACACTGACTTGCAAACCTATGTGGACACCCTGTGCTCCTCCCCGGGTCCTCTTGAAAACAATGGAACTTAAGGAGGCTGCTGCTAATCATTTGTTTAGTTTGGGGTTCTTCTAGTGAAGATTAAGTGCAGGAGACATATTACTTGATGTCATCATGAGAAGCAGCTTTTCCCTGTCCCTGTTCCACCACAGACTGCTGCTTGTGGTAGGCAGGAAAATATTACACACACACACACACACACACACACACTTTAATATCCAGCCTTTGGTTCTTCCTGCAAGAAACCCAAGTCAGTTTGCACTGTTGTTCTCTTCAGGGCTTATTCTAACATGCAGCTGTGCTGTTGAGCTCTCTCTCTCTCTCTCTCTCTCTCGCTCTCTCTCTCTCTCTGTATGTGTGTGTGTGTGTAATCAGATTGCAGTACTTAAACCCTGCTTCTCCCCTGTGAGGTAGGTTTGGCTCAGAGTCAGCGACTGGCCCAAAGTCACTCCGTGAGCTAAATGGCCAAATGAGAACTAGAACCTGGATCAGGCAAGTCCCAGTCCAACCCTCTAACCACTGAGGCCACAGTTGCCCACATATTGTTAATATCATGCATCTGCTTTCAGCAAACATTACCAGGAAAGCATGAGTGAGATATAGGTTGGTGATGGCTGTTTGATTAACTGCCCTGGAGCTTTGGCTGGCTGCTTGCTTGGTGCAGTTTGTTGCTCACTTTACCTGCTTTGTTTTGCTTTCTGGAGGGGATAAGATTTAACCAGACTGATCCCAATATATGCAAACTAAGACAAGAACATAATTTCAGTCTAAACTCTGCAAACATGAGCAAATTTAACCGGCTTGCAAGCATTGTCACACCATTGTTTTGGTTCTTTAATGGGGTAGAGGGGAGTCTGCCTGGTTATAAAGTTAAATGAATTCCCCAAATGCTCCTGTTTAAAACAATGCTGTTTTCTCCTTTTTTGTCTCAGGCACGCTATGTGAATGTATTGCCCTTATACCACTGTCCTCCCCACACACGCATCTCCGTTCTCGCATGTGTGGGAAGAGTACCAGAAAGCAGTGAAACAGACGTGGTTTATAAGGCTCCGCCGGATCTCATGTTTAGTTCACTGGCGACTGCTCCGTGTCTGCCTTTGTTGTGTCACAATTTCCCAGCCTTGCTATGGTGGAGAAAGAGCAATGGGCTCTTGAATGTTGGAGAGGCCGGGCTTGGGCAGGCATATAATCTGGCTACCTGCTTGGCACACTTCTGCAAGAGCAGAATATTCTTAATGCTCCTTCTTCTCCCATCCTTCTGTTCTGCCTTCCTCCGCAATAGAGTCAACAGCTGTAACAACACATGGAGGGTACTTGGCAGCTGCAAGACACAGATGCCGGGCTCTGTAATGTACTTTTCCTGTCGAAGCAACTGAGTGTTTTGCTGGCTGCTCGAATGTCTTTATTGCTGTCTGAGTGGCTCGCTATGGCACTGGTTACAGTCCTGCTGATGGCGGTGTGCAGCCACCCCAGGGGACAGGAAATCATGTTGACAGCAGCACAAGCTGACTGGGGTTGTCCTTTAAGATGCCGGGGATCATTTGCACCTACGTACTGGGAAGGGAACTGAATGCACTTAAGAGCAGTGGCTTCCACACAAAGCACTCGCAGTGGCCTTTCTTCTGCAGGGAGAATGTGCATTTGATGAAGTTTCTCTCTTAAAGGGCAAGCGTCTTTACCTTGGCTTTTCATAGACTGAGGCTGCAACCTTGTCCTCACTTACCTCGTAGTGAGCCCCACTGAAATCAGCAGGGGACTTAATCCCAAGTAAACATTAATAGATTAGGGCTACCTATTGCACCGTACATAAACAGACTCAATGCTTCCTGCGGTCCTGCGGTATATCTATCCATGTCTTTTCTTTAATGCATGAAGAGGACTAGTGAGAGCACCAAGTGTGTGCTTCATGCTTAAATATGTGTCTCCCATGATGCATACAAAGCAGGAATAAGCAAATCTGTGCATTTCCCATCCATGATATTTTCACTTGCTTTTACACTTAATTACATGACTGTGCAGATTCTTTTTTTTTTAAAGTCTAAACTACCATGTAAATGCACAATTAAATATGGATTTAAATGTTTAAATGTCAATTAAAATTAAATGTCCAAACTTTAGAGTTCAATATTTATATTTATACGTATTTGAATGTATATTTAAATAAAAATTTCTCTCAAGATATGTATTGAGGGTGCAATGCAATATGGATGCCTCTAGCCCTATGAACTTGGAGGATTCTGCAAGGTCACCTCCATGCTTCTCCCTGCCTGAAAAATGTTTGGACTGCTGATTTTGGCTGTCAACGTGTCATGTCTCAGAGTGTGAGGGAAGGAGGCCGAGGCAATGCCAAGGCTCCTTGAATCTCAACAATCCCTGCCTCATTCCCCCCCTGCCCCCTGAACACCAGCACGACTCCACCTCTGAGGTCAAATTGCAGTCTTGGAGAAGCAGCTGGTGCAGTTCTTTCCACACCAGCTGAGAGGCGGTGGGGAGACACTCCAAATTCAGGAGTCCTGGCTCCGACCTCTGGGGGGTTTCCAAGTTGGAGCAGGGACTCTCAAGAATCCTATGGCTGTTGAGATGCTGCCTAGCAGCTGTAGGATTGCTCTGTCCTGTGCATCTCTTCAGTTAACATATTACTGAAATACACATTTGGTACATATGTGTTCTTTCAAAATGCATATCAAAGGGAAGGGCCCAGTAGCTACTGACATGGAGCTAGCACAAACCAGTGCTTGCACAACATCAGTGTCACTGTTGTGAAAGTGTCTGTTTATCTAGGACAACAGTAATAGTCTAATGCATATATGCCACTGTGACAGAGAGATCCTCTCTCTTCCACTATGCACATGTGTCCCAAAATAAGGGTTAAAATACATATTTTATAACTTAGAACTAGGGTTAGATGAATGTGCCAGTTTCAATTTCTTTCAGATTCTTCTCTTCCTAATCTTAATAATATAATTGACAATAATTTAGTAATAATTATTAAAATCTTAATAATTCACTTTATCTGAAGGTTAAGATTTTTTCCTAAAAACTTCACAGGAAAAGTCATAAGCATTTTTGCTCACATTTCCCTGCATGCCTGCACTTTTGCATGCATTAACTTAATACATTGTTAACATTATTTACCCTAATATATGTATTTTTATTTCAAAATCCAGAGAAGAGTGAATTTCAACTTGTGTTTCCGTTCATATGGCGGTTCTAAGTATGACTTTTTCCCTTTCCCATCCTTCTTCCGTTGCCAAGAGCTGTGCTACATTTGGAGATGTGCAGAAATCTCTGGATGACAAAGTGTTGGTCTCTACTTTAGACAGAAAGGTGTAGAAGAGATCATTTCATAGAGGCTTTTGCAAAGACATCCCTGAGCATAGAAGAGGTGCTCCAGGCATCCTGTAGAAACACAGGCAGCCAGTGTTTTCCAGTACTGTGTGAAGTGATCACACAGGGTTAGGGTTCGAATCTCTCATTGCCAACAGAGGCCTTTGGCCAGGCATGGGGTCAGCAGGTGGCATGACGAGGCCCGTGCCAAGGCCTGAGGCCGCATTGCTGGCCACACCCGACCACACCTCCCCACTTTCCATTTTTCCAGTTTTTGGAACATCCACAGGGCAGGGTAGGATATTGCTTGCTTATATTATGGCATAAAGTTATATACACATTGATGGTGCTGTAGTAGTAGCAGTAATTATGTAATAGTGGTACTAGCATTAGTAAATAACATCATTGCTACCATTCAAGTTTGGGGTGTCTTAAAATATATATTGGAAAGTAATGTATTACATAATAAATTCACATTTCCAGCTTTGGTCATCCAACCTAAACTTTGCATCCTCGCTCCCTGACAGAGTCTAAACAAAACCATGAATACAATATCCACCACCAAGGGATAGAAACTTAAATGGCTGCTACAGCAAGTGCCCTCGTGCTCCTTTACGTTTGCATGAAAACATGTGAAATATTTATTTTTCATTCATACTATCTCATTATTGCAGGTTTCCTTTACAACAGGCTCATTTCAAAAGAAGAGAGAGAGAAAAAAATTCCCAGTGATTTTTATCTGAGTCTGAAATTTTCCAGAAGTGGTTGATCACATAAAAGTAGCATTGGTCGTAACCAATAGAACACGCTTGTTTTTATTGCTTCTTTCATCAAGCTGGATGTTCACCAGGTGAAAAATATTATGAGATTTTTTTTCTGTGCTGAAGAGATACACGGGCCGAAAAAATAAAAAAACCCCAATCCAAGCATCTGAAGAGAAAACCGAAATGCTTGGCTTCAACAGGAAGCCATTAAAAACCAGATGGTGAACTGCTGGCTTCCCAAAGGCCGCCTTCTCCAACCTGGGGCCCTCCTAATGTTATGATTCACATCAGCCCCAACCACCATGGCTGGTGGCCAGAGATGATGGGAGTTGTAGTCCTTGACCTTTGAAGGGCAGCAATTTGGAGAAAGCTGCAAAAGTGTTAGTGTCTGTAGCCCTGTTGACTTAGGGGCAGAATGGATATTACCCGTGTGTGTATGTAAAAGCAACTTGCTGGCATTTTGCAATGAGAAGGAGCCTCGGAAGGTGTAGTTCTGAGCAGGGAACAAATGAGGAACAGCGCATAATCCCTTCTCTGCTCCAAAGCCTTCCCAGGTGCATTGCTCATGTAATGAATTCCCATCTCCTAAGAACAGGGGACCTGTTTAGGGCTCTGGTTAGTTTGGAGCAGGAACCATGTAGTGTGGTTCAGACCTTGGGGAAGCACATACAAGCAGAACGGGCACTAGGTTTCCATGTGCTCCCTTGTCTTTTCCTTCTATATTCCACTGTTGCTAAGAAGATTGCCTAGCAACCATGACACATGCATTGGTTATGTCCTGGTTGGATTTCTGCAACACGCTTTACGTGGGGCTGCCCTTGAAGACAGTCCGGATACTTCAGATGGTGCAAAACAGAGTTGCCAGGATGCTGACGGGGACTGGGCATTATTCTCATATAACCCCAGTCCTCTTTCAGCTCCACTGGCTTCCCATTGAAGTCTGGGCTCAATTCAAGGTGCTGGTTATTACCTATAAAGCCCTAAACGGCTTGGGACCTGGATACTTAAAGGAACACCTTCGACCCTATTTGCCCTCCTGCCCCCTGAGATCGGCAGCAGAGGGAACCCTCTGTGAAAGATATTAGGAGGGTGAGTACCCAGAGGAGGGCCTTCTCTGCGCTGGCACCCCATCTATGGAATGCACTCCCCAGAGAGGTCTGCCTGGCGCCGTCATTATATGTTTTTCGGCGCTAGGTTAAGACCTTTTTATTTGATCAACATTTTAATAAGTTTTAATATTGTATTTTTACCATTATATTTTATCTGCAGCCAGAGTGGCTCAATAATTTATGTTTGGTGATATTTGTATTTTATCTTTGTAAGCCGTCCTGAGGCTTTTGCAGAGGACAGCATATAAATATCCTAAATAAATAAATAGCACTAGAATGTGCAGGATCAGAACTGATTAGCTCTCCTGAGGGAAGAATTCTGGATGAGAAAGGTTGACCCATCTCCTATCTGCCATATCTGTGTTGGAAGACCCTTCTCAGGAGGAAGAATTAGTGGCTCAAATGGAGAATGAGGGCCTGGCTTTACCAGGGCCTGAGGCCACGTAGAGTCCTGCTGACATCCTTGGGAATACCCTGCCAGTGGAGGCAGGGCCACTAGAGATCCTGGAAGAAGGGCCAGCCTGTAAGAAAGGTCTACTCAGGAGGAAAGGGCCCCTTGTCAGGAGAGGCCTTTTTCACAAAGAGGAGGCTCCACAGTCAAACTGAGTGACTGCAGCTGGGACTGTGGAGGTTTCCACCCTGTCAGCTCCAGGAGAAAAAGCCTAGTTGACACTCTGCAGAAACTGCTGGAAGCCCTGCCTGTTTGATCCTGGCTTTGGCCTGCAGTTTGGGCATTGTGCTGTAAGTGACCTTGGCCTGGATTTTGTTTCTCTCTCTGCTTCACACCTTTTCAGTTTTACTGCCTGGCATGGCTATTTGCTGCTTCAGGGCAGAGGAGAACTGTTGGTGGGTGTTGGCTTAGCGGGCCCCTTCAGCTACTGACTGACCAGATCCCAGCTCAGCCTCAGGGCTTGGGAACAGGATGCTAGCCTTCCTACTGAAGCATCTTCAAAGAGCAGAGAAGGGACTCCTTTAATCTCGTTAAAAGAGCCTCAACACTAATCTCCTTCAGCTCACTTTGGCCCTACCTCCCTGGAATGTGGCTTCTATAAAATTGAGTGGGATGGTGTAACTTGGTGTCCTGCAACAGCAGGGGTTTGGACCTGATGGCTTTCATGGCCCCTTCCAACTCCACCTTTCTATGATTCTATGAATTTGGTCCCTGGACTGAAAGAAGCTTAGACCCCTTACGGACAAAAGAAATTGCTTTGTACTGAGTCAGACCTTTGGTTCATCCAGCCCAGGATTGTCAATATGGGCTAGCAATGACTCTCTAGTTTTAGGAAGGTCTCTTTCCAGCCCTACCTGAGATGCTGGGGGTGAAGCCTAAGACCTTGGGTCCAGGCTATCTGGAAGACCGTATTTTCCCTTATGAGTCTGCCCGTACCCTAAATGATTAGCGGAGGTCCCTCTGTGGGTCCCATCTCCTTCACAGACATGCCTGGTGAGAACACAGGAAAGGGCCTTCTTGGTGGCTGCCCCAGGGCTCTGAAACTCCCTTCCTGGAGTCCAGATTAGCACCGTCACTATTATGCTTTTGGAGGCAGGCAAAATCTTCAGGCTTTTGGGAATGGCCTGGATCTGAGAGACTGAACTGGAGTAGTTGTATTGTCTATTTAGCTTTGCTTCAATGTTGATATTATATATGGTCTAGCTGATTTAATTATATTTTTAACTTTGTGCTTTTCTGTCAATGCTTCAGCTCTATGTTTTTAATGTTGTAAGGTGCCTCATGTCCCAGTATTAGGAATAGGTGCTGTAAATCGTCCAGAGAGCCATATGGCTATTGTGATGGTCTATGAAATCTTGAAATAAATAAATACATACTCCTTCTCCTCCTCCTACTACTAATGTAGCTAAATTCGGGGCCAAAAAGGTAAGTCATATATGTTATAAAATGTAAATATTATCATTTCTTCTCTCCCTCTGTGTGTGTGTGTGTATGCACACGCACCTTGGAACAATTCATAATGCTACTGCTCTTCTTATAATGTTCATTTTTATAAGTGTGTTTTGCGAAAAAGCATCTATAGCATTTGAAGAAACTCAACATTAATTAATTTTTGTTCCTGAAATGCTCTGAATTCCTGATTAATTTGAAAGTATATTTGCCTGTTTTACTGTAGTTATTGTCAGTCACTACATTGGGGGTAAAATATTATTTTAAGCTTCCACGTTGTTGCTTTCTCACCCATTTCCATGGAAATGGGAGCAGTAGAACACGCAGCCACTGACTTCCAGTTTTAGCACCATACTGACTGACTGGAACAGTGAAAATTTCCACGTCACTAAAATACGCAGTGGTAAAGATGATCAAATATGTTTCACTGAAGAGTAAAAACCCCTAAACCACTCTGTACGTTAGAAATGTGTTTGCATTACAAAATTTTCTACGTGAATTGAAATTCAAACTTCTGCTTTTGTCTTATAAAGTACTAAACAGCTTGGCCTTTAAAACATCTGTCTTGCCAATTTGTCTGTCTTCAAATCTACTTCGTGGATGTCTATCCTGTTATTCAACTGCAGATTTCTCAGAGCAGCTCACAAATCAGGGAAATTAGAAGTAAACACTAAAACTATGTCCAGAGCTATAATTATAAAACAGCTTATCTATCTTCTTCATCCTGTCATTTGTGTCACTATAGTCTGTATGATCAGGCACCATGACCTTTGTGTACCTGTTCATATATCACATGCACAAGACTCATGAAATTGTAGCATCTGGGACATCACTGAATGTGCTGGTTTGTCTCTACCATTTACCCCTCACATTCTGTTTCCTGAAAAGGCATCACATGGGTTCCTGAGGACTTCCTAGCATCAATGAAATGTCCAAGATGAGCCACCACAGTGCTTCTGTAATTTCCTCATGCTTGCGGAAAGGAGAAAACTGGTGGCAACAGGAAATGCAGCAGTTATTTATTATTGTTACTGTATTTCATTCCATGTATATCCTGCCTTTTTCCTCTTGTGAGGAACCCAAGGTGACTTGTGTACCTCCATTTTATCCACACAACAATGCTGTCAGGAAGGTTGGGTGAGAGTGAGTGACCTGGGTGCCTTCTGGTCAAGCTTCATGGCTGAGTGGGGACTAGAACCCCCATCTCCAGTCCAGCACACCACACTGGCCTTCAAGTCACTTTAGTATGGGGAAGTAGGATGGAGAAACTGAAGTGGCAGCTAACGAGCTGCAAGAACTACCATAAGTGTGGACTTTTGTAAATGGGGTGAAGAGAAGAACACACAGGAAGCAGCAATCTGTGGAAGACTTACAAAGACCATGTGCGCCCCATTGGCTGGAAACTACCTAGCATCACCTGACGATGACCCACACAGGTATTCATAATACCCCTCCCTCTTCCTTTCTATTGGCAACACTCACTGTCAACACTCTTGCTTTCCTTACATCATGGAACTCAAGAAGCTTCTAAGGTGATCTTAAGTGTCTTCGGTTAAAGCACTAAGTAGTCTCAGACCAACTGAGCTGAAGTCGGCAACCTGCAACAGTGAACTTACACGGGAGGGAAGACATATGTCCACAGGGACTACTTTGTAGCGGCAGCTGAACTAGAGATTAGTGAACCCGGATTCTTGAAGAAGCTGATGTTGCCTGTTCTCTGTATTGTATCCCTTGGTGTCATAACATTAAATGGAAACCACTGAGAAGCAAGCGAATGACCACCTGCTAAGCTGAGCTACAGATCTTGTTTCTTGGTCATGCTGAAATGGGACAGACTGATTGGAAAGTGTTGTGCACAGTGGGAACTGGATTGAAAAAATATTTAGACAGCTATTTCTGTTAGTATTGTAAAGACACAGGGAGATGACTATCAGGAGTCACTAGTTTGGTTATTATTTCTGCTTCAGAACAAATGAGACAAGGATGGGGGGAAGGGCCTTGGCAAAAACAAATGGCATCATAGAAGTCAAACAAATACCACCATTTCTTCTTCTCCTGGTATGAAGAAAGCAATATTTGCAAGCAATGGCCCATATGGGCATAGCACTTGGATGCTAAGAAGTGCATCTTAGTCCAAATTCTACAGACAAGCTGCTTTCCTGGCAGCTTGTGGCATAAAGGTAGTCCTTCCACTACGGGTTTTGATAAAGAATGGCATGATTGAGAAAATGTGTCGGCAACTACAAAATTCATGTCAATCCATTCTGATACCCACACGACCATGTACACAGAGTGATAGCTAATACATTTCTGGATAAAGTGAACACTTTTTCTGGAAGGAAGTACCTTATTTTGGTACAGCATTTTCTTCGGACCCATATTCTTCAGACCCATATTGTACCAGTAATTAAAAGGTAATCCTATGCATGTTTAGACAGGACAAAAGTCCTACAATTCCCAACAGTCTAAGAGTTGTACCTAGGGAATGCTGGAAGTTGTAAGGTATTTTCCTGCCTAAATATGCAAGGGATTGCACCTGCACTATATTTTTCCCATATTTCAGAAACCCCATGTGTGGTATCATGATTCTTAAATCCTTGACAACAAGATGTGTGCATTTCTGAAAATTTTAAGCTATGTAATTTATTTGGTTGGTTGTTTTTATGAGTTGCTTACTTCTCTATAAATCCTCCAGAGCAGGTAAGGAGTTTTTAAGGCAGATGCAAATACTAAATTCAAAGGATGCTAAAATGTAACATTTGCCAATAAATATATCAAAAGATGCTGGAAGATGTGGCACAGTTCCCAATAATGGCTGTCATCCAGATGACACTTATTGGGGAATTGTAGAAAGGCTTGCTCAGAAATAAGTCCCATTAAGTTCAATGGAATTTAGTCCCAGATAAGTTAGGAGTAAATAAGTGTAGGGTTGCGGCCTGTGCCAGTTTAGGGGTATGACACTTCTTAATCTCTTTCCTGTAAACTTTGTTTGACATACACAAAGGAATTCGCCCATACTACTTGATAGGTTACCTTTTCTACCAAATGACACAGGTTTCATGAGAAATTCCGCTTTCGTGGTAGCTATGCTCTGCTCCAGAGTAACTATTATGACCTTCCATTCCATAGTAGGCTTGCCCAACCTCCTCCCCTCCACGTGTAGCTACACTCTTTTGTCTTGGCACTGTACTCTTGCCTTAAAAAACTTCTGCTTAGGCCTTACCATGACTCACCCCATGGACCAAAACCAATACAAGAAGAAAGATATGCACATGCATGCATAGGAATGGTTTAATGCCTTTCTTCATAGTTCTAGCACATGAACCCTAAACAAAACTCATTGATTCTTAACCATCTATACATTTCCCCACAAACTTTATATTTCATGATCATATTTAGTCATGTTTAGGAGGATAAATTCCATGAGCTGTAGTTGCGAGGCCCATGTATGAATCTGGGACTTTTCCCAGAGATGTCCTTAGCAGGGATATGTGAGGAGTTCATCTGTCAGATTCCCTGGGCGTGGCTCCTTTGCAGTGGCCCCGAGTTCAACATTTAGGCAAGGGTGCTCAGCATTCGTGGGGGACGGGCTCGCCAAGAATGGAGCCCCACATGGTGAGAAAACAGTATTCTTTTTCCACACCTGCCACTGCACAACACACCCTATACGTAAGTATGCCTAACTCTGGATCCAACCCCAGGCATGCTAGCTTAGTGTCCCCAACCCCTATGAGCCATGTGTAGGGACCTGGCTAATTCCTGCTCAACTAAAGCGCATTCTGGTGACAGTGAGGAATTTATTGGCCCAGCATGAGAGGCCAGTGTGGTGTAGTGGGTAAGAGCCTGGGACTGGGACTCAGATGATCTGGGTTCGAGTCCCTGCTCAGCCATGGAGCCAACTGGGTGACTTTGGGCCAGTCACAGACTCTCAGCCCAACCTACCTCACAGGGTTGTTGTTGTGGGGATAAGATGGAGGAGGACAATGATGCAAGCTGCCTTGAGCCCTTTGTAGGAAAAAGGCAGGATATAAATTGAATAAATAAATAAAAATAAATAATAATCTGAATAAATGATTGTCCAGGGATTGTTAATAAAATCCTCCACAAGTTACTATACATTGTCCACTTGCCTTTCACTCTTGTCTTCCACCCTTGCATTATAATGCTAAATCATTCACCACTTATGGCTTATCCTGAGTCAAAGGATTAAGTCAAATGAGTGCTTAGCAGCTTTCTGAAGAAAGTTGGTTCTGTTTTTGGCTCATGGTTAAGACTGCCATCGAAGGATTGGCCAAACATTATTCCTGTGATCCCAACAATGGATTTATCTGCTATTGGACTGACCAGCTGGCTCTGGTTGGTTCACAAAATCACTCTTACTTGTGATCACTTATTGTTTCTGTTTGGGGTGAATGCTTGTTTGGGGTGAAAGGTCATTGGAATCACTTCCTGGGGCCAGAAACCCCCATTTTTGTATGGTCCTGGACAATTTATTATTTTATTTATTAAAACATTTTTATGCCGCCCCATTCGCCGAAGCCTCGGGGCGGCTCACATCATTAAGTTAAAATAATTATAATATAAATTAAAAATATCAATATTAAATTAAAATACAACAATACAGTATAAAATAAGCCGCCCTGGCCAGATAAAACCAATAATGTTAACACTTAAAATGCCGCATGAATTAAAAGGTCTTTGCCTGGCGCCGAAAAACAAATAACGACGGCGCCAGGCGGACCTCTCTGGGGAGCGCGTTCCATAACTTAGGCGCCACCGCAGAGAAAGCCCTCCTCCGAGTACCCACCCTCCTAATTTCTTTCATGGAGGGTTCCTGGAGAAGGGCCTCCCGCGCCGATCCAAGGGGCGGCTGGGCATATATGGATGCAAGCGCTCCTTCAGGTAATCAGGACCCAAGCCGTTTAGGGCTTTATAGGTCATCACCAACACCTTGAATTGGGCCCGGACTTCAATGGGAAGCCAGTGAAGCTGACGGGGAACTGGAGTCATGTGAACACAACGCCCAGTCCCCGTCAGCAGCCTGGCAGCTCTGTTTTGAACCAGTTGAAGTATCCGGACCATCTTCAAGGGTAGCCCCACGTAGACCGCGTTACAGAAGTCGAGACAGGAAGTCACCAATGCATGTGTCACTGTCGCGAGGCAGTCATACTCCAGATAGGGGCGCAGCTGGTGGATCAGCCGAAGCTGGAGGAAAGCGCTCCTCGCCACTGCTGTCACCTGAGCTTCTAGTGAAAGCTCCGGGTCGAGGAGCACTCCCAAGCTGCGAACCTTGTCCCTAGGAGGGAGTGCAACCCCATTCAGAACAAGGTTCAGTTCACCCTCTCCAAAGCCAGAACCACCAACCAACAGGACCTCCGTCTTGTCTGGATTGAGCTTCAGTTTATTGGCCCTCATCCAGCCCATTACCTCGGCCAGGCACCGGTTCAGTACAGCCACTGCCTCACCTGGATTGGTGGAAAATAAGAGGTAGAGCTGGGTATCATCAGCGTACTGATGGTTCCGCAGCCCACACCTCCTGATGACCTCTCCCAGCGGTTTCATGTAAATGTTGAACAGCAACGGGGACAAAATGGACCCCTGCGGTACTCCATGGCATAACTGCCAGGGCGCAGAGCCATAGTCCCCCAGCAGCACCTTCTGGAACTGGCCATTGAGATAGGAGCGGAACCACTGCAAAGCAGTGCCTCCGACCCCCAATCCCACAAGCCTGTCCAGAAGGATACCATGGTCGATGGTATCGAAAGCTGCTGAGAGGTCCAGGAGAACCAACAGGGACGCACTCCCCCTGTCCTTCTCCCTGCACAGGTCATCGTACAGGGCGACCAAGGCAGATTCAGTACCGTACCCGGGTCTGAAGCCAGTCTGAAATAGGTCCAGATAATCTGTATTTGCTCTGAAATGTCAGGCCATGATCTGTTGGACATTCATTTTGACATTGCACATGTACAACATATCATAAAAGAAAGAAATGCTTTCATATCTAAGGAGAATGCTTGCCCAAAACATCATGGGTGAATTTGTTATTTTCCAGTTCAGCTGGGCCAAGTTTGTCCACCACTAATCATAAATGCCAACAACAGATGGCGAAAGAAGACGGCGACGGCAGAGAATGAGGTGGCTAGATGGAGTCACTGAAGCAGTTGGTGTGAGCTTGAGTGGACTCCGGGGGATGGTGGAGGACAGGAAGGCCTGGAGGAAGGTTGTCCGTGGGGTTGCGATGGGTTGGACACGACTTCGTGACTAACAACAACAGCAGCAACAATCATAAATTACTCTCAGACCCCTCTGAATTCCAGTCTGCTCATGCTGTTTGCTCCTTTCCCTGCTGCCAACCCTTCTCCTAGTTCCTCCCATTAATAAGGAAATGTACTGCTGAAAAAGGAAAGGATTGTGCACATGTTGTACTAAACAACAACTTCCTGCCCATTAAGACATGGGAGAGACAATGAACAGTGGAGAGAAGCAGGTCTCATCCCTAACAGAAAAAGGTGCTCTGGGGAATGCTCACTAGGTGTTTCATGCCAAGAAGAATGAGTTCAGTAGTTTCTTTTTCTTTGCTTCCCAGACTTCAACCTTCCTATGTTACAATCAATCAGGAGAAAGAAGAGGGAGAGGAACTGAGGGGCAGAAGTCAGGGAAAATTGTGGGGATGGCAACAGAAGCTGAGGTATGATATTATGATATATATTCTACAGGCAAAGGCCTGTAGATGAACCTTCATAATATATTCCACAGCACACCCCAAAAGAAGAGGGATGACCAGAGGAAACCTGGTAAGCTCCAAGGAGCAGGCATGTTAGTATAACATCCAGTCAAAGATTGGATACAGAAGAAAAGACAGAGGCTTAAACTTTGCACACTGAAGGGGAATCAACTTACCTTGGAATAAGAAGACTTTCAATCTTAAGTTCAGAGTTCCTGGAAGCAGACTTATGTCCCTTACTGGTACCAGAATAAACTGGAAAGAAAATCCTCTGAAGCTTCCTGCAGATGACTGTTCCAAAGCAGCCTAGTCACCTGAAATCAATTCTTAGTCACCACATGCACCCATTTATGTTATCTGACCATAACTGTGTTCAGTCACAAAGTCGTGTCCAACTCCTCACGACCCCATGGACCACAGCACTCCAGACTCTCCTGTCCTCCACTGCTTCCTATTCACGCAACCCTTTGCCCACCACACCAGTGACTTCATCCAGCCACCTCATCCTATGCTGTCTCCTCCTTTTGCCTTCAATTGTTTCCAGCATCAGGGTCTTCTCCAGTGAGTTGTTCCTTCTCATTAGGTGGCCAAAGTATTTGAGCGTCATCTTCAGGATCTGGCCTTCTAGAGAACAGTCAAGGTTGATTTCCTTTAGGATTGACTGATTTGAGCTCTTTGCAGTCCAAGGGACTCTCAGGAGTCTTCTCCAACACAATTCAAAAGCGTCAATTCTTCAGAGTTCAGTTCAACCCTCTCAGCCATACATTACAACTGGAAAAACCATAGCTTTGACTATGTGAACTTTTGTTGGCAACTTTAGTATGTTGTCTAGATTTGCCATAGCTTTCCTCCCAAGGAGTAAGTGTCTTTTAATTTCTTAGCAGCAGTCCCTGTCTGCAGTGATCTTGGAGCCCAAGAAAATAAAATCTGTCACTATTTCCATTTCTTCCTCTTCTATTTGCCAGGAAGTGATAGGAATGGATGCCATAATCTTTGTTGTCTTAATGTTGAGTTTCAAGCCAACTTTTTCACTCTCCTCTTTCACCTCCATCAAGAGGCTTTTTAGTTCCTCTTCACTTTCTGCCATTAAAGTGCTGTCATCTGCATATCTGAGGTTGTTATTTCTCCCAGCAATCTTAATTCTGGCTTGTGATTCTCTAGCCCGGCCTTTCGTATGATGTGCTCTGCATATAAGCTAAATAAGTAGGGTGACAATGTACAGCCTTGCTGTACTCCTTTCCCAATTTTGAACCAATCAGTAGCTCCATGTCTGGTTCTCACTGTTGCTTCTTGTTCAGCATACAGTTTTCTCAGGAGACAAGCAAGATGGTCTGGTACTCCCATCTGTTTAAGAACTTGCCACAGTTTGTTGTGATCAAATAATCAAAGGCTTTAGTGTAGTCAGTGAAGCAGTAGTAGATGTTTTTCTGGAATTCCCTAGCTTTCTCCATAATCCAATGAATGCTGGCAATTTGATCTCTAGTTCCTCTGCCTTTTCGAAGCCCAGCCTGTACTTCTGGTAGTTCTCAATCCCCATACTGCTAAAGCCTAGATGTAGGATTTTGAGCATAGTGACCATAAATAGGTATTTATAACTCCTCCTTAAGCCTAATAGCATATCTACTTGGGTATATACAGAAGAGTGGCACATATCTTTAGGCAGCAGCCACAGCTCGGTGGTAGAGCACCTGCTTTGCATACCAAACGTTGCAGGTTTGGTCTCAGAGTTCTCCAGATAGGACTGAGAAAGTCTCCAATCTGAAACCCCGGAGAGTTTCTGCCAACACAATTTAGACACTATTGAGTCAGCACAATGCTTGCATTTTGCAGCATAGTCCAGATCAGGTTGATTCAGCCTGCTCTGGCATTTCTAGGGAACATACAAAAGCATTTAATACTGCCTAATGGTATAAAGACCCACCCATATCAAAATGCATATATTCATACCTCAAGGGTTTCCTTCCATATCAAGGATAGGGAAACCTCTGACCTACAAGCTAGATATATCTGGAGGTTCCTGATCTGGCCTCCAAGCTTCTCCTCCAGGCCAATGTCCTGGCAGAGAAAAGCTCTTATCTCTGATTAGCAGCTGATTGGAGATGAAAGCTTTTCCCTGCTGAGCCCTAAAAAAGGCCCCCTTTCTCAGTGTCCAGCTCTTATCTCTGCTTAGCTGCTAATTGAAGATAAGAGCTTTTTTCCCTACAGGTGAAGGGGACTGGGGCTGGGACTGGGGAGGAAGTGGAGATATGATTCAGTGCTGATTAGTTTTTAGTAGGCATGCAGAGGCTTAAACTGGTCACTTCTTCATAGGCTTAAAATTGGTGAGAAAATGAGTATTTGTTATTAGCATTTACAGACCTCCATACTTGCTGAAAGGCAGTGTATAACGTTTTTAAATACACCGTTCCTTGTCCGTGTTGGAAATGAACCTGCTGACCTCTAAGATCAGAATGCATGAGGAAAACTGCCTTTGTGCGTTCCTATATGCAAGGACTTGATCTATACCTCCCAGACTATACTTTGAACCAGAACTTGGCTGTTCACTGGATTCTTTGCTTTTCCAAACTTAAATTTTTAAAAAGAACTTAAAAATTTCATCTTTTTAAGTCAACCAAAAATGCACTGTGATGCACATAAACATTCTGAGAGGTAAAGGTGCTTTTATTTTAATGCAGATTAATTCAGGAACAAAATAGAACAGAACTGTGCAAAATAGACTGAATTGCCCATCCCCACTCTAAAATCGACTTCAGGAGACCTGCTTAATATGGGAGATATGAATACAGGAGAAATGAAAGGCAGGTACAAGAGTCATGGCTTTGGGGATGGTGGACTGCTGAAATTTTGGAATGTGTTTCTTGGGGAGATTTACTAGGCTTTTGCATTTCCTGTATTAAGATGGAGTCTGTAAACTTGTTTGGTCAAAAATCTTTCAATGTGTCACAGTGTACTGCTTCATAAAATTTTGCCTTTAATAAGTCTTTTTTAAAATTTTAATGTAGCTATTCTATTGCTCTGAGCATTGATATTGTCCGGTTTCTTATTTGCGTGTTCTTCGATTTTTGCTTTTATAGTTTTTAAATAACACCAATGTTTAAGAAGGGATCTGGGAAGGGGGATCTGGAAAATTATAGGCCACTTAGCTTAATATCTGTTCTGGGAAAACTGCTTGAAAGTGTTATTAAAAATAGAACCTGTAAACACATAGAGGGACAAGCCCTGCTGAAAAAAGAATCAACATGGCTTCACAAGGGGAAGTCCTGTCTTACTAACCTATCAGAATTATTTGAGAGTGTCAGTAAGCACATAGAAAGGGAGATCCAATAGGCATTGTTTACCTGAATTCTCAAAAGGCTTTTGACCAAGTCCCTTGCCAAAGATTCCTGAGCAAGCTAAGCAGTCATGGAATAAAAAGGGAGAGGGTCCTCTTATGGATCAAAAACCAGTTAAAGAATGGAAGACAGAAAGTGGGAATAAATGGCAAACTCTCCCAACAGAGTCCAACAGAGTTCTGTATTAGGACCAATGCTTTTCAGCCAAAATGATCTGGAATTAGGAGTACATAGTGAAGAGACTAAGTCTGCTGATGACACAAAGCTATTTAGGTATTGTGAGATGTTCCAGATGGATCTCTCAAAGCTAGGAGAATGGGCATCAAAATGACAAATGCAGTTCAATGTAAGCAAATGTAAAGTAATGCACACTGGGGCAAAAGATTCCAGCTTCAAGAAGGAATGGAATAGCAAATAGAACTGCCAAGCTCTTCCTCCCTTTATACAAAACTTTGGTACAACCACACTTAGAATATTGTGTTCAGTTCTGGTCTGGAAAAGGACACTATGGAGTTGGAAAAAAGTAGAGAGAAGGGCAACAAAAATGGTCAGGGGGCTACAACAGTTCCCTGTGCAGAGCAACTACAGCAGCTGGGACTGTTCAGCTTAGAAAATAGGTGAGTAAGGAGAGACATGATGGAGATGTTTAAAATAATGCATGGTGTGGAAGTGGAGACATTTTTCTCCCTCTCCAATAGCACTTGAACCCAGGATCATCCCATGAGGTTGATTGGTGGGAGGTTTAGGACAGATAAAAGGAAGTATGTCTTCACACGGCATACAGTGAAACTATGCTATTCGCTACCACAGGAAGTGATAATGGCCACCAACTTGGATGGGTTTAAAAGGGGATTGGCCGGATTCATGGAGAAGGAGGCTCTCAGTGGCTACTAGCCTCGCTGGCTGAGTGCTACTGCCTTTTCCAGAGGTGGCTTGCCTGCATACACCAGCTGCTGAGGAGCTTGGGCAGGCAGAGGTCTTGCAAACTCTGCTTCAGTGATCCTGTCACCAGCTGGTTTGCCGCCATGTCAATGGAGTGCTGGACCGGATGCCTGTTTGGTCTGATCCAGCATGGCTTTCTTATGCTCTTAAGTTTCTTTGTGTGTGGTTTATTATAGGAAAACACAGCATAAATCAGGGGCAGGCAACTTGTGGTGCTCCAGATGTTTTTGCCTGCAACTCTCACAAGCACCATCAGCATAGCCAAACAGAAAGCAGTCAGAGCTTCCCTGTTCCCCCAGCTAACTGAACAAAATCCTGCCCAGTATTTTCCTGGTCCTTCACTCCAAGACTAGTCACTGGATTCAGGACACAACAGCTCAAGCTTGGGGAACAAACAAGTCTATTTAAAAGGATAAAATATGGGGATGGAGGGAGCTAAACATATAATCAAAAAGGGATTAAAAACAGGGTGAAATAGGGGAAGGGATGGAGAAGGGGAAGTTGGAGAGCAGCAACAGTATAGTTCACAGGCATCCAAGAAGCCCCAATTCCTAGGGCCTTCCTGGCCCACTTGGACTCGAAAATAGCAAAGCTAAACCTATCCTTAGCTGTACACCAACGTTCTACCTTCCGCAGAGTCAAGATGCACAGGACTTCACAGCATTCCTTGACACAGCAAGCAGGCAGCAGAGCAGAACCCCCTGGAAGAGGACCCTGCAAGAAGACCTGCTTTCCTCACCAGCCTTTATCCGCTCAAACTGGTCAGCTGAACCATGGGGCAGTGGCCCATCTCCCAGTCCTTGGGGCCAACCATTTCCTTCAAGTGCTGGCCAATAGCCAGTTGTTGCTGTTATCTCTGGCATCCTTGAGGCCATAATTTCTGATATCCCCCAGAATACATCCCTCACAAAGGGAGGAGGATGCCCCCCCAAGCCCTTGGGCACCAGATTTCTGCTGCGCTGGCACCTAGATTTAAAACATTTAATTTGTCACAAGGTTAACCCTTCCCTTGCTCCCTGGAGCCCAGGGAGCCAGTTCACATGACAGTGAGGAACTCTGGGAGCAGTAGGCCAAAATATCTTGAGGTATACAATCTGCCCACCCCTGGTAACGCTTGACGATGCTGATAAATCTAATGTCACATGAATGGATTTCTGGTTGTGCAGCAGGACTTTGCCTTGTTCTCCATCCTTGCAGCCCAACACACAAATCCCAATATGCTCTCCCACCCCGCAGTTGTTCAGAGCAGATTTGGCAGGGAAAACATGTTCTACTATTGGTTTTTATTCCATGGTGGGTGCTAAATTGTAGATATAACTTAATAATATTAGCAGTAACAGATATTTCTAGAAAGTTAGTAAGAAGAGACAACTACAAGCTTCAGAATACTGTGTTGTAGAAGCCTGGAAAGATTCACATTAGCTGCAACAAAAACGTTTATTAAAATTCATGTACTTTTACGAAGGAAATTAAATAGAAAAGATGGGCAGATCAGTAGTAAAGAGCATAATGGGAATGGCAAAGTGGTATAATGAGAATAATGCCATGGGATTATCTGTGGGCAAAAAGGAGCATAATGGGAATGAGATAGTATTAAGGACAAAAGGTTCAATCCTGCGAGATGAGAAGCATTCCCTAGGAAGTGGAGAAAAAGACTCCCTTTAAGGACTGTGGCTATTGAAAGCACTCAGCACCATCTAAGATGAGGCCTTCAATCAGGGAATCCCATATTAAGGACAATAGTCTCAACCTTAGCTTATTTGAGATGCCAATTTAGACATCTTAGCTGAAGACAGACATGTGGAAAATATGCCTTTAGAGCTGGGCAGATTTTGAGTCTACCCCTAAATGCATCCTCTGGTTGTGTTACTCCATGTCTGCATGGCACACTAGCCTGATGTGCTGTTTTCATTGGCAGAATGTTTGCCTCTTTCTTGTTCTTGCCCATTCCCAGTGCATTTTTCAAAAAATCCTCTGTTTCCACACCTCATTCTCTGGAACTGTGCTGCTTTCCTCTGATTAAATTTGGGTAGAATTCACTGTGTGATATAAGGGAACTGTGTCAGAAACAGGCAAGAAATGGTGGGCAGGGGGTGCGGAGTTGGTTGCAGGAGAAGAACTTAGAACCAGGCATAAGGATGTGAAAGAAGGAAAAAAAGAATTACCTTCCTTCTCCTCATAAAATTGATGGCAAGTTCTCAACACTAATGAAAGGTTTTAGACAGCTGGCAAAGAGTTTCTTTTCAGTGTCAAGAGATGTGGTTTAATGAGACCCTCCTTAATCCAGGATGGCTGTAAATTTGATAGTGGATTTACTAATCCCAGCTATCACTTTAGGACAGCAATCCTAGGTCTATGTAGGGAGCAATCTCTGGCAAATTTAGTTAGGAAAAAAGCCTTTTTTCTACCTATACTTGCATAGGATCATGCTTTTATTAATTGGGACTTACTCCTTAGTAGACATGGGTAGGATCACACTGTTAGACACACTCACCATGACTGTGTTAGTTTGCACAAAATACACAAAAGGTGACATTTTGTTGTTATGGTCCATGAAGTTGCCTCTGACCTATGGTGACGCTATGAAAGAAAGCTCTCCAAAACGTCCTATCTGTGACAGCCCCACTCAGCTCTTTTAAATTCCAGTCTGTGGCTGCCTTTCAGGGCCCATCTATTCATATTTCACCTTCCTTTTCTTCTTCTGCCATTGACTTTCCCTTGCATGATTGTCTTCTCCAATGAATCTTGCCTTTTCATGATGTGCCGGAAGTTTGGCAGCTCCAATTTTGCCATTTTTCGCTTCCAGGGAAAGCTCTGGCTTGAAAAGTTGACTACATGGTAAATTGCTTATTTATAGGGTGCCTGGAAGACCAGGTGCTTTACATTAAAAATAAGTAAATAACAGAAACCCAGATAGAAATGGGTTGAAGGAGCTGGGTATATTTCACTGGAAGAAGAGAAGACCAGAGAAGAGGCAAAGTAGCTGTCTTCCAGGGTCTGAAGAATATGGCCATATAGAATATTGAGCCGATGTGCTTTCTCTTGCTCCAGAGGACAAGCCTAGAAGCAATAAATAGAAATGGCAAGGCAACAGATTCTGGTGAGATCTTATAAGGATGCTGCTGCTAAGAGCTGTTCAGTGGCAGAGTACACTACTGTGAGAAGTGGGGTTTCTCCTTTGCAAGAGGTACTTAAATTTAAGCTGGATGGTCATCTGCCAGGGATGTGGAAGATGCCTGATTGCTGCACTGAACAGAAGACGAACGAGGTGGCCTCTAAGAGCTCTTCCATGTCCAAACTTATTCGATCCTGTAATTCAGATTTATCATATATGTTAGACACAAGGGGTGGGGAGTGGAGGGGAAAGAGAAATCTGTGGGGAAAGAGAAATCTGTAGAAAATGCAAATGCAAGGAGGTAAATTGGAAGGTACCCACAAAAGCAAGAAGATGCATGGAGGAAGGTGGGGCTTTAATGGTAGGGGACAGCTGGGGACAGTGGAGCAAACAAGGCCATGGATGGTTTAATCTTGGGGAATGACTATATCAGGAGGACAAAGAGAGCAGAAAGAGATTCTGGAAAAGGGAAGTGCTCGTACATAAGTGTGGGGAGGCTGCAGCACAGCCGTGGAGCACATGCTTTGCATGCAGAAGGTCCCATTTCAGTCCCTGGCATTTCAAGGCAGGGCTAGACAGATTCCTGCCTGAGGCCCCAGAGAACCTCTGCCAGCCGGTGTTAACAGCACTGGCCTGGACCCATGGCCTGGCTCAGTACGAGGCAGACTCATATCTTCCTAACTGGCAGAAGCAGAAGGAGGGCACTGAAATGTTACTATTTCATCAATTTATAGACTGTTTAGCTCTCTCTAAACAAATACATCTCGGAGTGGTTTACAACACAGAAAGTATCGAGCTGGGAAAGTACCTGTTGTTTCATTTTCATGGGACATTTGTGTCCCATGAAATGTGTGTGTGTGGGATATTCCATCATTTTTCAGGTGGATGCATTTCCCACACATGCACGCAGAAGAATCACCTTGTTGACCACACTTTCTCATGGTGCAACGTCGCTCCCAGAGGGATTCCACCCAAAGAACGGTTCTGGACCAGTTTCAGGGTGCATTTTATCTCTCTCCAAGCTTTTCAAATAATACTGGGAGGATCAGAAAAGAGGTCGGCTCAGTATTTCATAGGACAGTGAAAGATATTCAAAGGCAAAATTTGCAACAACAATAACAACAAGAAGACAGCTGTTACGTAGTTAGAGAATGCAAGGCAAAAGAGAGCCATAGGAAACATCAGGAAAGTGTAGGATAAAGTTTGTAAAGTTTGTCATAGTGAAACTGAAGGATTCAGGTCAGACGGAAAATGTTTAAGGGGATAGCGAGAAAGGGCAATCAACAATAGAAGAGATAATGTGGGAGTGAACAAGAGTTTTCAAAGGGGAAAAGGTGAAATTTGATAGATAATATGAAATAGATAGATGTTACAAAGATAAAATGCCCAAATTTAACAACTGAATGGATGTGTGGAGAGAAAGAAAGCAAAGAATCTGTGATAACACCAAGGTTATGAGTTTGAAGTATGAAAAAGGCCAATATAATAATTATCTAGTGAAAGAGAAAGTGAGAAAAGCAGAATTAGGGGGAAAGATAGAAGCTTGGTTTTATCAGCACTCACTACTAAGAGATGGGAAACTATCCTGGATGACTGTCAGGGAAAGGATTAAAATTTTCACTAATAAAGGAGTGAGATTAGGCAAGGAAAAGTAGAACTGAATATCAGTTCTACTTTTATTATTAGTTCTTTTAATTTTTAAAAACCATTCTTGGAATTTTATGGTGCATGGTGCAGAAATACTTGGAAATGAGGTGGGATGAGGTGGGGCGAACAGGTCCGCATGGGACCATTGAGGAAAGGGAGCAAGATCGGCTACATATGGCTAAAGGGCAGGTTGTGACACTGGCAAGGCCAGCCTACTCTGAGGTGGTGATGTGAGAATGCCACTGAGATGACAAATGGGGGCTGCAATTTTCCTATTACTGTGTGACCAAGAAAGAAAATCAGAATCAGAATCATTTGGAAGTTAGAACTATTCATATTTATATATTATTTGATTTGCACCCCATCTGTCTATGGTGCTCATGGTAGCTTGCAAGCATAGATTAATAAAAACTTGTTAAAATAATAAAACAAATACATGACACCATAATAAAACATAATTAAAATAATAAAAACCGCACTCAGCCCAAACAGACCTGTTTACATGCCAGAGGCCTGTTAGAACAGAGATTTCTGAATGCCAGAAGGACAACAGAAGGGGAACCAAAGTTGGCTTCCATGGCAGGGGGTTCCTCACCTGGGATTAGGAGCGGCCACCAAAAAGCAGTGTTTGCTACCAAACAGCACTAGAAAGGACATTGGTATCCTGCAACAGCAGGGGGTTGGACTCAATGGCCTTCATGGCCCCTTCCAACTCCACTATTCCATGATTCTATGATCTTTAGAAGATCTTAAAACCCTGAGTGGTGGTATTTCAAGGGGCCTGATCTGAAGCTGTACTGGGTTTTGTTATAACTGGTGTACTGAATTGGGCCTGGAAATGGACCAGATGTCAAAGAAGCTAATGTAACAAGCTGTTGTCAGGTGCTCTCTGGAACCTGCTCTTGGCCACAGTCCGGCCACCACATTCTGGGTCAGCTGAAATCTCCAGAGTTTTCAAAGGTAGCCCCATGTAGAGTAGTAGTTCAGACAGGACGTAACTAAGGCACATGTGAATGTGGCCAGATCAGGCTTCCGTAGGAACCAACCAGCAAGCAACCATCTGGAGGCTCCTGGTGTCCTGGTGCAGAAAGCTCTAGGAGCACCACTGGTAGTGTATTTTCCTCCCTGATAGATTCAGTGGTAATCAAAAAAGAAAAATCAAGAGGAAAGTGTGTGAGTGGTGGTGGTGGTGGACCTCCCCACCTCTCATCCTGGCTGCTGTGATCCAGGAAGTCTCTAGATGGCTCCATTTTCCCAGTTCATAGGAATACTTTGTAAGCCAGAAGGAAATCATTGGAACTGTAACCCAAGATGTCAAGCTACTTTCAGTCCAAGACTGAATTCCATTTCAGAGAGGATTTCAGTGCTGACCATATTCCATTGATAGGTGGCGTCAAAAGTTAAAGGGGCCAGCCCAAAGGCAAATGGACAGGGCCAAAATACCAAACATCTGATCCTACCACAGTTTGAAGCTCTTACTGCCAGTAACTAAGACTTCAAAGAGGTATTTCAACCTTTCAGAATGGGAGAAAAGGCTGCACAAAAGCCTCCAAACCATCAAATAACTAGTGGCTGTGGGAAAGGCATGAAGCCAGGGCAAAGGATGTGGCCATCTGGGGAGTGGTGTTGGGCTGGATTTTGACACCAGTGTCTTGAATTTTGACCCCGGGCCTGAAGTTCAAAACACCTGCTATAAACTGATAGAAATTTGTTATCATATTGGGAGGGCCTTGGAGAAAAATCTTTATCTATAACAAGGAATTGCACATCCAAAGACATGAGCAGAACTCTCATGCAGCATTAACCAACTACTTGCTCTAGCTGCATACTGAGGTCATTTTTTACCCCAGTAGAAAGTGCCCGAGGAAAGAAAATGCTGAATTTGAAAATCTTTGTTCTGTTGAAATTTTCCTTCAAGGGATTCAGTTAACATAAGAATGGCTTTCAGTTGACAGCACATGATCCATATTAAACTTCCTTTCCCCCCATTTTTGGAGCCTAGTTGTTGGAGTGTAAAAGTGCCCTGCACAGGTATTCTGAGGTACTTTTGTATCCTGGTCATGTTGGTTTTATAAAACAAAACCAATTTATAGAATGTAAGAAGTTGACATTTAGAGGTTATTTTTAGAGTAGGCACTTTGTGACAATCATGGAATAGCAGAATTGGAAGGAGCCATGAAGTCCATTGGGTCCAAGCCCGTGCTGTTGCAGGACATCAGGTCACACCATCCCACTCAGATGGCTGTCCAGTTTCTTTTTAATGTCTCTGAGTGTGGGAGAGCCCATGACCTCTCTAGCCAACTGGTTCTACAAAGTGGGTGGTACCGCACCCCTGGGAGTGGGGGAAAGATCCAGGGGGATTGGTGATTGGTTGCTTTAAATTTGCACTAGAGCAATAGATCTAATACAAAGAAAGAGGCATGCTGGTGCTAGGGTTGTCATCCAAGAGGAAAGGAGGTGTCAGCCCAAAAAAGTTTAGGGATCACTGTCCTGGAAGGAGTCAGTATGACCACTTATGTGCAAATTACAGCACCAAATATGAGCTAGGTGAATTGCAGTTCACTGGCAGGGCTGTACAAAGTGGGAGAGAGGCCATCAAGCTGCTAGTCAGTCACAATCCAGGGCATTAGGGCTGAGTTTGTTTGTTTGTTTGTTTGTTTTAAATGTTCCTTTAGCACCTCCACCTGCCTGTTTTTCATTGAAATATCATTAGGGATATAAAAATAAAACCAGGATTTAAAGGATTTGCTTAAGACCAAAACGTCAGAGAGAATGAAAACGTTAGGCAGGGTTAGGCTAAATAGAAGCAGAGTTGGCATCAGGCAAGCCTTAGAGAAGGATGGGGAATTCCATAGATGGGGTGCTACAACCAAAAAGGCCATCTCTCAAGTTTTCACCCATTTTACATCTACAAGGATGAAAAAGAGAGACAGGGCTTGGCTGATGTGCAGGCAGAATGATATGGGAGAAAGCATGTCTTGAGATACCTGGGTCCCAAGCCACTTAGTGCTTAAAAAATACAATACTAGGACTTTGAATTGGGATCCAAAGTGGGCAGTTGGTCAGTGGAGCTCTTTTTAAACTGGCAAATACAGAAATAAGCTGCTGGCTAAAATCCAGGCAGCTGTGTTCTCTACTAGTTGAAGCTTCTGGAATGTCTTCAAACATAGCCCTACATATAATGAACTGCAGCAGCTTTCCCAGACCTGGTGCCCTGCAGATGTTTCGGACTACAACTACCAGCAATCCTGAACAGTAGCCATGCTGGCTGCAATTGACGGGGGTTGAATTGCAAAACATCTCCAGGACACCAGGTTGGAGACAGCTAGATTGCAATCATCCACTTGGATGTTACCAGGAAGCAGATGACCATGGCAGGATGGTCCCCGAGCAGGGGAGCCACTGCTGGTGGGCCAGTTGAGGCTGGTAGCAGGCCCATCATGTGACTGGGGCTACTGAGCCTGTAGTGATGAATCTGGATCCCTGGAAGCCTCCAGGGTGAGAAACTGGTCCTCCAGGGTGGCAATGCCACCCTCTCCAGAATGAAATTGAATGCCATCTCCCTCAACCCAGGAACCATCTACTTGTAGCACCTCTGTCTTGCTGTAATGGATTTCGCTTCAGATTATTGGTCATTATCAGGTCATCAAGGATGCCAGACACTGGTTCAGCAGTTCCACAACTTCACTTAACAATTGCCAAGGAAATTGTGTTGTCTGTTCTCAGTGTACTGTCAGCATCTAACTCCAGATCCTAGGATGTCTTCACTTACTGACTTCACACACACACACACACACACACACACAGAGAGAGAGAGAGAGAGAGAGGGAGGGAGGGAGAGAGAGAGAGAGGGGGAGAGAGAGAGAGAGAGAGAGAGAGCGCGCGCAAAATGGACAAACACCCTAGAGCTAATGCCAATGGACTGAGCAAAATTCTCCCCTGGCAGCCCTCTGAAACAGATCCTGCAAATTGGAACAGAACCATCAAATTGCACGGTTTCCCACTCCAACTTACAGAGCCAGCCAGGAGGAATACCAGGCTCTCCAGGAGGAACTCATTGAGAGAAATGAGGCTGTCAATGGCTACTAGTCCCGACAGTTATATAGTAACTCCTGTTGGAGGCACATGCCTCTATATGCCCTTTTTTCAGGAAGGGTGCTACTGTCCTTGCGTCCTACTTATGGCCTTCCCACAGGCAGCTGGCTGGCCACTCTATGAGCAGAAAGCTGGACTAGATGGTTCCTGGATCTGATCCAGCTCTTCTTAAGTTCTTAACAAGCAGTCCTGTGTCTTTCTCCTGGCAGGGGTTATCCATCACATCAGGGAGACCAAAGCCTTCTTTGTGTCACAGGTTGCAGAGGCCTCTTGAAATAGCTGCATGACTTACAGACATGCAACAGGTAATGCTGCCACTCTCCACGTTGGCGAGAGGCATACCTGTTGAATTCTTGTCCATCACACCCCGTTCCCTGCCAGAAATAAATAGGGAGCCCTCTTGCTGAGTCATAGAAAGATCATAGCATATTTAGCTGGCCATGCTTAAAGTTGTATTGAAAAGACAGAAACGATCTCCAAAAGATCCTAAGGGATAAAGATCTTTATTGCAAAATGGTCAATTACCACAAGCCTTTCAGAGAGGTTACATTTTTTAAAATGCTCCTTTTCAATGTTTAAGGTTGAGCAATTCCATCTTCATATTTTTAGTAGCATATACCAGCGGTCCAACCTTTAGTGTACTGTATGTACTTTTAATAATCTCCATAAAAGCCTGATTTCCAATCCCTAGGCTCAAGCTGACAGTGTAAATAAAATCACCCAAATCCACAGGGTACGAGAAATGAAAATGACAAGGATTAAAATTTTGTCAAACCTCTTTCTTTTTAAAATTCTGCTTCTCTTCCAATTGGATCACGACCCTCTGTGTGCACAGCTTAAGACCAGACGGTCTGCTTTCACTTTTATTCTGCTCTGCAGCAGGGCTTACAGTATTTAGTGAAAGTCTGTAAAGAATGTGTGCTGTGTAGAGAGTTAATACCATAATCCCCTATCGTTGGGGTCAAACGCTGAATAGAGCAGAAGAATTAGAAAATATGTTACATACAATGGCAGGAAAAATGCATCAGCATGGTGTTCTGTTAACACAAACATTCATTACCCACAAGCAAATGGCCATGTGGTAATAGAGTGCACAAAAAGATAGGTGTACTTCAAGCAGAGGGTGCATGCATGAAGACAGAAGACTTTGAGCGAGAGAGTTTTAACACTGCAAGCATGCACACAAAACGAACGGAGACACTGTCGCATTTTCCCATCACCCAGAACAGCATCTTTGGAGAAAGAGCTTGGATTTTTTGCTTTGTTTTGTTTGGAAACGACCCTTTACCTTTGTAAAATACAGTGGGAATGGCTTGGCTTCTTTCCTTTGCCTTTGGCATATGATATATGCATTTTGTAGCTCAACACAAGCAAACAAAAAAACCCGTGAATTTTTGAGTTCTTGTGGCCACTTCAAATATAATAGATTTCCTGCACACAAAAGACCATTTCTGGTAAATAAACTATGTCAATCATCTGTCGACGTACAAATGTTGAGCCTGAACATATTCTGCTTTACAGCAGGCTAAATACATGCCAGGTAGAAGTGAGGATATATGAGAATTTCATTTTCACCCATAGAACATGCAGACATGCTCCTGAACGCGAGCACAAGTCTGCTGAAAATGTTTGCAAATTGCTGAAAAGTACTTGTGTTTGTCTCATTTCCAGTTCAGTTTGTACAGATGTCCTAAGCAGAGTGTATCGGCTCTGTTTTTGGCTATAAAGTTGATCTGTGAAAATGTTAGATTTGTGCAAATCTCCCATTCACACAAAGCAAACAGAGATTTCAAACATGAATGGGTATGACTAGGTATGAGGCGAGAGGTAAGATGATGTTTGGAGAGGCCCAGTCATCTCAGACACTCTTATTTGCCCATTCCTAGGTAGAAGCTTTTTGTCTGTCATGGACAGACTGTCCAAACACTGTCTTACCACAAGAAGTGAGAACTATTCTTGATTGTTTATCTGTTGCACGGATACCTTGCTTTTACTTGAAGGAGCCAAAGGTTCTCTCCCTCTCTCAGTTCACAATAGTCCTGCAGAGTAGGCTAAGAGACAGGGCATCCAAGGAGCTTCATTCTTCAGGGAGGGATTTGAACTGGGTTCTCCCCAGTCTCAGATACTGAGACTCTTAGTGTGGTTCTCTGATCACAAACATGCCATGGTGCCCACCAGACTCCCTACCCTTCCTGATCTTGATTTTATTTCTTAAGATTTTAAAATATACTATTTATCTATTTATTTCTTTATTAAATTTATAGACCAGAACTTAAAGCCTCAAATGACGCCCCTCTGGGTAGTGTACATTCCATTACAATTTATTTATTTATTAAATTTATGAAAGCTCTTCTACCCTGTCCACCACTAGCATCAGGATGGCTTACAATAAAAGGAGTAGAAAACAAAACGCCACAGAATAAAACAAAATCAACAATGACATTTTAAACATCCATAAAATACAAAAATATTACTCTAAGGTATAACATCTGAGAACATCAATTAAAAGTTCATAAATATGTACAATATAAAATATATACATTTATATTTATACACACACATGCACACACACACAATTATACATATATACATATTATACACACACATACAGTGAACATTAATTATTAAAATACCTAGAAAATAGAGTCTTTGGGAAATGCCAAAATGCTAATAATGAAGGCTCCACATGATCTTCTTTGAGAAGCCTATTCCAGAGGTGAAGCACAACCACGGAAAAGACCCTTCTTCTGTTTGTCATCTCCCTCATCTCTTCGGGGGATTTTTGTTTAAAGAAGGGCTTAAGGAATGGGTAGGTACATATGGGAAAGGCAGTCCTTCAGGTATCCTCGTCCCAAGCTGTGTATGGCTTTATATGTCAAAACAAGCATTTTGAATTGGGCCCAAGCCACAACTGGTACCTGCCGTAGGTGGTATAAAATTGGCATAATGTGGGTGCACAGACTAGCTTTTTACAACTGCACAGCCCTATTTTGAACCAGTTGAAGTTTCCAGATCATCTTCAAAGGCAGCCTCATGTAGAGAGGATTAAAATTGTCCAACCAGGATGTTACAAGATCATGGGTAACTGTAGCTAGGCTTTGCTGCCCAGGTAGGGCCAAAGTTGGTATATCAAACATAGCAAAAGGAAGACACACCTGGCCACTGAGTCTACCTGATAGTCCTGAAACCAGAAGCATCTCCATGCTATAGACCATGTCCTTTAGGGGGAATGGGACCCCACCCAGGACAGGTTGGAGTCCCCCTAATCTGTTAGATTATCTGACCACCAAAGTACAGCTATCTTTCCTGGACTGAGCTTCAGTTTATTGGCCTTACTCAGCTTCAGATGAGGATCCAGTCCATACTGAGTCCAGGCACAAACAAACAGGTGGTGGGATGAACAGAACCAAGTGCCCTGTCCACATCATCAGACCTCATCCATTAAATGGTGCTCTGGATGCATCCCTTAAAGGAATTAAATCAGTTGTGGAGTCCAGGTTGCAACAGATCTGAGTAAATTCATCACAGAGAGCCACCAAGGGTTCTGTGATGTCATTTGATGGTCCAGATTGTAACAGACTTCGAACCACTCGGAAAAACCCAGCTGGGTGATACTGCATAGATGTAATACAGATAGCAAAATGCCGATATTTTGCCAGCTTAATTGCCATGGAATAGGCTTGATAATGAGCTCTAAGCCATGTTCAGTCAGACTCCTTGTGGGATCTCCTCCAGCTGTCTGCCCTCTTGCTTCGTTGCCCTAAGCTCAGAAGTATACCATGGAGCAGGTCAGGACCTGCAGAGGTGGAGAGTGTGCTTAGGCATATGAATTGCCTGAGACATCTCTGTATTCAACAAGGTGACTTGGGCTTTGAAAGGAGTGCCACCCATAGCAGCTGGATACTCCCCCAGAGCCCTCAGGTAACCATCTGGATCCACCCAGCTCTGGGAGTAGACCATCTTAATAGGTCCCCCACTCTTGCAGAGGGGAAAGGGAGCCAGTAGTCTAAGCTTCATCAGGAAGTCATCCGACCATGACAATAGGATCAATGTTAACCCTCCACATCAAGACCATCATCTTCCTGCTTGGTTGAGAAACCCAGGTCAAGAGTGTGCCTCTTCTCATGCATTGGGCCAGTGACATGCTCAGACAGCCTCATGGGAGCCATGCAATAAGGCAGATAAGGCAGCTCAGTGGGGATGCTGGTCCTCCAGAACCAACATTCTGTGAGTCCTCAGCACCAGGTCTGAGATGACCTCCATTGCCTTAGGGAAGGAAACTGCTGGGAAGCAGAATGGGCACTACACTAGTAGAATCCCTAATCTGTCTCGGAGGCCTAGGTTAATGTACCAACACACCAGACCCAGTACTGAATGGACAAAAGCCTGGAAAGGGAAAGTGAGTCTTTATAAAACTATGACACTCCCCCAACCTACCTCCCTGGCCCACCAGTTGATGTTGGTGCTGCACTGAATATGCAGGCAAGCATAACCTGGAAAGCAAAATCCTGCCTGCTCTTTCCTCATAGTAATACATGCCAGGTTGGCCCCCTCCTCCACAATGAAACTGTAGATGAGGGAGATCTTGCTTTGAACCAACCCAGCATTTAATAACAGTACCACCGAGCTTGAAGGCTGGCTGGTATGAGTCCCAAGAACCATTTGGCTGGGGAGAAAGCCAGAAGAGAGGACAGGTGTAAGGTCTCTGACCTTTCTCCTTCTATGCAGGTCTGTTGTTTGCCCACCACCCTATCTCCCCCTACCCATTACAATGCCTGCTCTTCCTGCTGCTGCACCCCGTTGCCCTTGTCTCCCCTTACTGGCCAACTACTCTCCCTTCCACTTCCAGGTACATCATAAATACTGCTATACCTAATTTGATCCACTTGTGCTAAACAATCCTCCAACCTGGCCCCAACCAGCTGCTGAACAAGCACACAATGGGCAATCCCTTTGGCATGTGCCCAAGACTGCTGCCCTCAGCGGCATCCGCTGTAGGAAGGCCTCCAGTATGTGACATCAGAGGCCCTGCTGTGGTCCGGATGGGACATGGCTGCTTCCCCGCTCTCTTTCTACTTGCTCATCACTGCCTCCATCTCCTGCCCCAGCAGCAGCACCAACATCACTGCCATCAGAGCTGGGCCAAGTGGAAGGCGCAGATGGCTGGCAAGGGGAGAAGGCGATGGGGCACAGCAGCAGGTGGAACAGGCAGGTGGGAAGGCTGCCGTGCTGCAATGCCAAGTGCTGCCTTCCAGAAGCATTTTCATTTGCGTTCAAAGTGTCTTCCATGTTTTGGAGTTTCTGCCTCATTCCTTGGGCAAATTACTTTTCTTGAGCGCTTTGTCACCAGCCATGACCACCATCACGACTATTTCAGGAATGAGCAAGTCTTCCATGGCACCCGTTTTGTGACACAATTCACAGCACACCCTCAGTATTCAGTAAAAGTTGAGGACCCCTGCTCCAGTTTGGCTTCATTCCATCCAGATGTGGAACTACTACTGCTTTTTTGGTCTCTCGTTCTTATAACATGCGTTATTGCAGATAGTATGGCATGACATCATGACACTTTTCATCTCCTTGCCAAAATAACTTGCAAGCACAATTAATTTCTCTCTTTGTACGTTTAAAACAGCAAGACACACTTTGAAGGAGTAGGGGTTACCCATTACTACCCTGCCACGAGCCCAGTGAATATGGATTATTGTATAATTCTGGGCTAGGCAATGCTTTTTGGCCTGTGGGGCACATTTGGCAATTGGAAAATCTATACAGGGCATTAAGCTCCTGGTGAAGAGGAAGATTAAGTGAGTTGGTCCATGTTTCTTGCTGGGAAAAGGGCAGGCGATAAATATAAATAAATAAAGGCACTGAAGCCAAATTTGACATTTTTGGAACGCTGCCAATTATTTTGCCACCACTGCCTTAATGGCTAATTTGATGGTGGTGGAGGGCACAGGGGAATTGCATTGCCCACCCATTTTAAAGAAAAAGATTTATATGTATGTGCGCCCTTCATACCAGAAGTGATCTGCGTGTGTTTTGGACCCTGGAATCAGTAACTGAGGGCAGTATACACAGTAAGATGTAGCAGCAATTTCTCACCTGTTAGGGCATCACAATGCTTTACTGAACATAATGCATGACCCTTATTTCAGGCATCACCCATGTAAAGTGCTGCCTGTTTTGGAAACTGTGATCCATCATTGTTGGCACTAAATAATTCAGCACAAACTAGTATCAGTGGTGGTATACAACCTGGAGGACTGACAGCAGAGAGAGGAAAACAAATATTTGCATAATGTCTGTAAAAGAGCCATGTGAACTGTGCTATTTGATACGTATTTACATAATTCTAAATTCATGCCATCATTGCTAACTTGGCTATTTGTATTCTAAATGGAGGTGATGGTGTTACGAAAGTAACACTACTCAGTAAAGAACAAAATACTCAGTAGATACTGGATATTTCTCCATATCCTTGGAACTACCACCCAGAGCACCTATCTGGTACCACCTCTGTTAGGGCCAAACTACATCTTACACTTACTGTTGTAGCTATTTTTTATTGTTCAAGATTAAATTATAGGGATGTATGGAGAGCAACTGCTATCATATACGGGGTATGCTGTGAGAAGATGTTTTCCCCTTCTTCTGCAGCCTCATTCAGAACAGAAATAGCCATTCTTGTGCAGCTGGCAGCTTTGCAAAGTTGTCACTGGTGTCAGTGCAAGACTATGGAGCTGTTATGTCTTCAAATGACACAGGATTGTGCAAAGTGCCTACCTTGCAGCTTTCCCCAGTCTTAGGACTGCTAGATGCTTTGGACTCCAAGTCCTATCAGCCCCAGCCAGCCTGGCAGGCCTTATGGTCCAATGCATCTGAAGAGTCCCAGGACAGAGTTTTTAAAACTCTTCTTCCCTCAATTTTCCTGATGAAAACACTCCCTAAACTACTACTTGCCCTAGGAAAACATGTAGGCACAGAAGCGTCTCCTGTATGTTTCTCCAAAGAGAAGAGATTGTGTGTGGGTGGGAAAATGGTGGATGGGGTGAAAGTGAACACCCTTAATGGGGGTTCCATTCCTACATTCCCACATAATGATCTCAGTCTAGGTCCTTCCCCATGACTGTCTTCTGTATTTGGTTAACTAGAGATGATTAGAATATTTCCATTGTGACATGTAGTTACTTCTTTGGAAACAATCCTTCAGGTATGCCCAGAAACACGATCTTACTGTGTCTCATAACCCTGCACCACACAGTCAGTCAAGCAGGATACTGTGGCCAAAGCTACCCACGGATCAAGGAGAATCCACGGGGTTTCATTCCCTGTGTCTTTCTCCTAGCATAATTAATCGATTTCATCCCCAAACACCTGGAATGTCCAGGTTTAGATTCTGAAAACTGTTGATCTTTCTGGAACAAACCTTCAGCTGTTTGGGTACCATTTAAAGATACAGGAACCAACAATTTTTGAACTCAGCAAAATTCTCCCAGAATTGGTGTGAAGCTGACTTCAGCTTGGTCCTTTTTTGTTTTTGACTTCAGCTTGTTCAAAGAGTTCTGTCTCTTTCTCTGTAACCTATTGGGCTGGGAAGAAGAGTGGGGGAGAATGTCATGTCCCCGCCAGAGGACTCCTACTTGGAGGAGGAACTAGAGCTCCAGAGACAGATTCTATTAAACCATCCAGGGGTCAGAAGACCAGGAGAAGGCTGACCCTCAAGGAAGAGGTCTGCAGGTCCACCTGTGACAGGAGGAGAGGAATCTGCCTTGGAGGGAGAAACTGAGCAACCCTCAAACCCGAGGAGTATCACCATCTCAGGTGGCAAGCCAGGTATCTGAGTTGGAGGGATCACTTTCAGGAAAGGACTGCTCAGGAAAAAGTTACTCCAAGAAGCCTGGCAAGGTTCTGAAGGTCACATAGGACTGTGGCCATGCAAGCAGGGTCTGTTCAGTTCACTGCCAGCGTTCTACAAGTGGAATGCTCTTAATGAGGACCACAGACAGCACATTCCTGAGTGCTGAAAGGGGTGCATTGGACCTCCATGTGCACATTGGAGTTGTCAGTTTGTGGCTTGTGCATTAATACCATAATGTGCATTATTTAGAATGGTAGCATACACAATTTGCATGGAGAAGGGTACCTTGTTCATTCCATAGCATCTCCTGTTAAAAATAATTTAGCCTGGAACTAGATGCAACAAGAGAGGAATCAACTGCTACTCTGTGTCCCTTTGCACTTTTTCCATTTTCTCTTTGCAGTGTGCACTGCAACAGAATGTGTGTCATTATTGTGTTGTGCCTCTTTCTGCCAGCCAATGTTATAGGGCAGGGAGATGCACAGAGCAACGTCACATCACGTATTTTGTACAGTAAATTTTATGAGGAAGAGAAGGGCGCAAAGGGATATGAAATAGTACCTCCATGTCTCTTATAACATCTGATGCTGCTTTTCATGAAAACCAGGCCAAGAGAGTTAGCTGTGTTAGTTTGCAGCACCAGAGCAAGCAAAATGGCTCCCAAAGCTGTGCCATGGATCACAGGCTGAGGTTGGCCAAGAGAAAGGCCCCAGGCACTTTTGGAGAAGGCAGGGCTATAATGTACATTAGAATAGGGACAACCAGGGTCAAGGGACAACCGGGTCTGTAAGCACACATCAGTGTTCAAGAAGTTCTTGTTGGTCAAGAAAAGCTCAGCAGGAAGGCCTTGCTACCCGTGAGGATCTGGTGGCTACACTGGTAGGGTAGAGTCCGCCCATGGCTGAAGTAATGTCACCACGGAGCTGCTACCTGAAGTTCAATGGCTCACTCAATGGGCAGCTGTTCACAGATTATACTGATGGCCATCCAATAGGATAGCTTTCAAAGGGGATGAAACCAGTTTGTCCCAAGCTCCCAGGCATGATATCTAGAAAGTCCTTCTAGCATCAGAGGCAGGTTGGCGATGCCCAGCAGCCGTGGGAGCACACGAGCAGGAGGGTGCTATTGTATTCATGGACCGCTTGTGGGTTCCCCGTGGGCAGCTAGTTGGCCACAATGCAAACAGAATGCTGGACTAGACAATCCTTGGTTCAGCAGTCTCTTGAATTTGTTCGTGTTCTGAAATCGTCCAAATAGTTTGCATTACAGTGGAGTGTTTTAAAAAATTAACTTTATTGTGAATTTCCACAGAAATTATATATAAAAAAGAAAAAACAATGTTCTTCCATAAATTGAAATAAGTAACTTACAAAAGCTGCATGTGAACTGTGTATCTATGAATATATATGTATGTATGAACATACAGCTATCAATAAAAACAAATATGCGTAAGCATCAAGAAAAGCAGATCAAGTATCTATATATTTGTTAGCTCACAGGATGTATCTAAACACCACTTGTTGGAAGTGTCACTGTGATCTTAATCCGTTATGGGGGCATTTATCTTTACAGTGTTTTAGCTGTCAAAAAGGTGCAGCATCAAATCTACCTTGCATTAATTTCCAGGCAACAAGTAAATACTTTGGGAGAACACCACTCCGAGGTTGATCTTCTGACCTTGGAGTCACAGCTTCGGCACCTGTGACTCCAAGGTCAGAAGCAAATGCTCTGATCCCAGAGTGCATTTCCAATGTTTTCTATGCAATGGCCATAGATTTAGACAAACCCACATTGTGCTGTCCAATAAGCACAAATGTTCTTGCTGAGTAAGATGTAACCTAAGCTCCATTGATGCTTCTGACACAGATAGAAAACAATGATCCATTGATTAGGTGAAATAGGACAGTCCAGTTGCTCAGTCCACTCCTGCTTAAGATCCTGTGTATCAAATTTATCCACCAATAATACGTATGCCAGACCTCTAATATATGGTTGCATGATTTCAGGGCATTTGGGTAAAAGAATTTTTAAAAGTGCATTAACAAAAGGCCTTTAGTTGTACTAAGCTGAAACTATGCATCAACATATTGGCGACTGTGCAGCTTTAAAGGGACGAGAATAGATGGTGAGATCACTTCCTCAAACTTGCAGAGCAGCAAGGGCATCTCAGACCACATCGCTAACAGAACAGACGCATCCTCATCCACAAAGAGGAAACCAAGAGGAAAAGAATAGCCTTTTCCTTAAAGCCAGCAGTTTTGCTTGAATGTTGGACAGAAATGCAAACTAAGCTTTAACTTTGATACTTTCTTTGCTATTGCTGAACCTCTCCATTATTTCCAGATTTGGAGAGGGTGGGGAGGAAATCTGTCCTGCTGAAATTCTCTGTTTTTTGTATCCTGAGTTTATGAAGTACACATCTGTATACAGGAGGTGTTGCTGCAGATTATTTCCTGTTTTTCCAGCTTTCTCCAGGATTATTCTGGCTCTGGCCATTCAGACTATGAGTACTACAAGTGCAAATCAAGATTCTTGTTTCCAAGCAGCCCAAGGAAACTCCCTCCTGTGACATCAGCAGGGGACTTCATCCAAATGCAAAATGCCAGCCTCAGAGGGAGGGATTTTGCTCAGATTACAGCAGCAGAGGAGAAGGGAGCTGGTATGGGGTAACAGTTGGCACAGCTTTCTTCAACTTGCTGCCCTCCAGATGTGTGGGATGACCTTCTTGGTAGGCCTTCCCTTCTAGGTAGGAATGATGGAAATAATAGTCCAGCATCTGGAGAGTGGCACATTGGGGAAGAATATGGGGGAGAACCAGGGAAACCCTGGTTCAAACACTCACTCGGCACCCTGGGGACCTTGATCCAGGCACTTACTCTCAGGTTGACCTCCCTAACTGGATAAAATGGGACAGAGGAGGTCCATCCACATCGCCTTAAGTGCCTTACAGGAAAGGCAGAGCATGAAATAAGTCAGTGCATTCCCCAACCACTCTTCTATCCCAATGATTATGATAATAATTATAATTACCTACCCCCCTGCCATGCACACACCTCCACTGATGCTTTTTAAACTGCATGTTAAATGCAAAGAAACATTAAATGTTGTGCAATTTGCCCTATCAATGGAGAGCACAAGAAAGGGCTGACAAAGGCACTGCTAAAAAGAGCACAAGGGGCAGGGACATGGCATTGAAAGGTTGTAAGAAAACACATCTCAGTCAAGGTGCATTTATTTATGTATGGACCAGCATTCTGCCAGTGCCACCAAATGCATGAACAGCTATGCATGTGATTCATTCCCACCTCCATTTTATCAACACAATAAATTTGTAAGTTACGAATTTATTTACAGAGGCTCACCCAGTGAGCCTTTCATGTGGGTGTTTGAATCAAGGTCTCCCTCTTTCTAACCAGTTTTGAGTCCCTAGATGTTGTTGAAACACAAGCTCTATAATTCCTGGCAACTGCCCATGATAGCTGGGCTGATGAGAGTGGTAATCCTACATTCTCTGAGAATCCAAGCTGGGACAGGACTGTTCTAACTATTGCCCCTTCCCATCTGTTTTGCAAACCGTCATTTAATGACATGGGAAAGTGAGTTTTCCATGTTTTCAAAGAACAAGCAAACTGGAAAAGAGCAATGCAGGCAGCATCCCAGAGGATTCCCATTGTCTGTGATTCAGTTTGGAGAACATTAGTCCTACCTAAATGTGTGCTATAATAGCCCAGTTCTGTGTGTATTGCTGGATGGATTACTGACTCATTCTAAATGGGCAAATGATTCGTTTTGCCTCCATGGTGGCAGATCCATTTTTGCATGATTGTTGTAGTTTCATAGTAGTCTAAACACCAGGGGAAAATATTTCACGTGAATAATAGTCTTCTGCAGCTGTTGTTTTAGACTGAACGTTGAATTGCAGCAGAAAAAAAAAGTGTTGCTGGGCTTGTTTACCCGATATGTTTTGTTTCACTTTAGAGAAATTAGCAGACTCTTCATTAATGCATTTCACTAGATCTGAAGTGTGCGTTTGTGTGTGTGTATGTGTGTGTGGGCATACGCATACCATTCTCTTTAGTATCATGAGGCCCATTTCCATTTCATTTCTATTTTGTGTTTGGCTAGTGTAAATGAGAGAGATAAACAAGTATCCCTCTACCTTTAATTTACTTGAAACTGTCAAATGTTCAATGAAATTCTATGCTATGACAAAGTTACAAAAGGAATTAGCCACTCAAGGAAGAGGTGAGGATCAGAACTGTATAATTTGTCAAAACGAGCAAACTGTGCGGCCCATGTGCATCATAATTATAGACATTTTCTAGCTTGGATCAGTTAACACTCTTCTTTCTCTTAGACTAGAAAATGAATTCTGGGCAAAATTCTGCTCTTGCATGTGCTCAGAAAGGAACCTGTTAAACAGACATAACTTTCAGGATTTCACATCAAATCTAACAAATGATTGCTCTTTGGTGCACAGTAAGTCAAGATGAAAAATTTCACTTTTATCACTGGGTGCTAAAAATGCCTATGATACTTTTGGAAGCCAGGTGAATAGTATCACCAGGTGGTGCACTAGGACTCAGTTACTGATTATTATTATTAGATTTGTATCCCACTCTTTTCTTTTTTTAAGCACTCAAAGCAGCTTACATCATTCTCCTCCTGCTCTCAGTCTTATCCCCACAACAATCCTGTGAGGCCACTTGCACTGGGAGTTTGTGACCAGCCCAAAGTCACCCTGTTGACTCCATGGCCAAGCAAAGACTGGACCCTGAGTCCCAGACCCCTGCTGTTAACCGCTACACTACACTGGCTCAAATAGATAACAATTGTGATTACAATTAGATTAGATAACAATTGCAATTACAATCTACAATTAGATTGTACCTGCAAGTCCTAAAGGTCTCCTTTAGCTGCCCTCCACATCTGCAGCTTGTGACTTATTTATTTATTTATTTATTTATTTATTTATTTATTTGGGTTCTTGCTTTCTCAGAAAACATTAAAGCCGCTTAAAACAATATAAATGCAGTAAAAGAAAACACAATGGCACAATAAATAATCATCAGAAGATATTATCACCATCATCTTCATCATAAAAACCAACCAATTCCCAAATCACCCCCCAAAGAGGAACACATTATATCCCTCCCAAAATAAACTCCCACCAAAGAAGAGTCACAGCCTTCGTAGGGAAGGGCTGTCACATTAGTTGCACTTACCCAACCGATGCTAGTGCAGTGTCCTCCATGCTTACTGAGCAAAGGGAAATAGAAGGGGTTCGCCTCCCAGTTGGGCTGCTTTTCTTTCTTTGGCCTGCAGGAGATAATGAGGCTGCCCTAGCATGGTTTTATGCTAGCGCAACATAATTAGCACTGGCACTAACACCCAGGTTTGGTCCAAATGCCTAAAACCAGAATGAGGTGAGGCTTGGTGGGAAAGCACACTGTGGGACATTGCCTTTTTTCTTGTCACACCAGACATCTGACCAAGCAGCGTCACAGGGAAACACGAGCTCCAGGGATGTGATTCCAGCAGCTACTATGGAAGGGAGAGACAAGTGCAGAAGACAAATTCAGTGGAACAGATGGAATGGAGATGCTTCTCAGGCGTACAGCAGGGATGGGAAGGTGAGCAGGAACTACTCAGGTGTTTTACTAGAATCCCAAGTCCCACCAGGAATGCCTTCTGAGGACTAGAACTTGAACAGAGCTCACCATCCTGTCAGACAAAAGTCTTTTACTGGTCACCTCTCCCAACTCCAACCCTCCCCTGCCAATTTTCTTCATGTCAGCTGTGTAATTTAGAACAGAGAGAAATATCATTTCATTGCTGCTATCATGAAGCATTCCAGTCAGCAGACCTTGATGATCTACTGAAAATCACCATGTTTATCAGTAGATCCAGATCTACCTTCTCTTCCCCACAGCATAAAACAGGGTTGGAAGACACTTTAAAAAATACCAGTAAATGAACTTACCAACACTAAACTGGCTCTGATTTGGTCAGTGCCACTGGGGAGCCCCATATAAGCCATCCGTGACTTAGTGGAGAGAAGGTGGACATAGGTGATGTTAACTGCCATGAAATAAAGGAACATGGATCTCCCAGTGGAGGCTCTTATACATTAGGGGCAGAACAGTAATTCAATCAGTTTGCTGTTTTATGCCAGCTTACTAGGTTTGCAAAGCATGAACTCATACATGACCCTGGATGCAATTTAACATCTATATCCACATTTTTCCAAAGTTTGTGATTAAAGTTTGCACATAAAAATATGTATAGCACAGAAAAGTGAGCACAAGAATGTTTTATCTTAAGGGAAGTGGCTACAGCGGACAACTTGAAAAATCACCACCACATTACTATCCTGTCTTTTTGCCTCTTGTGATGAACACAGGATGGTTCAGATAGACTTCCTCTTCATTGTATTCTCAGTTGTGAGGTGGTTCAGGCTGAGAGTCAATGACTGGCCCAAAGACACCCAAAGATGCTCGTGGCTGCATGGGATTAGAATCGGGATCGCTCAAGGTCCCGGACCAACGCTACAGGCTAACCATGCCACACTGGCTCTCTAATAAGTACAAAATGCATATTCTGGGGCTCACATATGCAAACATGCTTGAATTTTAGTGCAGTCTTTAGTCTCCTCTCTTTCCTTAAAGTGGTGCAGAAATGGGATGGAGGAAACTTTGGGAAAATGGCAAAAGCAAAACCAGATGTTACCATTTTGCCCATCCGTGTTGCAAAGTTTTTCCAGACCTGCTAGCCCACTGAAATAAGTTGACTAGAGATGAGATGGATGGAACCTGGGGCCACCTACCTACCACACATGGGTTGCAGCATGGAAGTAGCCCTTTGTTTCCCCCCACCTCTAAATCTTTGTGTGATTTCCCCAAGATACATCATGCAGGTGAAGACCAAAAGTGGTCCTGTACTGTTCAAGTGCCTGCCTGAGTTACACCCACGAACAGCAGTGTTGCATTTTATGTTCTCTCGCTGGGGAGCCAGTCACATCCATTATTTATGCTGGCAAGAACTTTGCACGTTTATCAGGATGCTAGTGAAAACCATCCATGCGTAGGAAATGTAAGGGGGAAGCCGCTCTTTGTACTTATGGCTTGACCCCTTCTTCCTCCCCTTGCCAGAGAACAGAATCAAGTGACATAATAGAACTTTATGATAGTGGTCCTCTCCATTTCAGGTCCACGGTTGCCCTGGAGGAGCAATGGTCAGTAAGGGCTCCAGATTACTCTGCAGGAGTTAGGCTATGGGCTTCTGCTGTGGGTGCCAACGTGTTTTGCTAAAGGAAGAGAGGCAGATTGCAAAGAGCAGAATGAACCATAAAATCCCTTGGGGGAACTGCATCTTTCAAGTATCCCATCAGTGCAGCTGCCATTCCTTCCCTCCTCACAACGCCCTTGGATCAATGCAACACCATTCCCCTTATTGAACCTTCACGGCCATTTGCAGTGGTGACCAAACTTAACAGCACCAGCTTGGAAATAGTGGCAGGGAAGGGCTATTGCCTCCATGCCTGCTTGTGGACCTTCCAGAAGTGAATGCTTTTTTAGATGGACTTTTAAATTGAATCCAGTAGGACTCTCATGTTGTGATGTATTTTTGTGCCAACACTTCTAAGCCCAAAAGAGCGTAATTTCCATTCCTCTTTTGAGTCTCTGGCAGTTAAACTGTGAACAATCACCTTAGGGTGCAATCCTATGGGAACATCTGCAACCCTCTGAATTTAGGGGATTATGGGCATTCTATACAAAATGGTATTAGGACCAAGGCAGAAGTTTCCTCTGCTCTGCAAAAAATGCCAGAGAACCAATTTTGGCTGCCCAATTGTGGTATTTCAAAATGGGAGGTAAGGAGGTGGAGGTACCACAAGACACCTGGCATTTCAGTGGCACTTGTCTCTTCCCATCCCTAGAATCTGTACTGAACTCCTTCTCTGATGTCCCTCTCGTGAGCTCAGAAAGCCAGCTTCCACAGTGGTCATCTCTGTGTGTGTGCAGCGGGAGCGGGGAGTTCTCCAAGTGTGGAGCACCTACTCTAAAGTTGGTTCTGGGGCTCTGAAAAATCCTGTGGCTCTTTGAATTTTGCCTGGAGGGCCAAAGGATGATTCCACCTATCTCTCAGGGCGGGTGGGTATTCAGGGATTCCATGATTACTGAGATGTGTATAGGAATGGGTGCTGGAAAGTGCACTGTGACTTTTGTTGGGCTCCGACTCCCCATCATCCTCATTACTGGCTATGATGGATAGGAATGATGAGAGTTGCAGTCTAACAACATCTGGAAGGCCACATGTTCTCCATCCTTGGTTTAAGATCATGTTGCTTGAGTCTCATGCTGGTTGTTTTTCAATGCACTAGTGGAAAATGTTGAATAAAATGTGACAAGAAACAATGACCACAGTAGCAACATGGGGCAATCGCCAGTTGAACAAGATTTCATTTTTAAAATGCTGTGCACCCATGTGAAGCTAGCGCTCTCTTCAGTTTCTCCTACTGGGATTTACAATTGCCAGGCAAAATCCACATAAAGCAGCCAATCATCCTTCAGGCAATCCAAGAAGTGCAAGATGGGAATAGCTTGCTATCTTTTAAGAGCTAGCGAATGAAGAGAGAAACTTCAGTGCTCTGCATATATTTTCTTTTATAATGCACCATAAAGATTAAAAATACATTGTACGCAAGTGCAGTATTTAACGTAGCACTTTAATTACATTCAAGTGTGTGCCTAAATAGTCTTGAGAAAACCTTAATGACCAGCTGTTCTCCCCTCTTCCCATATGTCAGAAACGGTTTGAGAAATCGCATTCTGGGACAGTAAGGTTGTGTAATTAGACAGTGTATAGATAACACTTCTAGCTTTCCCTCTTAAACAGCAGCCCCCTTTTTCAGAACATATTGCGGTTCAGTGCCAGTTTGGCACACAGCAGCCACGCCTTGTGCCAAACGGCAACTGAGATGTACAAACTCGGAGAGATGTTATGATTGCACCATTATCCCTTTTTATTATTTCTTTCTGATCATTAGGACTGGATCCTCTTTTTTAATGTTATGTAAGAGTCACTCTTCAGAGGCTGGCAAATAAGCTGAGTAAAGCAAGGACTATACATTTTTAATAGCCTTTTCATGATGCAGCCTGCCCAGTCGGCACAAGGACTTGCTCTTGTTCCACATCCCTTTAACCAAAGAGTATTTTATACATTTGGTAACAAAAAGTCTCCAAGACACTATGCTTTTAATGTGACAGTGACTGATGCCATCATCTGATACATGCACCAAGCAAAGAAGGGCAAGCCACACCGTGACTTGTGCAGGATGGATTCGAAAATAAATTGAAGCTTTGCTCTCCCCCTCACCCCTTGGGAAACAGCCCAATTCATAGCCAAGTCTTCTTCAAACCCACAAGAGAAGTTGCATTTCTGATATTTTGAAGTGGTTTGAAGCCATGTTAGCATTTCTTCAACCTCATTGCCCTTTGCTCTGTTTGGAGGAGGTCAGGAAAGGGATGTTTTGGGAAAAATGAAACAATATGCAATACAGCAAGACCCTCGTATCTGTGGGGATAGAATCCAAGCCCCCCCCCCCCCAGCTGATGACTCAAAACACGGCTAATAGCAAACACTTGAATACTGTACATTTCTTTTTTTCACAGTTTCATGGATAGAAGATTCATTCTTACCCTGCATCCTAGCAACCTCAGTATACATTTTTCTTCTTTTCCTATTAAATTGAGAATTTTAACATAATAGAAGCACTTTTACAACTTCTCTTTGGCACTTTACAGCTTCTCTTTTAGACTGAGGTCAACCACTGTTAACTGAAAATGCAGTAATAGGGCCAGTGGATAGGGGAGTCCTGCTGTATTTACTTTCTCAAGAAAACTAAACCTTTTTGCTGCTTTAATAATCTAAAAAGCATCATTTTAAAATAAACATGTACAAAATTGTACTAGCTGAACATTTGTGATATGCTTACTGGGGCCATTTAGGTTGAAATGTCTTTCCCAAGGCATGGTTACTGCTAATAAGAACTAGGCTGGCTTTTTAAAATATCTTGGTCCTTCCCCTTTTGTCTCCAGATGCACCAACCACTGGAATGTGGCCCCTAATTTAAGGGCCAATTTCTGAAATTGAATTTTATCCTCGGCCTGAAAGAGATTCAACATTTCCACTTCACTGGCAGTAAGCCCTATCTTATTTACTGGACATACTTTTGAGTAAACACATACAGGATTGCACATTAATTTATTAAAATATTTTCAGGCCATGTTTATTATTTTATTTGCATATTTATTCCTATGCTACCCCATAGCCAAAGCAATTGGGCTGTTGACAATAATCCATATAAAACAGAACAATGAACACAATACAATTATAGATCAAAACAACATTTAAAATGTTTAATAAGCTTAAGATAAAGATAAGGTTAAAGCCATCCTAAGGCATCTCATTTAGAAGAATCATCACACAAAAGAAAGACCCACCCTGATTAGTGGAGCTTATTCCCAAGTAAGCAAGCAATGGTTTGCAGTCTCAAAAGTGTAAAGGCCTTGGAGGGCAATCCTCTGTACGTGTGGATGGAAGCACCCGCACCCCATGTCCCAGTGTGTCCCAGCCATGGAATGCTTGGTTGTCCAGGGGAATGATGGGAATTGTAGGACGTTTTCCTGTCTAAACATGCACAGGGTGCTGAACAGGCAAAACTGTGACTATAGCCAGCAACAGAGGTAGATTGGCATCATTCAGTGCTACTTAAATATACACATCTAAGTTTTTGCCATCTGGGAAGAAGGGGGAAACGTGAAAATAGAAACCATCAGTGTTGTAGTAAACAAAAGCAAGCGTATTGTTTAGGCAGAAATGGTATCATAGCAACAAACTGTGAAGGACTATTTGGATATTCAGTTAAACTTTGTAATAACACTGTGGATACTGAACTTTTCAATAGCATTATTCTCTAATGCTGTTAGGATGTCTTAATTTTATTAAAGGTTCGTACTACACATTTTGACTGAGTAAATTTGTTTTTAAAGGTATTTCATTCATTCTAGAAAATATTTTATAAGATTTTTTCTCAGTGCTTCTCTGGATTTCCCTTTTTTTTTTACAATTGGAAAACAGATGGAAAATTCTGGGGGAAGAAATTAGGAGAAAATTGTTCCCCTTGGATTTTTTTTTTTTGCGGGGGGGTTCTCTTCCAGGCCTTCACATCTTTAATCTCTCACCACCTCCTCACAATTGAGTGCTTCACCGACCTGGGACAGAGAAGGGACTTCGTGCGCTACACAAAGGTTTTACAGATAAGCTTATGGGGGTTTGCAAGGCCTCAGGACCTGGCTGCTTTATTTTATTTATGTATTGGATTTTTAGCCCGCTACATCAGCCAACAAAGCTCCCTCACTGTTTGGTATGGCCAGGTTTTATGCGACCTTGTATAGAGTGGCTGGATCCCCAATAAGCTCATCTTCCACTAGAGAAGGATGAATTGGTCCATTTTGGTTCCCCTTAGTTTCTCATGTTTGCAGTTTTAAGTTCAGTTTTTCTAAAACTTCTTCCCTATGTGCCCTTCTGCCCCTTGAGATCGGGTGCAGAGGTCCTGCTCCGTGAGCCCTCCTTAGAGGAGATCAGGAGGGTGGCTACCCCGAGGAGGGCCTTCTCTGTGGGGGCATCCAAATTATGGAATACACTCCCCAGAGAGGTTCACCTGATGCCAACACATTATTCTTTTCAGCATCAGGTGGAACCTCTTTATTTTCCCACGATTTTAATGTCTAGTTGGTTTTAACTGGGGTTTTTATTTTGAGTTGCTGGATACTGTGCTTGTTTTGTTTGTTTTGTCTGTTCTTTCCTGTAAGCCATCCCAAGACATCATGAGTGGATGGGCAGAAAATTTTTAAATAAATAAATAAATAAATAAAGCATTGAGCATTTCATCAGTTCCATTCAGATCATCCTGATATTTTTTTTAAAGCATTGTCATGCGTATATATCCTAATGTTTGCATTTTTCCTATGCATGTTTGCCTGATATATGCATTTATGCAAACAATCCTCCTAACACAAAGTATTTGAAATGTTGTTTCCTCTGATATACCAATTTTTGGGCCCCATTTTTGATTAGCAGACTCTACTGCCAAATTCAGAGGAATGCAAGTTTCCAACCACTGAGTTTCAATCTGCATCATTGTCTTCAAGTGGGAAGTTACGTAAATTCAAATTAAAATGTGAACTAAACGAATTTCTTCCCTATCACTGCCTCCCTCACAAGACCTGCTTGCCCCTGGGGCGCTCGGCCAGCACTGGCCCCCATCATTATGGGACAGCCGTTAAAACAATCAGGCGGCTTCCTGGCCGTTGCCATGATAAGTACACATCAGCAGCCGACAGAAAGAAGGGAAAGAGAATTACTGGGAAAATTGACAGAGGAAATGAAATGGAAATGCAAAATATTAAAAGCAGGTCTAATTAAATTTGGGTCCCACAACTAGACAAATTACTGTCCAGTATATTTTCCACTGATGACCCTTGTATCCTTCCCTTCCGCCAAGTAGAGTGGAGTGGAGAAGAAAACCTTCCTGAACCTTCCATGCAGGAAGGTTTTCTTCAACTAAGAGGAAGTGATTTACCCGAAGCCATCCACTGGCTTTTATCATATCTATGCAATTTTATATATTTCTTTAAAATCACATATACCAGGGATGCCAAAAATGCATACACAAACTCAACCGCACCTCTTCATCCTATCCATTGTCCTGCCAAATTCTCATCGAGGTAAGCTCTCATGTCTTGGTGGAAGTACGGTGAGGTGCCATCTTGTTGGAAGTAAATTGATCATTCCCAAAAAGTGTATGAAGTGCAGGTAAAATGGATGTGCATAGATTTATAGATCTACAGATTTAGCAATCTTCAGGTCCAAAAACATACCAAAATATCTATAAAAGGCGTATTTTAGAATCAAACCTGTTAAGAAATACAGTTGAGAAAAATATGCTATGAAATGCAGGTTTAAATGCAGATTTTTGTGTGGATTAAGCATTTTTGTAGATTAATGCAGACACAGGATGGAATGGGTTTATGAGGAACACATGCTGAATTGATATGGCTTGAACATAGGTTGACCAGATCCATCCATCTCTAGCCACCAAAACTATTTCAGGATCAAACCTAGACTGAAATGGACATACTCTGTGTCATCGAAGAATGTTTGAAATTGGCAATAAACCACTTGCTTGAGCACCTTGACCAAAAACTTGCCCCTGACTCAGAATTTAATCTTCATTGTTTGAGCAACATAATGCTGATCCCATCATTGTGAGATGGAAACAATTTTAATATACTGACTGAACAGTACACATTGCAACCTGGCCAATACTCTGGAGGACAGAATATCACCTGAGAATAAAGAAGTCATCCAATATGTATGCATGGGAACCATTACGAGCGCACCGCATAGCTGTGTCAGACTGCAGTAGCACAGCCAGGCAATTTTAGACTGTGGACTTAATGATCTTATGGGCCACTCCTTTGGATATTATTTCAGTTGTGAAGCACACAACAGACATTCCCTTCTGCAACTAACCTCCATTCCATGCTTTACAACAGATTCCCTATTCCTGATAGGACAGAACAATAACAGAATGCTTCTGCAGACTTGATTTTAAAAAATCCCTGACTTTGCATTTTAAATGCATTTAGTTTGTTGTTCCTGCACTAAGGTCCTCGGCTCCCACTGCCCTGTGAGAGGTCATTGGGCCTATGAGGCCCTGAACTTTCATGCCAGCATCCCATCTGAGCTGCTCTGCTCTGTGTGTGTGTGTGGAGTGGGGGAGAGGGAATACGAGAGACCATACGGGTAACAGAGATTTACTGTACCCCTTCCCCCAGGCTGATGTACCAGTGCCTTATTTAGATGTAAGCAATGACAGCCATAATCATGTTTTGAATCTTGCTTGGAATCCTTAGTTATAATGTCCCTCAATTAATATTCAGAATAATGGAAGTGATGTGCCCCTTTGAAAGAGACTTGAATGCTGGCCAAAGCTTTGGGAAACTGATTCTCAAGAGGATTAATCAGCATTTAAAACTTGCATTAATAAAAATCTGATCTTCTACTGTGTGGCATACATAATACTTTTCAATTTTTTAAAGCATTTTATTTTAATAACGTGCTATCCTTTGTCCTGCTGTTTAATGGGATTTTAAAATCTAACTCCTTCAAATCAATCCCGCTTTGACCTGCAGACATTCTTTTGCTTCCTATCAAATATTAAAGAAAAAAACCCTTGATTTCTCTTACAAAGGATAAGCAACGTGCGTGGCCTCGAAGCACCAAGCTAGTGATAAGGAAGGCTGCGGCTGCTTGCATAGGTATTTGGAAATAGGCATTAGAAGAAGTAAAAAAATAATTCTTCATAGTTAATAGATCTTTGTAAAAATGCAAGAGCAAAAAAACTAGATTTCTTATTACCCGCCTGTTGGGCCAAGGAAACTGAACATCTGGAAGATAAAGCAAATATCCAGGTTGCAGTTTCTTTTCTTTATGAAAGTTAGTTCAGAGTTAGAAATAATCGTGATTAAAGCTTGAAGTCTTAACTCAGCTTCCTAGGAATCAACCAATCTTGACAGCTAGTAAATGGGATTTTTTTTAGCCTCAGTTATGTACACACTTTCTTTGCAGTGTATTCCACCAAACTCAGTTGGACGTATTTCTGAGCAAAGACGGATAGGATCACACTCCGTTTATCTGACATTTTTTATCAAGTGGAACAAAAGTCAACTTACTCTGATGCATGTTTTCCAAAGACAAAAATTTCCTTCTAACTAGAGAGCTTCCTTTAGAATGGAAAGGGCCCCATCCAATATCTCTGCAAGGCTCAGAACTTTACTTCTGAAATATTTCTACCTCTTAATCTTCTTTTTAAAATATGGCAACAGTTTGTGTAATAATGATAAACTAGAGATCCAATATGATGCTTCATTTCATCATGAAAGCATAAAGATTCCTAAACCATGCCAAAAGTTCATGTATAAGATTTTGATGTGTGTGTGCGCATATGTTTGGCTGTTCTTTTGTTTGGTTCTTCCAATCAAACTTTGCTGTTCCTCATTAAAACAGAAACTGCAAATTAAACAACCACCCTTCTTGTATCATTAAGGATACTGAAAAGGAGTGGGTTTACTGCTGTATGCAAAAAAACTAGAGATTTATTGCTTTTCTTCAGGTGGAGACTTGGGAACTGTGATGTAGCAGTTAGAGTGTCAGGTTAGGACAAGGAGAAAGCCAGTTTCAAATCCTTATTCAGCCATGAAGCTTCCCTGGGTGAACCTGGGCTAGTCACTCTTTCTCAGCCTAATGTAGCTCGAAGGATTATTGTGGGGTCAAAGTGGGGAGGAAGAGAAAGCAAGTTTTTTCCCTCTTTAAATTATGTGGAAGAGAACTGAATATAACTCTGTGTGTGTGTGTGTGTGTGTGTGTGTGTGTGTGTGTGTGTGTGTGTGAGAGAGAGAGAGAGAGAGAGAGAGAGAGAGAGAGAGAGAGCGAGCGAGCGCGCGCTTGCTTGCTTGCTTGCACACACACACATGCACCAGATTGGTAGGATTAAGGGCCCATTAGCTGGTCCCATGAAGAAAAGCCAAAGCAAGCCCATATGCTCTGTAATAGTCTGCAAAGAATAATGCACCAGGGGATGTGGCAGACCTCTTATCTTCAACCTCTGGTAGCTTCTGTTCTTTGAAACGTTCACCAGAATTTGCTACAGAATGTGCTACAGTTCCATATGAAAATCTAGTTCTCACCTGGAACCTTAGTTGTATGTTTGGAATTTACCTGAACCAGATGTGTTTTGGAGATTTTGGAAGCCAAGGAAACTTTAGGCATCTTGTGCACTCAATCTGTATGCATACTGGGCCACTTGCATCCAAGTGCTATGATCACATACACATTTCTAAAGACTTCTAGGCTGGATCCTCCCCGGTCAACTTTGATGCAGTTCCATCGTGGATGAAAATGCAAATCTGCTGCCAGATTCTGGTTATTTATCTAAGGTTGGTGGTGTCAGTGCTTCTGACAGTGAAGATAGAAGCAGAGCCAGAACAGGAGCCCTCAGAAACAAGAAAGAGGGATTGGTATTTACAGCTCTGCAGAAGTACATTTTTGAAAAAATGTATTACTACCTAAAAATAAATATGACAACCTCCCTGCAAAAATATCTCAGCATGCTCACTAGTCAGAGCCCATTTTCTATCGGTTGCAGGGAACAGAACACTGAAGGAGGGGGCGGAATGCAACATTCTGAAAGTGGGTATAGGTGTGCGGATGGTATCCAAAACAGGTGAACAGGTAAGCATACACCATGACATTTTGCTATAGGTCTCATTTGTCCCTAATTCTGGGTAAGAAGACTTGATGTGAATGCACACCCTACATATAGTGTCATAGACCTTTTGTAGGGAGCAAGTCCCCTTCACCTAAGGGCGAAGTAGGTGTCTTTCATCTGGAGTTTGTGGCTATGTACCCTATGATTAGAGCCAGGATCTGCCTTCTGCAAAAGAAAGGAGGAGGGATTCTGCTCATGGAAGGTCCGTGCACTTGAGTTTCGGGGACCGCTCTCCCTCTCCCTCCTGCACCACAATGCACCCTCCTGATCAGGGACTTCCAACCCTGCGTAGGAGGGCTGCCATGAAGAAAAGGCAAGCAACTCTGCTTCTGCCAGCCAGTTGTCACTCTGCATCCAGCTGATTGTAGGCGCCTGTGGACATGGATTTTGCTGCTTCTCTTTAATCCGCAACACCTAGAATGTGGTTGGTCTAAGTAAATGGCAGGGTTCACACATCAGCTCAAGCAGCCCTGTGCAGTTGCCATGGTTTGTGTGTGCATGTGTGCTTTTTTACCCCCATGGGCTTGACAGGCTATCAGGCTTATTGCGATAGCTCTTGTTCCTCCGGCCACCTCCTCCCTCCTCCAGGTGGTATCCCAGAAGAGACACCACAGGGCTCTCCTGGACAGCCATGATCCCAAGCTGAGTTCGGCTCCCTGCAGTTGTCAAGCAGTTTCTGCTGTGCAAACCAAGCTCCTGCCCTGAAATACAGCAGAGAGGAGAAGGGTGGAGGGGAGTCACGAGTGGGAGCCTGATCTACACTCAGGCAAAAGTGGCACTGGATGGTGCTGTGGAAAGGAGTAGAACTGCCCAGCGGATTCCCTCTGCCCCCCTCTGCACACGCCTAAAGGAACCTCTCTCTTCCATGAGAGGAAGGCTGAGAATCAGTCGGGTGACGGTGCCATTTAGCCGAATCACCCACTGCCCCCTCCATGTGGCACTGAGAGAAGCCCCCCCCCATGTGCAAGCAGGGGGGGTGAGAATCAGCAGGGGACAGGGCTTGGTCCCCTCCAGTGGGCAGCCGTGCTGCTCAGCTGCTCATCCACCTTTCACACTCCCACTTGCCAGAGAGGAGTCCCAACCCAAAGCCCCCGCCAAGCCTTTTTCTTGCAAGTGTCAGTGACAAAAGGGAGGGGGTGCTTGCTCCTCTTCCTCACTCACACCTGCAAGGGCAGCATCCCCAACCCGGTGACCACCTGAGCACTTTTCTTGCAAGTGGGAGCCAGAATGGGGGCAGGAGGTCAATCAGGAGAGCTGTGCAGCCCCCAGTTGATTCTTGAATGCATGAGGGGCTTCACTGAGGCACTGGGGGGATCTGCACATGGGGGGCAGGGAATCAGTTGAGGGGTGCTACTTGTTTATCAGCACCAACCGGTTGATTGCCCATGCCTGCCCTGGGAGTGGTGCCCTCTGGCTAGCAGCTTTCTGGTTTGGCCTTGGTACCACAATGAGTAGTGTTTTCTGGGTCTGGACATCCCAACAGGGCATTGTGGTATTCAGAAACCACAGAACAGACTATGATCTTGGTTTGTGGATCCTAAAACCAAATATACCCTGCTGAAATACCATGATGGAGTTTGGATGATAAAACAGATCAACAGTGGTAAAACTACCCAGACCCAAATCACAATTCTAGCAGTAGCAGCATAATACATGACACACTAGTAGTACAAACAGTTGTGCATTTTGCCATGAGATAATAAGAAGATTGCACTGGGGCAAAGTATTTCAAGTCTTCCTTTCTTTTTCTCTTCCTTTCTTGCCAACCTTCTGTGAGAATTTCCACCCCCACCCCATTTTCCTATTTGCTAGTTTTCTTTGTTCAAAGCACTTTACAAAGAACATATTCATCCTGTAATAGTTAATTAAAGAAAACTAACACAAATAATCACTTTCTGGTACTTGAAAATATTCTAATTTTTTAATGGAGAAAATGCATTCTTAAATTAAAAATGCATAATAAGTCATACCAATAATAAGAATAAAGTGGGATTCAAGGCAGATGAATGTAGTTTTGTAAGTAAAATGCATTTGCTGGGTATAAAAGCAGCCTTCAATGTCTAAGATTCAGGGCAGGGGGGGAAAAAGCAAGCCTCATAATGCTTATAAATTGTCCATAATTGTATGGATTTTAAATATAAAAGTTGGCAGTGGCAAAAGCTAAAAGCCATTAGGAGAGGTACTATTGTGTGATGCATCAGTAGGAACAACTCATAATCTTAGAGGGAGAAAAAACAGATACCAAAGATGAGTTTTCTAAAATTTTGATAACTACACTTGAGTCATGTCTTAATGTTTACTACAATGCTGCCATTGTTCACAAATGACATGGCCTAATGCATAGATGAATTCTGTTTGAAAAGAGCTCCTAATTAACATGAATAGTCTTCTCCTCTGAAGGTCGCATATTGCAAAGTTCATTTTTAACCGAGCATTGCTAAAGTAGTCACCCTCGGTAACAGCCATTAGATTAAGAGACTTAGGTCTGTTCTCAGCCTGACACTGGGTCACAGTTTTCAAAGCCAAGTCTCTCTTCCATGCCAAAAAGCCCTTAAAAACAATACTGGAAAACAATGGGAGCCAATGTAATTACACTGTAAATATTTCTGTATTTATCACGTTAATGAATTCTATTATCCCTATAAATACAAAACAAGGAGAGGAAATCACTCGAGTCATTATGTTCTATGAATTTTACCCAAATTCCCCCACCTTTCTAAGCCCTCGGCCTTTCTTCTATTTAAAATTGAAATTATATGGTCACCTGAATCAAATAATAAGCCATGGCATTCCTCACTGATGGGCACTAACTACTTCAAACAGAGTCAAACTAGGACTACTAACTTCTTTTGAAACCCTAGGTTGAAGTACCAGATAGCACTTTAATGACACTGAATTATTTGTGTAGCACCTCTGAAATAGTTTCAGCTGCTTATCACTATTTCCACGCCCATCATCAGGCTTAAAAATAAAGGAAAAAATTAAGCATATTGAACTGGAGTGCTGAGGGTTTTTGATAGGCTGAATGTCAAACCAACCCAGGCTTGGTGTAACAAGAGATCTGTTTGCCCCATTGCATAGCCTACCCTGATGCCACGTGCCGTGTTTCTCCCTCTAACCAGCACCAGTTCCAAGCTGGGTTTTTGTTTTTGTTTTGCTTAATAATCTTTATTCTGAGCATATGCAAAGTAGCATGTTGAATCCTATCTACTGCTTATTTCCCAAAGCTCTTCTTATGGACCTTTCTGCACCCCGACCCTGGAGGAGGCGCGCTGTGGAAATGGGCACACCTCTGCTCCACCTGACATGGGCTTCTTGCTGGTGTTGGTGCCGAGCCACCAGGTCCAACTCTGAAGAGAAGGGTTGGTCTCGGAAAGGTCTCCCATTTCAACATCCCCTCCCTAATTGAACATCTGTCAGCGGGGAGGGGAGGGGAGGGGAGGAGAGGAGAGGAGATATATGCCCTCTCCACCTTCCCCAGGAGCCCATTGTGCCCTCAAAATGTGCTCAGGGGGCTGGTGGCCCTCCAGAAGGTGATGTGGGAGAAATATGAATCTGGCAATATCTCTTCCCCTCCTCATCTGCTAGTGGAGGTTGCCATTAGATCAGAAGCTCTTTTGGAAACAGACTTCTGGGAGACCATTACTGAATGTAATCCAAAGGTCTATTTTTTATTTTATTTTATTTTTTATGTTTTAAATTTTATAACCTGATTTTCTGTCAAAAACAGCACTCAGCAGAACCCTTTCCTTATGTTATGGTTAAATGTTTTATTTGCTTATTTGTTTGTTGTTTTCTATGCTGCCCATCAACCAAAGCTCTCTGGGCAGTTTGGCAAACAAATCATAAAGCCATAAAATACAGCCATACAATATAGTAAAACATAACATAAAACCTTATATAAAAATAGAATAAAACTGAAGTAGGAAGACAAAATTAAGACAAAAGCCTACAGCAAGGTAAAATTCTGAAATGCAGTAATGTAGTAATTTCTCCTGGACTCAAAATCCTGGAAAAATAAAAGGTTCACACCTGGCCCTGAAAAGATGAAGGCCTCACACATGCCTCTTTGGGAAGGGCATTCCACTTCTAGGGTGCCACCACTGAAAAAGCTCTCTCCTTAGCAGTCACCCACCTCACTCAGCGAGAGTGTTTATTCCCAGATATTCAAGGATTTCATTTGTTCTGTGCATGGGAATGAACTGACCTGACAAGCATCATCCAAAGTGATGCACAAAGCAGCACTTCTCTTTCTGCCCTTCTCCAGATTTTCCAATCCTATTTACTCTCTAAAATGTGCATAAAATATATATGTAATGATAAATTACCAGTGTGGGATAGTGCTTAGAGTGTCAGACTGAAACTCAGTGAGTGACTTTGGGCCAGTCGCAGACTTTCAGTCTACGCTGCTTGTGGGGATAAAATGGAGAGCGAAAGAACCTCTAAACTGCCTTGGGTTGCTTACAAGAGGAACAAAGGGGGCATAAATGTAATAATAATACTAATAAGCAGGAAATGTGAAAATAGGGTGGAAACATACATGGACCAGAAATAGCCTAGTCCATCCCTTCCTGTAATATGTTCCAGTGCAGAAATTACCCAGTCCTGTCTCCAAGGGTTTAATGAAGAGACTTCCATAGTTGGGCTGTTTAGATTCATGCAGGACAGCAAGCCATCAAGTAATTTAGGAAGACGAAGAAATGTGAGTCTCTATTTCAGCAAATGCATTGCTTTTGAAAAGCTGAAAGCACAGACGGGCTTGAAGAAAGAGAAACCACAGGCTTAAGGAAAATGAGAAGGATGCAATTCATTTTAAAAGTTACAGGTACAAGCTATGTAAGTACTCAAACCTGTAAACAGTACACTCCATGTGGGCCTTACTATTTCTCTCACTCAGTTGGGTTCTCCCTGGGCCAGGCTGAACTGACAGAGCATTTTAGAAGTGCCCGTTGGAAACACAACACACTAAACACAAATAGTATAAATAGGGATCTATTGCTACATTTTAAAGCAATTGTTAGCTTAAATGCCTATTTTTACAGGAACTGCAGGGTAGGCCCCATCAAAGCCCATAATTAATCAGAATAAAACAACCAGCTATTCATGAAAGAAATGACTTTCTTCATTTCCTTTCAGGAGAATCCCAAATAAAGACACCACTCACGGGATATACATGTAATCAGACAATGTGAGACTGTGTTATATAGCTCTACCCAGGAGTTCTTTCAAATGTGTGAGTGCTCAGTGAGCACAAGTAGATGGGGCTACATTAACCTCACCCACTACTGGTGAGATGTGAAGAATCCAATAGAGGGGGTGATTCAGGTTTGTTGGCCCCACACTGGTGCTAACTTGCTATTATGCAGGTTGAGCCAGCTTGCAGATTTCCAAGAGTGCCACAGTTTGCACGTTTTTTAGTGCAAAGGAAATTTGTGCAGATCACTTTTTACACAAACAGGAATCCAAAAATTATGCAGTTTTGGTATGAGTTGATCAAATTGCACCAAAATTGTGTAGTTTCTGGCTTCTGCATTGCAGAACTTTTACACATTTTTGCAAATTGTGCAAATCACAGAATGTGTGCAGAATTCCTTTGTGTATATTTCTTCCTGTAAAAGTATAAATGGTGGCTGTCTTAGAGGTGGGAGTTTATAGAAAACAACAACAACAACAACAACTTGATCTTCTTCGGGTTATCGGATTGGAAGAGGGCAGGAAGTCTGTGGAGCTCAAACAAACTGTATTTCCTGATGTCAGCATATGCCTACATGCTGCTCTTTGTGCTCTTGCCGTATTTAGTGGCACGGTATGAATGGGAGTTTTACGTGTGCTTGTTTGAATGCTAATAGAACTTTCACCATGATCAGGGAAACTGGGAGTGTGGCCATGTCTTTTATTTTGAGGGCAATCTTTATTTCAAGGACTGCACAATCCAAATCCAATGTGAAGATGATAACCCATCGGCAGGAAGAGCTGGATCTTAAAGTGGCTCATCAACAGCACTTGGATACTAGAGTGAAAAAGGCTCAGAATCACTTGGCCACAGTGTTCTGCACTGTGATGAGAACCACTGTATTTCTATTGCATCTATACCTAAATTAGTATATGCAAATTTTATTGAAATCTTTTATCTTCTGTTTTGGAGATGCATGTCCTCTTTTTGGGCAATTCCCAAGTGGTCATCCTATTTTATCAATGGGGTGAAGTCTGAACAGAAGGGGTCGAGGCTGGAGCACACTGGGACGAGCAGTTCAGTAATGTGCATGTTGCCTTGCTCTCTTGCGCATTTACACTCCTTGATTTAGCTTGAACACCTGCACAGTGTTTATGGCAAACTCAGTGCTGGCCTTTCGCTCATCTCTGGAATGAACACGCTGTGCCTGAGCCAAGCTGAAATGCTAGAATATTCTGAGTGCCTGCTGCCCCCCCCCCACAAAAAATGCTGCATGCTGAGATTCTCCTAGTAACTAGTAGAAATGGAGGTCACCACACCTTTATTAATGCAAAGTCTTCATGTAGAGAAGTCCTTTGTTGAAGGCTTAAACTGCTATTCTTACAGAGGCCATTTCCTTAAAGGGGTGTTGTGAGGTGTCAGCTCACAGTTGTAAATGACCCACACTTATGCAGGCAATAAAACTAAAGTCTTTTATTTCTACTTTTCTACAAGATTTACGATATTACGAATAAGCTCTACTGCAATGACCTTTACAAGTTAGTTGCTATCTTCTTAGTGATGTCTCTCAGGGAACCCATGTGGGATTAGCTTTCTCTGTCCCACCTTTCCCCCCTAAGGTGGGACAAAGCCTCCTTTTGTTCCAATCAGTGTAAGCTACGTCTAAGAGTCGCGCGAGTCAAATCTATCCCGCCTCTTGCATCTCCTGTATCTTGTTCAGGAGACTCAGCGCCAGGAGGAAGGGGGGTGTCCTGCCCATGCTCTTCAGGGGCAGAATGTGTAGTGTATTTTCCCTCGGGGCCCTCATGGATGGGCTGAGGTGTGGTTGTTTGCCCAAGGGGTAAAGGGTCAGGATGAGGGACGGCTATCTGTTCAGCTACTCCCAAGCCAGGTTGTGGAAGGGTCGCTTGGTCACAGGGCCTCAAGTATAAGTCCTCCTGTTCTGATGCCTGATTCTCTCTTTGGGTGTTTGACTCTTCCTCGTGAGGTGCCCCCTCTGTTGAGGCGTCAGGCATGACAAGGGGTGCTGCAATTGCAATAAAAGTGTCCCATTATGGTAGCAAAACTTAGTCTACACATGCAGAAGTAAGCCTCTTTCAAATCAGTCAAGCCAGTTTCCTGAGGCGCCATTCATACCGTTGACAGTCGTGTTAGGGTGCAGTTCTACAGTGGCAGCCATTTGCTCCTGAACGCGGAGGCTTAGAGTCATCCAGTGCAGAATGGAAAGAATAGCAGAGATCCTTTTCCCTTCCCCGTCCTCCTGCCCTACATTTGCTGCTGGCCGCATTTTTGCCTGTCTGGCTGGAGCACTTTAGAGGGGGAGGAAAGAAAGCTGGATAAGCTTCAGGATAGCTTGAATCCTGGCCTCTCCGATTTCCTTCCCTTCTTGCCCCCCAAACTGGCTCCTTCTACCCCTCTCCAAGATTGTTTTTCAACCCTGGAGGGCAGCCAGTGTGCTTCTTTCTGCAAGCAGCAGGAAAGGGAGGGGCAGAGCTTGATTTCCCGGTTCTGAGGTCAGGGCACTGTCTCTGATCTTGGATCTGGGGATCCAAACTATCCTGTTTCCCTATGGTCTAAGGGCCATAGCCTAGAGCCGCCTAGAGATGCCATGGTGAAACAGGCGGCATATAAATGTTTGTTTAAACAAGTAAATAACATTGTTTCCTGGATAACTTTTAAAAAATAAATTCCAGATGTAAGAGGCCAAACCCAGAGGGAACTCCTAGTGTAGTGGCCAGTTCAGGACTTTATCTCTTTACCTCCTCTCCTGCAACTTTAATCCAGATTGGTCTACCTGCACCTCCTATTCACATTGGGGGGCAGGGAGAAGAACCACTTTGCTCCAAAGGGAACCTTTTTTATTAGTACAAATGGCAGGTATGAGTTAGAACTACAGCAGGTGGCAAAGGGTGAACACCCACAATCCTGTGCTCATTCCTGGACCCCAGTCTAGATCAGACCCACAAAGGCTGCAGTTTACTTGCATCAAATAGTTCCTGCAAAGTTAATTACATCTCACTACAGAGCTATAAGACTGCCAGGCACAGCTGCCTTGATGTACCTCTGAGAAGCAAACGCTGGGAGGTAAGCCTGGCAAAGCACGTGGTGTTCGTCCTTTTCTTGGCCCCTGTATCAGATTGTTCTGAGCAGCCTGCTCTACATAGGAAACCTAAACAGCAGGACTGTGAAGGAGTGCAAAGTTTTGAAAGAGGCACATAAGCCCAGCCAGCTAACTCCAGACTTATATAGATTATATAAGGGATGTCCCCTATAGCTTTCTTCCCATCCTCCTCGACAATGAAGGGACAATAGCTCCATGGCAGAGCACCTGCTATGCTTGTGGAAGACCCCACATCAATCCCCAGGATTTTCAGTTTAAAATTTCAGGCAATGAGTGAAGGAAAAGACTTTCTCTCAGGGTAGACCAGCTTCCTCTAGTACAATTCAGACATGCTGGCCTTCAGGATGGCAAATGGTTGGGAATGCGGAGAGGTGTAATCCAAAACACCTGGATGACCCCAAGTCAAGGAAGGCTGGGGAAGACCATGCTGGGTCTGATGGATAAATTTGTGTATGTATGTGTGGAGGAGGACACTTCGCTTCTCTTTGAAAATGTGTCCAGAGCTTGGGGAATGATGGGCTTTGACTGCATGACCCTTAGATGCAGAAGGGAAGAATCAAACTCTCTCTTGAATTATTGTTATCTTCTTTGTTTGTCTCATAAGGAACCCAAGCAGATTTCACGGTCCTCTTTTCTATTTTACTATCACAATAACCTTCTGCGGTAGGGCAGACTGAGGGACAGTGACTGGCACAGATGCAGACTAGAACCTGCTCCTCTTGAGTCCCAGTCCAACATGCAAACCGCTACATCATATGGGCACGGATTCTTCTCTTTACCAAGAGCTTTCTCTGTGGTTGGCAAAAATGCAGAGGCTCGCTGGAAATACTCCATTCCTTTGGCAAATTGTCTCTGAGCTTCTTGCGTGGAGCTGCAGAGAGATGAGTGTGCGTGGCTGGGAGACTTAATATTTCACTGCTTGCTCAGTTGTCAGTGTTCAAAATTTTTGGCCACAGCATGCTGGATGACTATCTGTAAGGAGAGGGAGAGGCTGTGTGCGGATACACTCCAGGTCCTGGATTTCCTTGCTGGGAGGGAGGGAGGGGAGGAGAAGATGTCTGAGCCGATGTATCACCTAAAACCTCTTGGATTTCTGTCCGTTCCCATCCTTTGCACCCTTCTAAATTATACCTGTGTAACACACACTGAACCCTCTCTTGCTTCCTAGAAGAACTAACTAAGACAATTTAGGATGTACTAAGGTTGAAGCTGAGAAAAGTTGCAGATTTATAGGGGCACAGCAGCCGTTTCATAATCTGTATTGATGCTATCATCCCTAATCATGTGACAACCAAAGCAGATAAGCCTAGGACTGAACTGCAAAGATTTCTTAAAGCTGGTAATCAATACTGAGCAGCTCATCTGTTGAGCTATCAAATTCAAAGATGTGGGGGTGGGGCTGGAGGAGAAGAACGAGCAGAGATGATGGCAAGATTTGTGTGTGTGGGATGGGGAAGAGGACAGTTTAACAACAACACAGTGAAATAATCACTAGTTAATTAAACCATATTTGCAGGTCACTCTTTAAGGAAAGCCTGCAAGAGGTTGATTTTCATATTAGTGGGAAGTGCATTCCAGAGGGTGGAAAACACCCTGTAGCCGGCACTCCTGAACATGAAACTTTGGGAACATGGAATGCTTTCCAAAAGGCTTCTTCTGTGGATTGCAAGGACTGGCTGAGGACAGAAGGGGTGAGGTGGCCCCTAAGGTAACCTGGTCCCGATGGGTTTAAGGCTCTATTATTCATTTAGTTAGAGATTTGTGTTCCATGCCTAGATGAATTCCAGAGCTGTGAACAGTAGGAGTAACAAACTGAAATGGATAGGATCTGGACCAACTATGGAAGTGGGCAGGGGACAACAGGATGGTGTTCAATGCAGGTAAGTGCAAGGTCTTGCATTTGCGGCATAGGAATGCGTGTCATAAGTACAGGTTAGGGGACAAGTGGCTGGAGAGCAGCACTTCTAAAAGGGATCTTGGTGTACTGGTCAACTGCAGGCTAAACATGAGTCAGCAGAGTGACGCGGTGGTCAACACCGCCCTTGGTTGCATATCCAGAAGCGTGGCTTCTAGATCAAGAGAGGTATTACTACCACCCTATACTACTCTGGTGCACTCTTTGCTGGAGTTTTGTGACCAGTTCTGGGCTCCACATCACAGGAAGTATATAGGCAGGTTGAAATTGGTGCAGTGTAGGGCCACAAGGATGGTGGCCAGATTGCAGGGAAAGCCATATGAGGCGAGACTGTGGGAACTGGGTCTTTTTGTTTTGGAGAAGAGGAGACCCCAAGAGGATCTGTTGGCAACATATAGGTATGTGAGGAGGTGGGTTGAGACCTGTTTTCCCCTGCAGAGGAGGACAGGATGCATTCCAACGGAGCAAAGCTCAGGGAACCAAGGTTCAATTGGATGCCAGGAAATACTTCCTGACAGTACCCCTAGGGTATGGAATGGGCTTCCATGGGAGGTGGTTGAGGCCCCATCAGTGAGGGTGTTCAAGGATAGGCTAGAGATGCACATAGTAGGCATGTCATGAGTGGAGCTGGCCGGAGCCAGGGGTCAGACTAGATGGCCTGGGAGGCCCCTTCTGACTCGGTCTGTTTCTAAATAATAGTGAGATGCATTTAAAAGAGAATACAGTGGTACCTTGGCTTAATCTGTTCCAGGACTCTGGTCGTGACCCAAATTGGTCATGAGCCTAGTTAAATATCCCTATAAGGTACAGTGTAAATAAGGTTAATCTGTTCTGTAACCATTTTTTAAATCAATAAAATGTGAAGCAAAGTGACAACAACAGAGATCAAGGCCATCTCCCCCCCCCCCCCCCCCCACCCCCCACCGGACCCCCCCCCCCCCCCCCCCCCCCCCCCCCCGCCACAAGCGCAAGCGTAGCCATCTCCCCAGCCTCCCAGCACGACCGAGATCGTGCCTGACATCCCTGCAGGCGCCCATCATCCCGGCGCGCTCGGGGGTGTGGGGGAGAGACGGGCGCAATCACGGGCTCACTGGGGGAGGAAGAGATGGGTGCAAACGGCGTGCTGGGGAAGGGAGAGATGGGCGCGATTGTGCTAGTTGGTGGGGGTTATGGCTGAGATTGCACCCATCTTTCCTGCAGGAGCGCGCCTGTGATCGCACATGCCTTCCTTGCACGAAAGCAACTGCGATCGTGGCCATCTCTTCCCTGGGGGAGGGGGCGGGGGCGGGATGGCTGCCATCTTGGTTGCCACCCAATGCGGAGTTTGCGACCCAAGTCAAAGTTTTAATGGAATTTTTGTTCGTGAACCAAGACGTTCATGAACCAAGGTACCACTGTAACATTAAAGCCACAGTAGCAAGGAACTCTCCCTCAAAAGATCTCTCCGGCAGGCATCAAAGCAACACAGTGGCAGAGGCAGAGGCAGCAGATTCCCTAAAAGTGGAGCCACTGCTGCTCTGAAGGCTTTTCTGGGCTCAGTGACTGAGCAGGCTGGTAAGGAAGGAGCTGTTTTCTCAAGTGTCCTGTCCCAAGCTGTGGAGGGCTTTGTGCACAACTGCCAGAACCCCGTACCTGGTCCAGTAGCAAACACGCCACCAGTGCTAACAGCAGAACCTGAAACGTGACCCAGTAGCTTTCTGGCAGCCAGTGCGGTTCTTTCCAGCGAGGGGAAGGTCCCTGCATTCTGCCCCAGCTGCAACTGCCAAACTGGGCCTGGCATAGCTGCATCTGCACACGTGCATGTGCAAAGGGGCAGCTGCACATGGGCAGGAAACCTGGCACATCAGTTGTCCATGGCAGGGAGGAGCAGTGGGTAGGAGGCAGTGTCCCATTCGCACTTCACAAGCCATGTAGCCTGTGGACAGTTCTCTAGCTGAAGGGTCGTTCAGTCCAGCCCAGTTTAAAGACCCAAGGAACTCTTGCCCATTAGCGGTTTAATGCCTGATTAGCAGACCAAGCAGGTCATTTAATAATTGCTTCTGCATTTCTACCTATTCCTTTAAATTTTCATATGCAAATTGTATACAGATTGCTACCTTCCTTTGTCATCTGTTTTGGCAGTTTTGTAAGTGGCTATGCCAACCCTCTCCTTACACTGATGAGAGGAGGAAAACTAAGAAAATGAGAATAATGTCACATGCTGTATGTTACGTCCGGAGAAAAGTGCTCAGCTCTGGAAAGAAATTTGTGGCCATCATCCCATGATGGGCTGCTGAGGTTGTTTCCGTACTCACTCAGTCTTAACTCAGGGCTCCAAGAGTACATCTTTTTAACTGTCAAAGTTTAATGATTCAAGGCAGGCAGAAATTAATCCTGTGTAGCTTGTCCTCTCATGGAGCTGAACCGATCAATTTGTGCTTGTTTGCAAACTATGAAAAGCACAGGAGCCCAACCAAAGAAAAAAATGGATAATTCCAGCTCCACTTCTCTTGCTGTTTGCAGCATAATTAATAAGCTTTTAAAAATATTTTAAATGACAGCTGTATTCCTTGGAATCAGGTCTAGGCAATGAAGCTCTCTATCAAGTAGTTGACAAATTAAGTTAGCATGCCCGCTATTAAAAATCAAGCTCATGATGTTGTTCATACAATGTAAATGCCTTACCATCAGAAAGCTGTCCTTTTTCTGTTTGAAAGAAATGGCTATTCTAAGTGCTTTGTAAATTTTGTTTTAACTCAGAGATGGATGCTTCTTTTGAGAGACAAAGCAGTGATGAAATTAATAATCCCGTTTCCCTTGTTATATTGACTGCATTTCTTCTGAAGGGAATATTAGCCCACAATGAGATTCATAATTAGGAGTATGCCAGATGGGTTATCAATGAGGTTTTAAATTTTTATATGTAGAGTATGGTGTGGGCTTTCTTTCTTTCTTCTTTTTCTTCTCTTCTTTTTTGAGGAGATGCTCTGATGCTGTGCAAAGCAGTTAAATAAAAATATCTGACATAGGAGAGAAGAGCTACTAACTGCTCTATGATTTCTAATTTGCTGTTTATCTAATCCCGCCTCTCCCCCCTCCCTGGTTTCTGGCTGGCCTGGTGGGATAGATTAACTGAATGGTCCTACCAGATGGAAAACTAAAGCTTGAAAGCAGAGAAGAGAGTCAAAGCTCTCTGCCAGTTTTATTCCTGCAAAGAAAAGAAGGAACTCTGTTCATGCCAGATCTTTGGAAGCTGCCCCTGAAATGGTGTTGAGATGCATTGGAGAAGAACGAAATAAAAAATAAAATAAAATAAACCTTACTTTTCACCTTCAAAAAGAAGAATTGATTAAAAGGCTTTGCAGGTTATAAAATGATTATTAAAATATGTTAATTTATTGGATTTGTACCCCACCTTACTACCAAAACTGTCATTCAAGGTTGCTTCCAATGACTGATAAAACAACAATAAGCAAATTTATTAATGCACATTTAAAAATACAATAACAGAGTAAAAGCTACATCTGGCAAAGCAGTCCTGCTTATATAGCAAAAGCTTGCTTAAATAAATCAGTCTTTGCCTGCTGGCACAAAGACTTGCCTCATTCCATATCCAGGGAGCAACCACAGAAAAGACCCTGTTTTGCATTACCACCAAAGAGACCTTTCAAGGTGGAAGTCTTCAGAAAAGGGCCTCTCCAGAAGAACTTCAGAACTGGGCAGGCTTGTATGTAAGAAAGCATCTTTTCAGATAAGGTGGCTGCAAGCCATGTAGCACTTTCTAGGACAAAACCTGCATTTTCAAGTCTGCCAGGAAACAACCCAGCAGCCCAGGAATCTGGGGTAACAAGGGTGATCTTTGTAATAGCACGACCACAGATGATCCTCAGTCAATAGCATAAGACACAGCATTCCAGCTGAAACATTTTTGCAACAGCCCAAAACTACAGTGATGATGAATATGCATCCCAAAACCCCAATCCCCAGCCCTTGAACAGACAATGGGTTGTGCTTAATGGCAGGCCTGCTTGGTGAGAGCCATTGTGCTGTAGTGGTTGAGTGAGGATCTGGGACTCAGGAGATCCAGGTTCTAGCCTCCACTCAGCCATGGAGCTTTCTGGGTGACTTTGGGCCACTCACTGACTCTCAGCCAGACCTGCCTCGCTGGCTTGTTGTGAGCATAAGACTGAGAGGAGGAGAATTATGAAAGGCACCTCGAATTTCTTGGAAGGAAAATGGCTGGGATACAAAGAGAATGAATGAATGAATGAATGAATGAATGTTGGAGTAGATCCATTAAAATAAACAGGATTTAAGTTAGACTAACACTGGATACAAGCCACTGGATACAACTCATGAAAAAACTGACTTGTGATGTAAAATATTAATGTGTTTCTACATACTAGATCAGAAGCATGGAGGGGTTAGATTTTGCTTTTACCTAAGAGATCAGTTTCTTCATGCAACACATGAAATTCAAGCAGCGGCAGAACACCTCTAAAGAAAAAGATGACACATCTTCTTGGGGGCACGGAGTCCTACTTATGGGGCTCTGCCCTGTGGAAGCCTCTCCTGCATTGCTCTCAGCCATGACACAGAAGGCAGGGGCCCAAGCAAGAGGCTGCCACTTGGGCTCCTGAAGGAAAAAAGGCAGGACACAATCAATCAAATGAAATAAAAATGGCCTGATCCCAAGCCATTTATGATTTTAAAGCTAAAACCATTAATGAGTCTTTAAAAATATTTTAAAGGTAGCTTTATTTCATTTTTACATATGTTTACGTTTATCTTTAAAGGGTGGGGAATGTTACTGCATGTATTTTGCTGGAAAATGAAGAAAAATCTAATAAACCATTGATATTTTTACAATAGCAATGATCAGCACCAACTGGTAGTCAGTGCAGTTGGTACCAGGTCCGGCCCATCCATTGGGAAGCATGAAGCATCTAGCTCAGGTGGCCAATACAGAGGGGTGTAGAAGAGTTAGAGCTCCATATTCCATGTTACATGGGCTTCCAAAGCTACCAGCTGTCTTGAATGAGGAGGAGGAGGAGGAGGAGGTGGTGGTGGTGGTCTTGGCACCAGTGTTGTCAACTGCCTGCTTAAGCAGCTTTTCTATGCGGCATTTGCCAGTTTTTCTATGGGGTAGTTGACCGGGTAGCGCTGCCTTCTTTCTCCTTGCCCCAGGCAGCAGGATGCTTTGGACCAGCCTGGCTCATAAAAGAAGGGGCCGAGCACCTGAGTCCTGTCGAAATTCTAGTGGCAGTGTGCTGTGCTAGTAGGTTTGGGCAGCCACCTCAAGTTCTGTGCACTGCAGTGGGCCAGTTGAGTTGCAACTAATGCCTGCATGACCAGGTTTGACTGTCTGTGGTGCCAAGGGTTACAGGTCAAACTCACTAATCTCAGTGGAGGTTTAGGATTTAGCTTAGAACCAGATCTGTGAGCTACCAGTCCAGGAATCCCTGGTTCTGATCTTGCTTTTTATGACTAAATTATTAAGTGGCTTTAGGCAACCTTAGTCTTCTCTTCCCCTGCCCACAATATGATAGATGTTGTGGCTTCTTTTACAGGATTATTCCAGGGATTACAGAAATATAATGCACATGAAGAGCCTTGAATACAAAGATCACACATTAAGTACAAACACTACTGATTGTGTGTTTCATAAATGTGGCAGCCCCAGAACAGCAGTAGTCCTGCTTGCAACTACTGGGTACCATTTTATAAATCAAATAAACAATCAGACAAATTAACTGGTGAATCATTGAGCAGGATTTGGCAATCCACATCCCTGAGATAACTTACAGACATTGCAGGGTGTTCACCTACCAAGATACAGAACATGCCTCTCTTGAGAACTTAACTTTCTGGCATGTCACTAGTTACAACCTAGTCACAAGGACACAGATTTTGGCAATTATTATTAATCGCCAATAATTAATATTATCATCAAATGTGCATATGATAATAATATTAGCACAAAATCTGTATGCACATTTTTAAATGTTTCTTAAAGGAAAGTTTTCTTTCAGTGAAGCTTCATTTCATTTCATTTACTTCTCTTTGGAGCTCCTGCGGAATGGCAACATAAAACCTATTCCAACAAACAAACAAATAAGTAAATGATGCTGGAATTTCCCCATGGACTGTAGAACAAAGTAATGTGTACACTGTCCATTATCAGCATTCTGAAATCATTTTTTCTTTGCCAGTATAAAAACTTCTAGAATCCAGAACAAGAACCCTGTTGAGACTAAAGCACAATGGAATCATTCCAGCACAATGACATCATGGACACTTGTAAGCAAAATCATCTAGGTCAGTTCAGCCATCAGTTTCAAGGCAGCGTGCGCAAGAAAGACTACGAAAGAAGTAAACATGAAAGAGGGCCGTTAGAAACAATGACAAATAGTGATGGGTACACATTTGTTTGGTCCACTTTTTAATAAGAATGTACCACATTTTGCCATTTTGAACCAGCACATTATCCTTCAAAAATGTTCACTTCTTTGAATTTAGAGATTATCCAATCAAGCCATGCCTACAAAAATATGTATGAAACTAGCATTAAAATGTATATTAAGAAAATGCTTGCAAACAATAAGCATCTTAATACAAAATGCATGTATTAAGAAAATGCATAAAATGCTTAAACAGATTGCAATATTTGAAATGGAAAAAATTCAGACTGGAAAAAATGAGGAACTGAAAAAAACTAAAACTGAGAGATTCATCCATTCTTCGACAGTTTCTCTTTCCTCTGCATTCGTATTTTGTAAATATTTCAAATTCTTTGACTCCAAATATGAGGAACTTGGAAAATGTTGGTAAATTCTTATGAAACACAAATGTAAAATGCTCACCTGTCTTTACCAGTCAAATTCAAGTGGTACTTTCGGCCTGGAGAGAGGGCCTTTCATTAAGCTGTTAAAGATGGAGAACTATAAGAGTTAAGAGGGACTAACTCTAATTCAGCACATGGTTGAATAACAAGGACTCAGAGATGGACTTCTAAGAGCAAGGCACTCGAACCTCCAGGTCTCAGTAAATGAAACTGCCAATTACAGTTTCTTCCCATTTAAAAAAAAAAATCTTAAGGGGCTCCGAATATGGAGAACTTTGCACATTTTTGTCAATTCTTATCACACAGAACTGAACTGAAATTCTCACCTATCCCTGATTGCTAGAAGCCACCAGCAGGACAAAAGGGCAATGAGTAGCAGTAAAACAATGTGAATGTTTGGTGCAGCTACTATTTTTTTCACTACTTTGTTTGGCTGCAGCAAATCAAATGTACAGCTTCCGAAGCCAATATTGAACTTAGAGAATATTCAACATTGCTGTATTTTGGAAGAGCTACAGAAATGTGGTTTTATAGCTGCTCCAGGGCTTCTCTAGTGACATATGCATATTGCTCATCTCTTGTTGCCTCTTGGCCACAGAGAGAGATGTAGAAAAGGTAGATAACCTATCAGCTGCGTGTGAGCTGGATCCCTTAAGGAGCTTTGCACCTAGGTGATGACCAACCATACTTATCTTTATTTACCTATTTTCTTTAGGAATTTATATGGTATTCTACTATCAAAATAAAACCAAAATTAAAATATATACTGTAAAGTTGATTACCAGTTAAACATAGAAAATAGTTGTAACTTGAAATAACTGGGAAAGATCAGATGTGTGTGTGTATCTTTCTCTTGTTATTCTCCTGGATTTTGCTTGATGTTATTTTTCCTGGTTGAAACAAAATCAAGGCAGATGCCCAGTGAGTGCCTCTGGAAAGGTTGTTCTCTAGGGTGCCACAACTAAGAAGGCTTTTTCAGCAATTTTGGTGTGCTGGCTCCTTCAGATATGCAGGTCAACACTATGTTGTGGTGATATAAATACATATGAAACCAGCCCTTGGTGCATTAAGTTGCAATCCGTATCCATTCATCCTCACAAAAAGCCTGTGAGGAAGTTTTCTAATATTCTCTTTTAACAGATAGAGGTTGGAATATGAGATATTATGCTTTAACCACTGGGGCTAGGGATGATGACAGTTCTTTTGCACAAAAGTCTGCCATGTTCTGAGACAAACAGTAGCTTTTGCAGAAATAGTAATTGCTGTTATTGTAATAATAGTAATTTAGGTTGAATTAAGTTGGCTTTAGGGGGAAAAAACCAGCTCTCTAAATACCAGCTCTTTTCTTCTGGGAGAAGAGACTCAAAGGACCAGGATATAAGTGTAATATATCTGGATGAGTTGTATTAGGGTAAAATGAAACGTTCACAAAATCTCTAGGTATGCTGTAAGAAATCAGTCCTTAATGATCAGGGCAATTAGGCAGGGGAAATAACTGCTTACAAAGCTGAGTGAGGTAGTTGAGTCATCATCATTAGAGATGTTTAAAAATAGTGGCATAAAATGCACGTGGGAGCAGTGCAAAGAAAGATCAGGCATGAGACAAGGGCTCATCCAAGAGGTCACCTGTGACATTACGAGCACAAAGATGGGTTTGAATGCAAGGCATTAATTAGGGTTTAATTAACTAAAATTTAACATCCACAGCTGCTGGCCACATAATGCTCCCTGACTTACCACCAGCAGAGCTGGGGCTCATATTTTCAGATTCCGCAACACTGACCCCAGAGAATTAGTGCCGCCACCGATGCTTCGGCCGTCCCCTCCATTCGCCCCACCCTGCCCATGAGAGGAAGGAAAGTTTGGGTCGGGTCCTGCTGGTGATCACCCATCTTTTCTCCCTTCCACTTATCTGCTGCTTTCCGAGGAGGCCTTTTTCTTGGCGTTAAAGCTAAAGAAAGATGCTGCAAAGTAGATTTGCTGGATGGTGGTTCTAAATAAATTAGAACATTCTTTCTGCCGGTGTTAAAAAGGAAGGGTGACAATTGATGAAACCTAACAAAAACCTTGCAGATGCAACAAGGAGGCATTTGGTGTGCAGGAATTTTTAACTTGCTGATCTGAAGCTGCCTCTGTTTTTCTTTTTTTCTTTTTTTGAGTGGGGGGAGACAGGGAATATTTTAAATATTTTGAGTGCCATTGCACATTTGTTTCTGCTGTTGTTTTTGTCTTTTACTTTTTTGCTTTTAAATGGTAATGATGTTTTTAATGGTTGTGATTTCTTCTTAGAACTGCCTTGAATTACCAGGAGGAAAGGTGGGTTAAAATGTTATAAAATAAAAGAGAAACAATATTCTCCAACCTGTGGGTACAGAGAAGAAGATGCTGGCTTGGGAGGGGAGGTCGGAATTGTAGTCCGACATATCTGGGGAGCACAAAGTTCAGGGAGGCTTATTTCTCTTAGAAGAGAAATGTAATAATTGTAATGCTCTGCGCTTCCCTATTTCTTGGCATCACTGAGTAGACATACATCTTTTTGTTTTGCTCTTGTATTCCTGAATCAATGGTCTTTTGGCCCTTAAGAAAGGAATTTGTTTATTCATTTGATTTCTAAGTTCTCTGGACAGCTCAGAGTTAAAACCATTAAATACAACACATTAACATACAAAGTTGAAGTAAGTTGAAATACAGTAAATAAATTCCGGCAGCAATGGAAATACTTACAGTGAACAGATACAGTGCAGAGAGAGAGTGTGGCACAGTGGTTAGTGTGTTGGAATGGGGACCTGACAGATCTGGGTTCTAGTCCCCCCTCAGTCATGCGGCTCACTGGGTGACTTTGGGTCAGTCACTGCATCACAGCCTAACCTATCTCACAGGATTGTTGTGAACATAACAGTGGCGAAGAAGAAGCCACCTTGGGTTCCTTGCCAGAAAAAAAAGACGGGGGTATAAATGAAATGTAGCAATAACAAAAACAGGTGAAAGACAGATGTGGGGCATCATGAGCACTCTTCTCTCCCCTTGCTCAGCCTCCCTCCTGTTACTGAAAGTGCTTTGCTTGACAGGTGTACAAAACCATATATGTTACTTCCAGACACAGTCAGTTTCACCCTGTGGAATCTCTTTCAGGGAAGGCATGGCAGGTCCCAAGGCAGCCACGGAAACTGAGTCCAGTTGCTGACAATGTTTTTAAGACTGCCTTTTTAGGCAGTGTAACAGGACGTCTGCCAGACTCTTCCCACTGTGTTCCACCTTGGAGTTGATTTTGGCTTTTCTAAGGAAGTGTATTGAAAAGAACCACAGGTGAGTCATACCTCCTCTTGAGGTGCTTCTAACGTGGCATTCAAAAAAAGGAACTCAGATCAAACTGTTTCTATAAATGGACCTTTTTGTATTTTATCCAACAGAAATTCAGTTAGAATAAAACATCGAAGGAACCTTTCTGTCCTCTCATCTCAGCCTCCCTCCTGTTACCGAATTTCTTCCTCCACACAAACTTGCACACTTTTTCAATATATGCATTTGTAAGAGACCGTTTAACTGTGGAATTAGTGTCTGACAGAAGAGGGCTCAAACACACTGGTATCTTCACTAGCAAGGGAATTCACGGGGCACTATCAAAATTTAATATGCATACTCAATAACTGGGGAAATTTCTAAGAGCACTTAAAACATGTGCAGCACCAAGCAAAACATGCCCAGCACCAACTATATGTAGAATAATTTGAGCCTTGGGGAAATGGGAAGGCTTATTGAGCCACCTAGGAAGGCCTTAAAAGTTATAGGTGGCTATAAATACACGTATAAATAAATAGCTTAGTGGCTGAACTAAGGGCTATAATGTACCACTTAGGACTCAGACACGTACATAACATCTAGGCCAGGCCGAGTCCAAGGAGTTTGGAGGGAAATAAATGGAGAGTCTTATTGTACTGTGGCAGAACCCCCATATCTGCAGGGGATAAGTTTGGAGCCCCCTGCCCAGCAGGTGCCTGAAACCACAGATAGTAGCAAACACTACCTTCGCAGGGATTAGGGGCACAAGACTGGAAAAAGTCGAAAAACTGCAAATACCTCTAGAGAAAAACAGTGACTATCTCTTGAATCTTTGTGCCTACTGAGAGACAAAACATGTGAGTAAGGTTGGCTAGTGCCGAAACAGAGTGCGGCATCCCCAAATGGAGTATGTACTTCCCTGGAGATATTCGTGTTTTTTCCACTTTTGTGGCGATCCTGCACGCCTAGCCTCTGCAAAGGTGGAGGGCCAATGGTCAACCTCAGCTAAGTGAAACTGCAGGAACTGGGGCAGTGGATATGGGATCCCATTGTATTATGAAAGAACAGAGAGGTTTGTGGTGGAGTAGAGGGAAGAGATTCAAGGAATCTTGTCCTAGCATCAGGCAGTGTGATATGCTTGGTCACAGTCACCTGTGGAGCTGTCGGGAGATTACCTAGGCTGAAATATGCCCAAAATGACATTTGTAAAGCTTTGTGCAAGCTCATTTGCTTCTTCTGATAAGGAACGTAGTGACCACTGTGCATCAGCCCAGTTTCTCCGCATCTAACTGTACCCTGTACATCAGCCTGGCTCAGTCATGATGGGGTCAGGGGCAAATGGGAAAAACCGAAGCCTTGGCTAAAATCCTTCCCACTAAACAGCAAGGCTGCACAGTGCGACCAAATTCTGTGCAAAACAGACCAAATTACCAGTGTGCCCCATAGGAAAGAGGGCATCAGGCAGGAGGCTGCAATTTATGCTATTTTTAATCTGTATGTTACCATTAGCTGTCTGGAGTGCTATTTTTAGGTGGAAAGGTGGGATACTAATTAAGTATTTGCTGCACCTGGACCCATATGATGAAGGATGGGCTATAATTTGAAATGGTCAATCAGCTCCCTAGTCTTCACATTCGGAGCAGTGATGTGAAAATCAAGGACGGAGGAGAGGGGAAGGAAGACACCGAGCTTAAAGAAGTGATTGGAGATGGCAGATGACTAGTCCACACAGGGTGAGTGACACGCTGTTGTAGGTTTTGAGCAGCGACTGCATGGTGGTGCCTAATTATCTCAATTCTCCCTCTCCCGTGTCCTCCGTAGTTGCTATCTGGGTTGCAAGTTTCTCTAGGCAGGGGGTAGAACTGCTTCAATGGTGCTCACCAAAGATGCTGCACTAGCATAAACACCTGGACAACATAACTAGTGCTTGCCAGCGTAGTGGGAAAAGCAACAAACTGCCATCAAATCTTGGTGCCAGCATCAGAATTTAGTGGCAAATCACCACTTCTACCCATTACCCTAGCAAGTGCTAGGTACATTGCACAGGCATTGGATTACTCTAGTGCAAAGTCATTAGTGCTAACTCCGAGGCACAGTTGGATACCTGCCAATGTCTAGCTTGGATAGTTGTTTAAAAATATGCATTAATTAGGCTCGTATTCCAAAATGTATACTTAAAACATTAAAGTGATCGATATTGCCATGCTTGTCAGTCTGAACAGTGGGGTTGCTTTTAGTGTTGTACTCCGAGATAAGGAGTCTCATGAGCTCTCCTTTCAGACTTCAACTTGCTGTATCTATCTTAATTTTATCTCAGTTAATTGACTGTGGTGTCCTGTACAGGAAGACACCTTATAGCATGTCAGACTATTGGTCCACCTGGCTCAGTATTGAGTTCTGTGATTAGTGCTGGGCATCTCTGCTCCCTGACCCTTTTATCTGTAGATGCTGGCGATCAGATCTTTGACCTTCGATACGCAGAGCCTGCTCTGTCCTAACCCTCTCCAAGAGCTTTGGCAGGACCTAGCATCTTAGAGTTGCCAAGGCAACCTGTCCAGGAACCTACTTCGCTATATCAGAGCCAGCCATTTTGTGACACCACACAGCTCCTTGGAAAGCCTCTGACGTTAAAGCTAAGAAAAATTAACAATGGTTTAGAGCAGCCTTCCACAGCCCAGTATAGGGAGGCCACTTTTGAATTGCCAAGAAAGGGATGTAGTACCAAAATCAGAGGAAAAAAGGGAACACTGATTTATAAATACAGTGGCAAATGTAAATATTCTAAGTCTATTATAATTTAAATAGAAATGCATTGCATCTCACCCTAGCATGGAAGACTGTGACCAAGGAACCTATAGCCTTGTTCAGTCTGCTGCAAAGGTACAGATAGTGGATTGTTTCAAGGTTCAGCATTTCCTTTAGATGGGTCTTTACTTTTAATTTAAGCTTGGATTAGATAGCCTTTCAAAGAGAGAACATCTTCACAAGAAATGACAACCTGCTTCAAAGAGAGGTCTGTTCTCTGTAAAAGAGGACACTTACCCACCCACTCACCTGAAACCCTTCAGATACTTTGGATTGCAACTACCACCAGGCTCAGCTACCATAACCAGTGGACAGGTTTTATAGGAGTCATAGCCTGGATGGACCACAGGAATAGAGGATCCATTCTCCCTCCACTGACTTGTGTGGATGGACTAAGCATTCAGATGCTGCTCCCACCTGCTTCTGCCTTCGCCCAGTCTGTGTCCATCCAGGGAAATCATTTCAAAACCACTCTGTTACTTTGGAACTAATCCTTAACAACTGGTGAGGTTTTTTAATCGCGCTAGTCCAATCAGCAGGAAAGAAGCGTGCCCTAATGATTCTCTAGGGCAAGAAGGAAATGGCTTTATGGGGAGAAAATCTCATGTTCAGAATCAAAGAGTTTCCATAGGACTTAGGTCATCTGTAATAGGACAAACAGGAGACCTGATCTCACTGCTGGGTGAAAAAGTTTTCTACCACCCCTCCCATAGTGTAACAGTTTTCTTTTGTTTGTTTTCCTTCCTATGGTAATAGAAGCCTTTACAGTGGTAATAAAAATATTCAGAGTGCAAGATTATGTCTGCTTCTTACACTGTGATCATTATGCACCTAATCACAATAATAATATATCAGGGTGCTTGTGTTTTTTTCCCCTTTAAAAAAGGAATGGAGGGGAGGGGGGAAAGGTTGGATGATATTCCCTAGAGGGAAATGAATTTCTTTTATCATCTATAGTAGCTTATTTCACATATTCATGACCCTCCTGGTATTTCTTTCTTCCCCCCCACCTCTCTCCCTCCTCCTTATGATGAGCCATAAAAATGACAAAATACATTAGCAAAGTTCTCGGTTTATGCTAAAATGACCATATTCAAAAAATAATAACAGAGACTTGTATCAGCAATGCAAAAGATGCATGAAGTAATTGGGGCTTAATTTGTACACAAACTGTCAAGGCAGTTTTCCTCACGGCCTGCATCTTCTGAATTCATTAGTCTCTAATTAAGGCCAGTTGGGACCAGCAGTTAGAAGGTTAAAGAGGTTCTGACAGCCCTAATCATTGCTCAGGAAGCTGAAAATGTATGCAAAGTCTCGGCAGATGGGGTGAGATCTGCTTCTGCCAAGTGATAACTGTTATTCCTTTGCACCTCCAAAGCTGTCATCCTAATAGGCACATTTTAAATTTATTAATGCTCTAGTTACAATGCATACACAGTCTCTAATGGTATGTCATTCAGAGTATATAAACTGAGCAATTAACGTGTATTACCTGGTAATGGTAAAATTATTTGTTGCCTGTTTGATTTCTTTTTCTTTTTTTTTTTTGGGTGCCTTTCCTTTCCCTTTTTTGGATTTTTTTCCTTTTGTTTTCCTTTTGTTTTTCCATTCAACAGCAGCAGCAGAAAAAAAAGGAGATAAGCAAAGACATGTCTTTGTTCACAGGGTGGGGAGAAAGATGACAAAAAAAAAAGAGAAAGTCTGATTTTCCTGTTTGTTGGCTGACATTCATTTTTTGTTTCTACACAGATAAGCTGGGAAGTAACTTTACTTTGAATCCCTGCTGAGGTGTGATTTAGAACACCCTGCTTTTTACTGTTCCCAAATTTCAGGCTTTACAGGTCCACAGCTAAATGAAATTAAAACAAAGAATTACTCCCCATCGTAAATGGTTCTACCAGGATTATGCACTGATGCAATAAATCAAATTATTTCAATGTACAGTATGGCTGGCCATGAGAGTGAACTGTCACCTGATAGCTCTGCCATATTGTCCAGTTGTTTTCCATCCTACAAGAAGATAAGAAACTTTTGCTATTCAACTAATCACACATCATGAATGCATCTGACCGTATGATGGAGCAATCATCCAGACTCTTCAGGCACAACCCTATGCAAGTCTAGATGGAAAAACGGCCTTCAACTCCCAGCATGCCCACTGTTTTTTGATCTAAACTTGCTTGGGTCCTGTCCTTTGATGTGCAGCTAGTAGTAGCCTACAACTTTGCCACACACCATGGACCAATCTCCAGTTGTAACACTTCTCGTATTTATTTCATTTCTACGTCACCCCATAGCTGCTGCCGTCTGGGTGATCAACAATTTCTAAAGCACAGTGCACAAAAACTTTGTGCGGCATAAAAGCAACACAAAGATTTGACCCAAACTGATTGAGAACAGTGCCATCGAAGTCACTGTTGAAGTGCAGTTGAACATCATGACAGTCCCCAAGGAGAGCCAAGACATGCAGGCTGCTGAATTGATCCATGTTAACAAGCCACTTCCAACACTTTTTTCTCCACTAGGAGCAGCTCTTCAGTATCGCTAATGGGTCTTGTCTTCCGTTTGCAAGTAAGCCACCCCAACTTACTTTATGTTGCTACAGGAAAAGTTCCCAACATTATATTGTCACTAGGAAAATCTGCCCACCTGCAGGAACTATGAGGATTGCAGCTAAGTCTGGTGGGATCAGAGAGGTCTGATGATTGCCTCAATGAGTTCAGTGTCCAAACTCATTGGAAAGTGCTACACTTTGACCCCGTGAGTCTTGACTCCATGACATCACTGATTAAGAACAGCGATAAAAACAGCTATGTTAGACATTCAAATACAAGAGCCCTTAGGCTGGACCTTCACACGCAACACAACGAACTATGAGTGAAATGCTAGAATCCTATAATATAAGGGGCTATGGTACTTCAGTTTGTAGGTAAAAGCAGAAAATGAGAACATCAACAGCAAAGGTCCTCGCCCAGCCAGCTATGCTAGTTTTCTGTGTACGCAGACTTGATGTGTTTGTCTTCAGCACTTACTGGACTATTCAAAGCATTATCCTATTTGCAGCCTGAAGAAAAGTGTTCCTTGCCACATGGGCACCTCAATCCTGTCTCATTCTGAATGTGTACATCTAGCCTTAGAATGAGCCCGGTAGCTTCCAGAGCCCTTGCTGTCTTCCGTGTGTGGTGTCCTTCATTGGGGGATGCCACTGTCTGTAATCCTATTTCGTTTAAAGCTGCTTAATCAAGTGGAAGCCATTTTTTTATTTCTTGAGAATCTATTGTTTACCCTGTAACCAAGATGGGAGGCTCACCCTTAATTATATGCAGCACTTGTGCAAAGGATTTCTTTGTGATGCAAGAACCAGCAGAAAAGGCGGCTCATGGGGTGGAAAGGTTCTAAATCGGAGACTTTCGTCAAAACGGCAAGATTCATAAACAGCAATGATTGGGTGGTATTTCCAAGCAACAGAACAATTAGGCACTCATTGACTTTTAAACAGGGTTTGAACCTATTCCCCTGTTATAAAACTAATTGCTTTCCACTCTATAAAACACTAACAGTGCAAAAATAGCAAAGAAAATTTCAAATAAAGATATGCCAGCTTCAGTTCAGATCTGCTTTGGGAGGCCGTGATCATGTCACACCTTAGTTGGGTGGGTAAAAAGTCATTATCGTTTCTGGTTGCCATTAGGTGGATTCATTTGCTTGCAGCCTAAAAATTACTGGTTAAAGGTGTTGAATCTAAAGATCATGCCAAATTTATTGTCAAGGACTGCCAGAAGAATGCTTTTGCATCTGAAAGGAAGATTTAGAATGCATAGGAAGCAAAATGTACTTAAAGCAAAAAAATTAAGGAGGATCTATCCATAGACCATGAGCAAAACCTGGTTTCTTGATAAGAGAAACAATGTTTTGTGTAGGTTTGCTAGGGAATCTTTTGTTGAGTTTGTCCTGTATTAGTGAAGCTTTTGGGGGGAGAAGTATTTTATATCCTCTCACAATATTTGCACCCTGAAGCAAAATTGCACCTGTCTAGTATAAATCTTATTTGATTCAGTGGAAAGGTTCTGCTTTGACCCAGGTCTCAGTTTCTTCCTTAGGACTTTTCCAGAATTCAGTTTCAATATCACAAAATTTAAAGCCCCTGTTAAAAAATAAATCTTTATCAGGATGAAATCAGGGAAAGGAAAGTCAAACCTCCACTACCCATGTGCTCTGGTTCTGAAAAATAAAACCTAGGGAATGGGTTTCATCAGGTATTACTATTATTACTATTTGCAACAGAATTGACATTGAATGTAATTTTGTAATCTCAATTTTGTGTTTATTGCACTTTAAGTCACTGTGATTTTAAATGCTGGAAGCTACCCTGAAGTGTGCCTAGGCCAGGAGTGGGCATCTTCCTGCCAGCCAGTCTAATCCAGCCTGTGGAGCTCCCCAATCCCACCTGCAGCTGGTTGGGTGTCCTCCATAGGTCCTGCCTGCTGTACTCCTCAAGCACCACTCCTGCCCCAAGCCCCACTCCTGGTCTTGAGGCTACCAGAACCTTGGAGAGGAAGCAGGGAAAGGAATCTTGCTTGTTATTTCTGTTCTGTGGTTGGGGATAACGAGGCGATTCCTTTGCAGGAGCAAAGCTGAGCACTGTGGTGGCTTTTCAGACACTTCCTCCCGCTCCCCTGGTAGGACAGACACTGAATTGCAGGATTATGTGGTCAGGGGGCTTTCTGCTAGGCTCTGTCACAGTTGTATTTGGTCTGGGGATGGAGGGTTCCAAATAGAACCTATAGAACTCAAGGCCAAAATGGTGGGGGTGAGAATAGGGGGAAAGGACATGATCCTGTCTATATAATATGATCCAAGAGAGCCTAACAAAGAACAAGAGTAAGGTAGCTTCACTTTCTGAGGAGGAAGAAAAAAGTCCAGCCTGGAGGCTAATCTGGCCTGTGGACATGCCCATCCGTAGCCTCTCCTCCTCCTGAAGCCCCACTGTGGGGCTCTTGGAGACGTGGGGAGTAATTGAGGGAGGAATCCTTGCTGCTGTCTCTGGTAACAGCAGAGATTCTTCTATGGGTCACTCTCCCTCTAAACTGGAAGGGTGACCCCCACGTTATCTCTGATTACTGTTATGAGATTCCTCCTGCTTGGAATGCCACTCCAGAGTTTCCCCATGGAGTCCCTGGGTGGAGAGCTGGTCCTCTGCCTGGTGTCCTGTCCAGGGGAAGGATGTGCAGAGCAAGTTCTTCCACATATCACTGATCTCAGCTGAAACAGAAATAACCGAAGGAGTGGAGAGCAGCCTGAGCCGGGTGATTGGAAGGGCCCCTGGTAAGCTTTTCCCTCTGGTTAGAAGGTGGACTTGTCAAGCAGTTAATCCTCCCGTCACCCACCTCCCTCCAGCCTGATGTCTTCTGAATAGGGAAAACAGAAACCAAAGTAACACTTTTTGTAGGCAGACAGTCTGCAGCCCTCCAAAGTGCTGAATTACACGCAAAGCTTTGAGTTAACCCAGCTTTGTCTCGGGGATCCTCAAAATCTCTCCCAAGAAGCTTGATTCCATTCAAGATTCGTCCCAAAGCTGATGTACATCGACTGTTAGACACACCTGATTTGGATGTCACAAAAGGGCAGAAAATGTTTACTATTTGATTACTATTGCACAACCAGGGAATGGGGGAGAAACTAGCTGGGTTTGGTGCCTTGAGTGCAAAAATAACTCAGATTGGCTTGCATAGTGTGCATCTTGACTTGTCCTGGGAAGCAGAATGTCTTGGACCAGCCCTCCCTGACTGGGAGATTAACTGGGGGCCATTTAATTATTGGATAATTATTCCAGTTTGTTAAATAGCTTACTGCTAAAAGCACTCAAGGCAATGCCCAATCTGTTACATTTTAAAACAAACAATACAATAAAACACCAATAACCAGAAAAACAAATGGTATTAGCACAGTTAGAAACCATTTTAAAAGAACAGAAGATTCTAAACTATCACAAGCGCCAAAGAGTTTACCCTCCATCTTGATGTTCACAGTAAAGAGACTCAGGATGACTCCTTGAGTAAATGACTCCAAAACGCTTTTGGGCTCTTCAGAAGAGACGTGTACAATTTGTTTTTGTTATGTGTCATCTTGTTGTCTCTGACCTACAGCAACCATATGAATGAGTGCCCTCCAAAATATCCTGTCCTTGACAACCCTGATCAGCTCTTGTAAACTAAGGGCTGCAGCTTCCTTTATGGAATCAGTCTATCTCATAGTTGGCCTTCCTCGTCTTTTTCTGCCTTGACTTCCCTAGCATGACTGGTTTCTCCAGGGAGTCCTTTTGCATTGCTTGACTGCTGACTCGCTTTTAATTGATGGCTGAGCCAAGGCATGCAAAATCTTCTGGAATTTCCATTTCTTCATTCTTGACCATAATGTTGTGAAATGATCCTGTAGCCATGATTTTTATTTTCCTAATGTTTCCCTGCACTCTGGCTTTTGCACTTTCTTCTTTCTGTTTCATCAGGAGTCATTTCAATTAATTGATGCTTTCTGTCAATTATGTGGTATCCTCTACATATCTTAATTTATTAAAATTATGTATGTGTCTGCCTCCAGTTCTCATTCCTTCTTCTCATGATCCTAATCCAGATTTCCTTATATTATGTTCTGCATAGAGATTGAACAGGCAGGGAGATACAGTACACACTTGTCTGAAGCCCTTGCCTGTACAAACTCATTTTGTTTGTCCATGATACAGGTTACATATCAGGACAGTTAAATGCTGAGGCAACCTGTTTCTTTCAGGACCATCCACGAGCCACTCAGTCAAAGATTTGCAAAGATAGTCTATTATGCTTAGCCCATTTTTTTTTCTGAAATTATTTGTTGTGCTCAATTAGCCCAGGAATATTTGCAATAGGATCTTGAGTACCTCTTCCTTTACAGAATCCAACATAAAGGACAGGCATTTCTCACTCTAAATAGTGTAAATTTATTTTTTGCAACACCTTAAGCAACACTTTGTATGCATAGGAAATCAGTGCAATGGTCCTACTGTTGTGGCAGTCCTAAACACAATTTTTTGAAGTGGAAAAGTGCAATTTCCTCCAGGATGCCTGTATAAAAGTTGTTCATTTCTTCTTTCTCAGTATCTGCTGCTGGAGCAGTGACATGAATGGTGGTTATGCTGATAGGTTTTCCAAGAATTCTGACTGATAGGATTCAGTCCAACTTTGCATCATAAGCCCTTGACTGCCTGTGCTACATCTTCTCTTGGTATTATCAATTCCAGAGTAAAATGCCTTGTATTTGTATGACTGAAAGGTCCCATTCCAGTCCACTTTGGTTTGCTCACACCAAGTACTGGGATGGTTAACTGTTCTGCTCCTTGCTTTACACCTCCCAGTTTGCCTTGATTTATGCTTTTCACCTTCCATATTCCAATTGTATATTCTGTGCAGCATCAAACTTTCCTGTTGTTTTTGTGCATGTTAACCACTAGACTTCCTTCCAGCTTTGACTGAGTTGCATCATTGGCAATAGCACTATTCATACTTGTCCTTTGCTCCTTCCCAGTAGCTGACTGAGCACCTTCTGACCTGGGACTCTTATCTTCTGGTATTATCTCTTGTTTCATTTCGGATTGTTTCATCATGGGGTTTTCAAGGTGAGATGTTTCTGAAGTGGTTCACCATTGCTGCCTTCAGTGCAGTACTAACCAGAATCATCTCGCGCATCATTGCCCTTTTCTGTGAAATATCCTCCGCCAATGCTGCCTGTGGCGACCTCTGCTACCCAACAGCTGCAGTTCGGTTGTTTCTCTGCCCCTCCCCCATTAGAAATGCCCGCTCGCTCTGCAGATATGGCCATTACTCGTGAAGATGCATCTGTCTGGTGTCTGCTTTGACTACCTTATCCAGGCTGGCCCTGCTGGGAGACCAGCCCAGTCAGAGAGTCCAGCCTCCTGGCAACCCCGAGAGTCTTGGCTTCCCCGAGACTCTCAAGTCCACTCACCATGTTAGAGTGAGCATGTGCCCATGTGTGTGTGCTAGAAATGAAACTAAATGAAAAAGCAGAAATATAATTAAAATAGGTAGCTTTGTCACCTTGGGACCCAGGCCCTTTCTTAGACGTTTGCTCTGGATCAATTGACGGTGACAGAGTTTAGTTCCGATCTATGAAAGCCCTTCCAGGCTGCGTTTGGCAAGTGGACTCCCACTTAGAGAGCAGGCTGATGGCCCACTAGGCCGTGACCAGGTTTGCATGATGTCCGGCATGGGTAACAGGCAGCGTGCCACTGTTCCTATGGTTCTTGCTGCTGCTGTTGCATTTATATACATGTATGATTCATTTATATCCTGCCTGTTTTCCTCTTGTGAGAAACCCAAGGCAGCTTACAGAGTTCCATTTCATTCTCACAACAACAATCTTGTGAGGTAAGTTAGGCTGGGAGTGAGTGACTGGCCCAAAGTCACTCAGTGAGCTTTATGACCAGTCTGAGTTGCTTAATTTCCCTGCTGGCACAACTTAGCATGGTGTCCAAGCCTGGAAAAGGTTGGCTGCTGCCCTGGCTAAGAAACCGTCCAGAACCCATGGGCTTTTTTAGGGTTTGGGGGCAGCAATGTGAAAAATGGAGAGAAAGACACTCTGTTGGCAGTGTCTGGGTTTTGGGGTTTGTGTTCACACACAATTGCACACATTTGCACTCCCCAAAAGGTCTGAGTTGGCTGTAAAAATGCAAATTCCTCCAGATCACATATCTTTATAGGGTGTTTTAAGCATGTTAAATTATCATTATTATTATCATTAATGTTGCATTTTCGCCTCTCCTTTTCACAAAAATTCTCACAGCAACAACAATAAATGATCTGGAAGCCATGCAGACGTTGTCTGACCTGGGAGAGCCACCCTGCTGTGGAACGGATTCGGGGAAATCCGTTGCAAGTCTGTTGCATGGCTGGCTGAGACATGGTGGGAACTGTAGGACTTTTTCTATCTAAGCATGCATAGGATCAAACCCTTAGACAGACTAAGAAGCTTGATTAATACTAAATGCCTTTAGTTGGGACCCTCACTCCTCTGCGTCTTTGCTGGCTTGGTTAGGAAGGACAGAGGGCTCTGAGATGAGAACCTCACATCCTACGTGCATCTATTCGATAGGATTGCATGCGTAAAGAGCTGAGGAGCACGGCTGGCCATTTGTTTCCTGTGCAGTTTGCAACCCCAATCAAGGTGGTTACAAAGTGACTTCTTTCTAGTTGGGTGTCCTTGCCTGCATAAATTTTGCTCTTGAAAAACTCTCACAATTAGGGATCTTCATATGCTTTTCAGGTTTATTCATCTGATGTGGGAATAAACAGATGCACAACAAAAGTGGACTTTGAGAGTCCTAACACTTACAAAGAGACTCACTACCTATCATTCAAATGTCTGAAAATCTTATCACTCAGGCTACCTTTGAAGGTATACCCTACAGTTGTCAATTTCATTTCTGTGCTTGTTTAGTCTATGCTTATTCAGCCTGCCTCTATTAACGTACATAGGTGAAACAGAAACTTTTCCCCCAACCCCCGATTTTAATAAATGCTGTTGTGAACAATTACTGTGAATGGATGTGCTTTATTGTCATGTCCTTTCATTTGTTCATTCTTTTCCTTTGTCCGTTCGTTTGTTCTTTCTTTCTTCTCTTCCTCTCTGTTGCTTCCCACCCTGCCCCATCTTCTCTTTGTTTTTATTGCATTTCCATGTTTTTCTTTTCTTCTTCTTCTTTTTTTAAGAAATGAAGTCAAGAGCTCCATAACCCAAAACACTTTGGGCAGACAGTATGAGATGAGATGTGGAAGGCCACACTGCCTTGAGTATCGGCATTTAACAATACCTTTCTGGTGATGCAAAGCCTCCTTAAGACAGCCCTGATATCAAATTAAGTCTTCACGTCTCAGTCAAAAATATTTGGAAATGCGGTTATCAGCCATCTCCAGAGCAGTTGCATTGGAATGCAATGGGGCTGCAGTTTGGATATTTTCCTTTGAAATACCACAGGGAGAGTCAATGCTTGACTTCATTTGGGCTGAAGTATGTGCAACTGGCCACTTTGCTAAGGGAAGGCATTGGGCAATATTTCCGAAAAACCCACTGCTCATTGAAGAATTGCTAATTAATTAAAAGCATTTATCCATCCATCAGATCATCAAAAAGCCAGTTATCTGGACCTTATTTTTACTTTAGCTTCACATAGGAATGTTTACATAGAATCAAGATTTCATGTTTTTTAAAAAGTCATTATAACAATTTCTACTGTAAGAACATTCTTGTGTGATTTGTAAAAACTGTTAGGGCAAAATCCTGTGCTGTTAATGAGTCTAGACTGGACTGAGTCCCAGCTACTATCTTGGAAATGTGCCTTCCCTCTGCCCTTGCAGCCAGTGAAGTAAGAACCATGCTGCCTGTGGCTCTGAGGTTGAAAGGCCAATCTCAGAGCCATAGGTGTGTGGACATTGCAGGGGAAGGAAAGGGTGGCTCCCTTATGATACATGCAGTGGTACCTTGGCTCACGAACTTAATCTGTTCCAGGACTCTGGTTGTGACTCAAATTGGTCGTGAGCCAAGTCAAATTTCCTCATAAGGCTCAATGTAAATAAGGTTAATCCGTTCTGTAACTTTTTTTTTTAATCACAAAAATTTGAAGCGGGCACGCTCGGTGGGGGGAAGGCGGGCATGATCACAGGTGCATTAGGGGAGAGGCAGGTGCACTGGGGGAAGGCAGGCGCACTTGCGGGTGTGCTTGGGGTGAGGCGGGTGCACTCAGGGGTGAGGCGGGCGCGATCACAATCATCACCCAATGCGAAGTTCACAATCCAAGGCAAATTTTTTCAGAAATTTCTGTTCGAGACCCGATTTGGTTGTGAACTGAGGTGTTCGTGAGCTGAGGTACCACTGTAATTCCCTGGTGGTGCCTCATCAGTCTTTTTCCTCGGGTGGAGAAGACTTACCTGAAATTGGCTGTCCAAGTCTTTTGCAGGGTAGGAGGGGTACAGAGGTGACCTTGTGCTCCATCCTTCCTTGATAAAGATGAGCTAGGAGGGTTGCGGACAACCATATTGGATTGCCCTGCCCACGAGGAAATTGCCCATCCTGTTACCCCATGTGCTTTCTATAAGACTATATCTATATATTTATCTGAGTGTGTGCTTGGAAGAATTTTGTTAGGGTGAGTTTGCATGATTTCTATTGTGGGATAGTGACAGTGATAGTGACATTTACACTGGTATACAAGACATTTTAGGCCTACACTTGCTAATTAATTCTAAACTTTCCTTCTGTGTTTTGGCTTAGAAAAAAGCAATAAAAATATTAGTATTGCTGCATGTATATTCTTCCGGAAGCTTAAGGTTTCTTAAAGATGCGATTCTTTACCTACTCTCACAGTAACCCTTTTAGATAGATTATGTTGCGAGATTGTGACTGCCTCAAAGTAACCCAGTGAGCATCAGGGCTAGGCCTCAAGCTACATATTACACTAACTGCAAAGTGGGCATCACAGGAGATTGCTTGTTTTAATTCTGGATCAAGGGTATGCAATACTGAGCCTGAGGACACCCATGTTCCTGAGGGCACTCTTCTTTGGGGGTGGGGAGAGGCAGAAGGTTTCCTCCTCTCCTCCTGATCACTGGACAGCTCAATCCAAGTTGCACTTACTTTACAGTGGAGAAGGAGAAGCCTCAGCTACTCATTATGCAATTAAAGTATCATGTAGTTGACTGTACATGGGGCTTTGAACCTGGGTTCTGATATTCTGTATCCATTCTATTCTTCTGTTTTCCACGATAGCCAGAATTGTTCTTCAGGGTCTCCCGGCTTATAGTGTAAAAGCCAGAAGGGCTGTTTTCTGCTTTGTTTGTTAGTTTTTGCCTGAATTATTGTACATTGTCAATTAATTTCTTTTGTTTGTTTTTTGTCTGCTAACACAGAGAAGCAACATTTCTTGCAATAATTGGTTGGAGTGGTTTTCTCCCAAGCAACCAAGGAAAAGCACAATGAGAGCAGCCAGTCTCTAGGAGATGATGCATTCCTAAGAGATGCATTAAAAAGGCAAGATAACTTGTTCCTGCAAACAATTACTTTCTCTTTGAAGTTCTGTGCAGTGACTTGTTTCACAGCATATGGTCCACCACAAAATTAGGGTTGCAATGTGTTATCCATCCGTCAGTACTACTAGAGTCATTTGTTAGAAATCAATGGACAGAGCAATCCTATGGCCCCTAGACAACATCCAGACAGAATTTTTCAGATTCCCTGCTCTGAGGTCAGAAGAGTGTTCCAACCATGAGCTGGGATGCTGTGCTTGGAGTCCTTCCTCTCTTGCAGCTGGTGTAGAACATACAGTGCCAGCTGCCTCTCCAAGATTGTAAGAGCAGCTTTGGAGACAGGATGGAGAAGGGCTTCAGCAGAGCAAAGATGGGAGGAGACAGGGCCTGGCAAGGTATCCTTCCCTCCCCATCCCTGCGCTTTTCCTGCTCTGCATAGGATGTTCAAAATCCTTTGGTTGTAGAGAGTTAGGGAGCCCTATTGGACTGTATCCTGAAAACTTCTTCTAGATTAATCAACCAGCACAAAGTTTTAATCATGATTTTATGAAAACAGGTATTTATAAAATCTGCCAATGATGAGTGACACCTTAAAAAGGACATCCTCTCTTCTGCGTGTGAGAAGAGGGAATGCTTCTTCTAAGTCCAGGGTGGAGAACCCAGAAGTCTGAATGGCCTCGAGGAAGCATGGCAGAGGCCAAATACCAGCATGCATAGAGAAAAGGAAAAGACTCTTCTTTCTCTGGAGTGCAAGTTTTGCAGTTTTAACTGCTCAATTCATGAATTAAAGCCCACAGTCTCAATTGGCAAGATTGGCAATGCTGGCTGAGGATGATGGGAGTTGAAATGCAACACATCCAGACAGATTGGGAATGGTTGCTCTAAGGAGAGATGCTGCTGCCAAAAGTTGGAAACAGCTCCTCCTTCAAAGCATCTAAGCCTTCTGGAAGGAATTCTAATAGCCCTGGGAACATAATTGGTAGGTGTGAGACAAGTGCTTCGAACATTAGCAATTACCTACAGTGATTCCTCGAAGTACATTTCCCTGTTTATACTGTAATGCCTTAATTATAATAAAAACAGACTCACTTTAAACACTTGAACAGTTTTTCCTCAATTGATGACCCGGAGGTTGCTCCCTCTCACAGTCTGGGAGGCAATCCTTGACCCACTTAGTCCAAAGCAGGTCTGCTGAAACCAGAAAGACTGCTGCTACGATCCACACTGTGGGCAGACGGTATGATGCTATGCCCAGTCTAAAGTACCCGGTGTGTGTGAAAAGAATTTGAAATAAGAGTTTTCAATGTTAGTTTCAGATTAAGAATGCATAACCTCCTACTTCATATATATGAGCAAAACAAGTTAATTTCCTTTGCACTAACCTCAATGGATTACTGCAATTTTAAATGTGTTTTTACAAACTCTTCAAGATTGGGCTAATGTCAAAACCCTAAACTTTAATCCCTATTGTTGTCCAATTTGGACATGTGTTTTTTCATACATGGTCTATCAATATAGTACCAGTTTCAGTGCAAAGCCATTGACTAGCATTTATGTATTATATTTATATCCCACCTTTCCCCCACTGTGGGGCTCAAGGTGTCTTCATGCAGTTCCCAGGTGGTCTCCCCTCCAAGCTCAGACCAGCTCCAGACCTGCTTAGCTTCTGCATGGAGGATGTCTCATGTGTCTTCAGACCAGATGCATCTAGAACAAAAGACATGAGAAAGAGAAGGGTGTCCAGCTACTTAAAGTGGATAGCAGAGTGATAACAGATGGCAAAGAAAAGGCAGAGGCGCTCAATTCCTACTTTGCTTCAGTCTTCTCCCACAAAGAAATCTGTAATCAAGAGGAAGTTGAAGCTGGAAGTGAGAGATGGCAGCCCAAGATTGACAGACAAATGGTCAAGGAATACCTAGGTGGAATAAACACTTTCAGATCTCCAGAGCCCAATGAACTCCGTCCCAGAGTCATAAAAGAGCTAGCAGAGGGACTCTCAGATCCACCGGCTATCATCTTCGATAAATCTTGGAAAACAGAAGTGCCAGATGACTGGAGAAGGGCTAATGTTGTCCCTATCTTCAAAAAGGGGGAAAAAAGATGAACCTGGGAACTATAGACCAGTTAGTCCGACATGAATCCCTGGAATAATTCTGGAGCAAATTATTAAAAAATTCATCTGCAAGCGTCTTGAAGGAAATGCAGTGATTAATAGAAGCCAGCATGGATTTATCAAAAATAAATCCTGTCAGACTAATTTAATTAGTCATTTTTAACTGGGTGGCTTCCCAAATGGACAATGGGAACACTGTGGACATGATCTACCTAGACTTTAGCAAAGCTTTCGACATAGTGCCACACGACCTTCTGATAAGCAAATTAGCAAAAACTGGACTAGATGGAGAAACTATTAGGTGGATCCAAAATTGGCTGCTAAATCAGTCACAAAGAGTGCTCATCAATGACACCTTCTCAAATTGGATGGAGGTAACTAGTGGGGTGCCACAGGGCTCAGTCCTGGGCCCAGTGCTCTTCAACATCTTTATGATTGATTTAGATGAGGAAGTACAAGGAAAGATAATCGAATTTGCAGATGATACAAAACTGGATGGAACAGCAAACACCCTAGAAGACAGAATGAAGATCCAGGGAGACCTTGATAAACTTGAACACTGGGCTGAAACCAACAGAATGAAATTCAGTAAGGACAAGTGCCAAGTCCTCCACCTAGGAAAAAGAAACCAAAGGCATCAGTACAAGATGGGAAATACGTGGCTTAACAGAACCGAACAAGAAAAAGATTGTGGAATAATTGTGGACAATGGGCTAAACATGAGCCAACAATACGATGCAGCTGCCAAAAAGGGAAATACTATTTTGGGATGCATTAACAGAAGTATCACTTCCAAATCACAAGAAGTAGTAGTTCCTCTTTACTCCGCACTAGTCAGACTTGACCTGAAATACTGTATCCAGTTCTGGGCACCAAGATTTAAGAAAGATGCAGGTATATTAGAAAGGGTCCAGCGGAGGGCAACAAAAATGATCCAGGGTTTGGAAACACTGTCATAAGAGGAGAGAGTGAGGGAACTGGGCATGTTCATTCTTGGGAAAAGAAGACTGAGGGGGGACATGATATCCCTGAATAAGTACCTCAAAGGCTGTCACAAAGAGGAAGGACAAGATCTCTTCTTGCTAATGCCAGAATGTAGGACACAGAATAATCAATTCAAGTTGCAACAACTCAGATTCAGGCTGGACATCAGGGAAAGCTTACTCACAGTCAGAGCAATGCAACAGTGGAACCAGCTGCCTAGAGAGGTGGTGGGCTCTCCCACACTGGAGACATTCAGAAAGAACCTGGACAGCCATCTGAGTGGGATGGTGTAACATAGTGTCCTGCAACAGCAGGGGGTTGGACTCGATGGCCTTCGTGGCCCCTTCCAACTCTTCTATTCTATGATACTATGATTAATCTGAAAAAGTAAAATCCAATATAGCATATAAAAGTGTGATGTGGCACAAAAAACCCAGGAGAATCTCAGATACATTATACCTCTAGGTGCTGAAATCCATCGATACAGCTGACTTTTTCCACCCAGCAAAACAGTCTAAGGGAATTTTCATGCTATAGCCTTTGACATATGGTTATTATAGCTGATTCTGTGCGCAATCAAAGCAAGATGTAGCTTGTCTACTACACCATGCAAAGGTGAACAGCCACATGAAGGAAGATGCAAGCAATGTAATCCATTAGAGTCCATTTACAAACTAGCAGATACTTTACAGACATTCAACAGACATTCAATCAAATCGTAATCTCAGAAAACTGCCAGCAATAAAACCCATAAATTAAAATCAAGTTACATAAGCATGACTTGATGAACCTGATGTAATATGATGGCATGAGATGCATATCCCACATTAAGTCACAAATTCCCCTCCTTTTATCTTATCTCTTAATAATGGGGCAGAGACTGCCCAGCAAGTGGTATGTAGCCGATATGTTTATCTACTTTCAGCTCAATAAACTCTGAAACCTGGATGCTGTTCTCCAGTGGATTATTTCTCATTAATTTCTTTTTACCACATCACCTTTTCATGAACAAATTGGTACCTCAATCACCTTCATAATAGCTGAGCAATTCCTCCAGTGCTGTGGGGGGTGTGTGTGTTTGGGACACACACACAGCTTCGTGACTTCATTTACATAGGCCCACTCCTTGGTGCAGCAAGTCCGTCAGCATCACTAGCAGGGTTGGTTGCAGCTTTCAGCACCTCCGGGACCTCAGCACCACTGGTGGATTCCCTGCTGCACTCGGTCCGCCCCATCTCCCTGAGCCAAGTGGCTGGACCTGGAAGTACTCTGCAGCCTTGTGGGCAAAGGCTCGTGCCTCACCACCTAGAGTTTTATTTAAAATATTCTCGGCTGCCTTTCAGGGCAGGAGCACTCCCAAGGCAGCAGGCAATATATGGTAACAATGAAAGTGGTATTACAAATGCTAAAAACAGGGAGTGAGCCTTCCAAGAAAAAGAAAACATCAGCGTAATATAAACTTAGGACAGAAAACTGCTGCCACAATGCAATCTATTAAAACCCAGTCAGGAGAAGGCCAGAGTTAAGTAGTCCATATTCAGGGCCTTCTTCGAAACCATTAGTGATGGGAAACGGTGGGCCCCCAAAAGGTAACCTGATTTGAGAACATTATGAAAAGGTTCTCTCTTGTGTGGGTGTCTACCTTAGTGCTCTCACAGGTGGGCAGGTGAGATGGACCTCTCTTGTCGATCTTAACAATATGGATGAAGGCAGTTCTTTACTCATCTATCAGCCTGCACGTGCTTTAATTTGGTCCTAGACCATTTAAGTCTTTAAAAGTTGAAACCCGTATATAATAATGGGCTCAAAAACACACTGGGAACCAGTGCAGCTGGTGCAATATAGGCATTATACCATGGGTTCTTCTTGCTACAATGCCCAGGAGGCTACAATCTACACCAGCTGACAATTATGAACTGCCTTCAGGCACAAGATCAGGTGCAGCACATCGCAGTAGTTCAGCCTGGATGTCATCAACGCATGGGTAACTGAGGCAAGACCCATTCTTCCCAGATAGGGCCACACTAGGCATACCTGCTGGACAACTAGGAGAATTCCTAGACTGTACACTTAGCCTTGTAGGATTAATGCTACCCCATCTAAGTCCAATTGTAATCTTCAATCCAAAGCAGTTGATTTCCCCTCCCACAGTATCTCCATCTTGTCTGAATCGAGTTTCAGCTTGTTTACCCCCATAACAAATGGGGGTGGGGGTTGTGATGAGGGTAAATGATTACTTTTATGGGCAGAAGAGGAGAAGAATAGCTGAGAAGTGCTTTGATTGTTTTGGTGGAATGGGAGGGTCCATCACTTTTTCGAAGTGTTTCCCTCCTTGTGTATTACAGTTGGGCTGCTCCAGATGTTGACAGAGTATAACTTCTGTCAAGTATGACAATTGGACTTGGTGACTGGGGCTACAAGGAAATTGAGTCCAATATCATTGGGATGTCCACAGGCTCCCCAACCCTGGATTCTGAAATCCACCCCAAAGTTTTGCTGAATCAGAGTGGTTCTACCTGGATGCCACCAGAAGCTTTCAGAACAGAACCATGGCATTCAATTAAGTTTTAATGCTATCTTCAATCCAGGGTGGGGTTTTGAGGCTTTGGTGGATTGGTTTCTATAAGGGCTGCCCCAATCATTAGATGGAGGCAGCCTTCTCAGGTGGCTGATGGTAAGAGGTGGGGAGTAGCAAGGGCAGAGCTGGGAGGACTATCTAGCCTACACTGTGCCCTCTGGCCTCTGGCGCAGTGGAGAGCATGGTTTTATGATGAGTGTTGAAGTAAAATTCAGCTGGCATTTTGGCCGATGGGCAAAACATCTTAGGCTAGTTCTGTTTTTCATGCCACACTCATGTGGCATGAAAAACTCATATCTGTAGTCTGAGCCATCACAAGCTAATCCTCTTGCTAATGGATATAATGCTACTTAACCTGGCTATCTTGTTATCTGATCATTTAGCAAAGCACATAGTGAATCATCTCAGCATAATTATATAATACTTCCCAAAGTCTATCTAGTTTTAATTTGTACAGCTTTGCAAAACACATTCCTGCACTTTGAGAAAGTATAACAGAAAGAGGAAGCAACACCCAAACACTTTCATTCCTCAGACTTTTCAATGTTGGAAGCATGTTAATATGAAAACTTGGAAGGATGGGAGAAAAGAGCTTCTTTCAACTCATCTTATCACTTCAGAAGGGCAATTTGTCAGGTAAATCACCTGCAGAGCAACCTTTCAAGTGTAAAGGCAAGTTGAAAGTGTTCTCACTATGGAGAGGAAGGAGAGTGCAGAATGACTCATGGAAGACAACCTCCACCTTCATCTGGCCAGGGGACCATCCTTCAGGCACAAGACTAGTGACAGCGTATCAGTCTTTGTTCACAGCATGTTTACTCAACTGCAATGCATTTTACCTTTACCTGACCCAGCAGGCCATCCTGGAAGCTTCCTTTGGCTCAAGAAGTAGCATCTGTTCTGTTAAGCATGGTGTACAAATAGAAAACATGGGTAATCCACCAACTTGGGCTGTCTTCATATGAAGAATTATATCCATTTTTCAAGTCCTAGAAGTTTCTCCAGATGGTGCAACTGAAAATACAGGCAGCAATCATAGAAACACTTACTGGAGTCTGTAAGCCTCACTGGATTCAGTGGGACTTATTTTGGAGAAGGTATATATGGGATTTCAAGCCAAAACTTTCCATGGAACCAAAATTTATGAAACTTAAGCTGTTGTGCTTCTGGCACATCACAAGAAAGCCTAGGAAAAGTGGGAGGGAGGAAGAGGGGAGGGGGAGGAGGAGACCAATTATGTGATGGATCAGTTCAATAAAGGAAGCCACAGCCTTGAGTTTGCAAGTGCTGAGCAGGGCTATCAAGGTAAGGTCGTTTTTTAAGGCACTCATTCATAAAGTCAGAGATGACAGCATATAATAAGATAGTAAGTAGTGTCATAAGTAGTGTTCTCCGTTTCCATTGCCTCCTCACAATGCCGTCCGGCGGAGCTCTTTCGGGTGGTGCAGGGGCTGATACATCCGGGCCCGAAGAAAGATCTTGTGCCACCTTCGAAGGCCCACTGTGATGACTTTGCCAAGCATTTCAGGGAGAAAATCGCTCAGATTCGCCACGAGCTTGACTCTGCTATTGAACCAGATTCTACTGGGGAGACGCCATCGATGCCGTTGAGTCCACAATTAATGGATGAATTTCAGTTGTTGTGGCCTGAGGATGTGGACAAGATGCTTGGACAAGTACGTCCTACCACTTGCTTACTAGACCCATGCCTATCTTGGCTACTTAAGAAAACCAAGGACGGGATTGGGACCTGGATCCTGGAGGTGGTCAACGCCTCTTTAAGAGACGGCCGAGTACCTGCCCCTTTAAAGGAGGTGGTAGTCCAGCCAGTCCTAAAGAAGGTATCCCTGGATCCAGGGGTGGTCACCAATTATAGACCGGTGGCCAAAATCCCATTTCTGGGCAAGGTGTTAGAGTGGGTGGTGGCGGGACAACTCCAGGCACTCTTGGATGAAACTGATTATCTGGACCCATTTCAGTCCGGCTTCAGACCCGGGTATGGCACTGAATCTGCCTTGGTCGCCCTGTACGATGACCTGTGCAGGGAGAGAGACAGGGGGAGTGCGTCCCTGTTAGTTCTCCTGGACCTCTCAGTGGCTTTTGATACCATCAACCATGGTATCCTTCTGAATAGGCTAGCGGGATTGGGAGTTGGAGGCACCGCATGGCGGTGGTTCCGCTCCTATCTCAACAGCCAATTTCAGAAGGTGGTGCTGGGGGACTATGGCTCTGCACCATGGCAGTTATGCCATGGAGTTCTGCAGGGGTCCATTTTGTCCCCTTTGCTATTTAACATCTACATGAAACCGCTGGGAGAGGTCATCAGGAGGTGTGGGCTGCAGAATCATCAGTACGCTGATGATACCCAGCTCTACCTCTCGTTTTCCACCAATCCAGGTGAGGCAGTGGCTGTGCTGAACCGGTGCCTGGCCGAGGTAATGGGCTGGATGAGGGCCAATAAACTGAAGCTCAATCCAGACAAGATGGAGGTCCTGTTGGTGGGTGGCTTGGGCCTCGGGATGGGGGACTTGGGCCTTGTCCTAAATGGGGTTGCACTCCCTCTGAGGGCCAGGGTTCACAGCTTGGGAGTGCTCCTCGACCCTGAGCTGTCTCTAGAAGCTCAGGTGATGGCGGTGGCGAGGAGCGCCTTCCTTCAGCTTCGGCTGATATATCAGCTGCGTCCCTTCCTGGAGAACGACTGCCTGGCGACAGTGACACACATGCTGGTAACTTCCCGATTAGATTTCTGTAATGCGCTCTACATGGGGCTACCTTTGAAGACGGTCCGGATACTTCAATTGGTGCAGAATAGAGCTGCCAGGTTGTTGACGGGGACTGGGCGTTGTTCTCATATAACCCCAGTTCTCCGTCAGCTCCACTGGCTCCCGATTGAAGTCCAGACCCAATTCAAGGTGTTGGTTTTGACCTATAAAGCCCTAAACGGCTTGGGACCTGGATATCTAAAGGAACGCTTGCGTCCATATATGCCCTCCCGCCCCTTGAGATCAGCAACGGATGCCCTTCTCCGGGAACCCTCTGTGAATGATATTAGGAGGGTGAATACCCGGAGGAGGGCTTTCTCTGCGGTGGCGCCCCATCTATGGAATGCACTCCCCAGAGAGGTCCGCCTGGCGCCGTCATTATTTGTTTTTCGGCACTAGGCTAAGACCTTTTTATTGAAAACTTATTTTAATTGCTAAATTATTGTATTTATTAGGATTTTAAATTAGCCGAGAATGCACCAGGGTTTTTTTTTTTTTTTTTGTGAGCCTCCCCGAGGCTTTGTTGCGATGGGGGCAGCATAGAAATGTTTTAAATAAATAAATAAATAAATGTTTAGATGTTTTAGTTTTACACTTGAGGGTGTCCTCTTAATTTTGAGTGCACATGCTTTATTTATTTATATATTTAATTTCTATACTCCCTAACAGCAGAAGCTGTCTTAGTGGATGTGAGTTAGCAACCATGTCGAGGCATATTTTTGCCATTTCTGAAGGCAACTGGACTGTTTCAAGCAGGAAAGGACATTTTCCAAAGTAGTAAGAACTTTAGAAAAGCTCCTTTCTGGCTGAAAGCACTGAGCAAAAGGTAACCCCCCCCACACACACACACACTCCATGCAACTGCTTGGAATCCATCTCAGTTGAAATATTGAAGTTTGTTGGATAGCCATCCACATTCAGTGCGTATTTAAGCGCTAGGGATGGGACAAGCCCTGTTGGAAGCTATCCCTCCAAGGATCCTTTTGTGTGTGGCCCAGTCTTCCAAAGAAGCCAAGCTGAGGGGAAACCCACAAACATTTGCTGAGCCCTTGTGGGTGCCCGCCAGCAAAGCAGCCCCCTTCCCCCAACCAGTAGCAGCTCCTTACAGCACATAAGGTTGATCATAGAGCATTCAGTGAGAAGGTATTTGCAAGGAAACAGCTTTCCAACCACAGATTGAGCAGCTGTTCTGGCACACAAGGGGTGTTGCTACCAACCAGAGGGCTGCTTTTGTGGCATGCCCCTCGCAGCCCACCTTCTTGGCACAAGAGACCAAAGTTTGAGTGGCTGCTCTGGCACATGAGCACACATGCTTGTGTACGACATGTAGTACTACATGTAGCAGCAGGAGTAGCAAGCGGGCACACTGGCCACCATTCCTGGTGGCCAGCCCTACCCACCGACGGCTGTTATTTCTAGTTGTGAAAACCACGTAGAACAAATGAGAAGACACATTTAACATCTCATCTAGTTTAGCAATCTGACCCACTGCTTTTACACAGGTCTAGCCAGGTTTGCTCCAAAGTGGAAGTCTTGAAATGAAGTGATATTCTCAGGGTGCAGCACTCAGGTCTGTGGTGGTCCCTCATGGTCACACTCTGGTCTTCAGAACTTCTCTGAAATGGGATGTGACCCTCATGCTAAAAGAGCTTCCCACACTCAGCGTAAGCAGTTGGCAACTAGATCTGCTCCATGATCTATCATTTTGCATCTGGTTCTACCACCCATTCCTCGACCACTGTTTTGATTGATTGATTGATTGATTGATTGATTGATGAAGCAATGCATCCGTCTCTTTGTTTACTTTTGGGAACAGGAAGACAGTGCAAAAATAACATGGAGAAAGGAGGGGTGAAACTGTTTATTTTCATTTAATACAAAAAAGTAGAAATCCCATGGCTCAAAGGCTACACAATGTCCAGGTGTTGTATGTTTTCCAAAGGAATGTCAAAAAGAATGTTGTATATTATCAAAAAGAAAAGAATTCTGGAATAGGAAAAGAATGCATTATCTTAGAATGCAGGAGGATCCCCAAGACATGTGAAGCTGGCCACGGTCCATTCGGCACAGCTTATCTGAAGTGAGGCCCAAGTCAGTATATCAAAGGAACTGACCTCCAAAAACAGGTGTGTTTAATTAGATCATCTCACTCTTCAGGGGTTGCAGGTATATAAGCCCCAAGTGTGTCGGGGTGAGGAACCTCAATACACACAGAACCACGGAGGTGTGGTGTGCTGGCCCTCTCCTGGGGTTCCCAGTAACAGAAAAGAGAATTGAACAGCTCTGCTCAACAATAGTGAATGTGGAAGTATATCCCACAGCAAATACTGTTATGTACTGTGACACTCAGCTTTATCGAGAAACTGTTTAATCTTCATCTGCTGGTGTGCTTAATGCGTCTGGATCCAAGTAAAAGAACCACCTGTCCCTTGGCATGACAATGGTGATGAATAAAAGATACTCTGCCATAGCTCCATAACCAACTTGCCATCTTTTCAGCACCAGGTCAAGACAGCTGTTTATGCAGAGGTTGTTCAAGATTTACTTGGTTATCCAGGGCCTGAGGGGGGTTATACAAGTGATACTCTCCCTTTGCCTTTACTGTTTGTTTTTAGTTATTTTACATTCATTTTAATGTTTTGAGATATTTGTATTGTATTGCCTTGATAATGCACTGTTGTAAACTGCCCAGACAGCTTCAGCTGCAGAAAAAATAAATAATAGCGTGCAGAAATTAAAAAATGAATAAAAAGAAATTAAATTAATAATACTAACAACAATCCATAGGACAGAGGGTTGGTAGATCAGGAGTGCAGAACCCCAGTCCAGGGGGTCAAATCTGGCTGTCCTGGGAATGAATTTGGCCCTGTTAGTTGGCCGTGCCACCTCCCCTTCCTCCACCTTCCGTTCTCTAAGCACAAGTCATTGGGTGGTTTCCCAGCTTTTGCGCAGTTTACCCCCATTCAGAAAGTTTGAAAAACCTCTCCTCAGGCTTAGTTATTGGCAATAAGAGTTTTAAGGTAAAGTGTTTGGCCTTGTCCCTGTTGTCTTTAGTCCCAGCTGCCAATGGGATATGACTGCCCAAAGCATCTCTCAAGTGGAATTTGGTCATCAGGCTGGAGAACTTTGTACTACTGCTGTAGAGTCAGAACACCCCCAGGACTGGACCTCTCCAGCTCTCAGGGGAAAGAGCTGGTCTTTCCTTGGGTACCTGAGATGCCTGTTCAGGGGCCCTAGAATTGCAGCCTGACAAAACTGTAGATTGCATCAGCTTAGGTTTGCTACAATTTGTGAAGCAACACACATTAAATATGAACACTAACTGCTTCCTAAGATTGGTGTGTGTGTGTGCTTGTGTGCTCTGCAAATAACTTTTTCCCTGACATGTCTGCAAAAGGCTGACTTCTTTGTTTTGTTAGGCTCAGCACATAAAGGGGCAGCCTTGCCAGCATCTTGCAAGATAGGATCCTCCTAAGACAGCTTGGCATGAAGATCATTTTGATTCATAGCCTGGCTGAATGTACTCCATTGCAATAAAGTGCTGAAAGAAGATGTCTTCCAAGAAGTTCACATTACTTGCTGTCGTGAAATAAAATGGCTCTATTGTTTCAGCCACCAGTTTCTTCCCATTGTCTTCATTTTAAAACCCACGCAGCCTCAAAGGCCAGAGGATGTGTTTCAGGACAATTTGAGAACTGTGTTGTAACCAAATATTATCTTCAATTTACTTCTTGTTTCAAGTTACTTTTGGGTCCTTGAGTTCTTCCAAGTTCATCATTTGCTTGTGACATTACCATGACTTGCTAACTTTCCCATTATTTCTGCAATCAATAGGGGAACAATATGCTGTGCTATTCTGCATTTCAGCTGCCAGTCACTCAGTGTGGTGTGTGTGTTTTTAATCTCCATTGATACTTCAGGTACCGCACACAGAAACTAAAGTAGGCTGTCTTGTCTTCCGCTAATCTTGAATGCCTTTTGTTTGGAAGGCGTTTTGTATTCATCAGTCAACTAAGGACTCATCCTGAAGAAGCCCTCAGTCAGCACCGAGATCTCGGTGAAAAGGGGATAGGTGGCTTGTAAAATATTCATAGCAAAAGGTACCTCAATCATTTTCACCTTTTGACCCTCCAAGCCAGAAAGGGCTTATCAGCAGTAAGTGGCAAATCTTGGGGATGTGAAAAATCCGTAGCTGAAATAGTTTGTTGTTTCTCTCATCCGCTTTTGGGACCAAGGCTATTCAGCAGACACAATTTCTTCCCATGCTACCCGCCATGCATTTGTGTCCAGCTCAAAATAGTTTTAATAAAGGTCTGACACTGAAATAATAGTGATCAAAGTCTGGAGTTAAACTTTTTTTTTCAGTGTGCCTCTGCAGAAAAGGAGCAAGAGGGTATTCATTTTTGTCTCCCAAGGGCAAAGAGCACACCTTTTCAAGAAGTGTAATAAATGCAGTTAAAAAAACGCCTTTCCGGTTTTTCATGGGAACACAGAAGGCTGTCTCAGATACCAAGGCAGAATGTGCGTTGATTTCATTGAGTATTGTTTGCAGGGAGCTGCAGCTGCTGCTCTCGAAGGTCAGAAGGAAGCCTTGGCAGCTTTCTCTGGAGATGCAGGTGATCAAACCTGGAAGTTTTCTGCATGCAAATATGCTGTGCCACTGACTTACCACCTTTACCTGAACGAAGCAGCAAGTTCACGTCTGGGCAAGTGAAAGTGTGGAGGGATTGTTGAGAATGTTTTTTGGGGGACCAGTAAGAAGGGAAGGCACTTACGTGTCCCCAGATAGAAGAGCAAATATTCTTTGTGCCCCAAAAAACTTTTATTATGCCCAGCACGTTCCAGAAAGCACTTTCAGAAAGGAGTTTCCTTCCTCAGATTTTTCCGGCAGATGAGAATATGTTCTCTTTAGGTCTAAGAATATTTTCTTACATCGTATGTACAGATCGTACGGTAGGAATACTGCAGGCTATGTGGAATATGTTTGAATGCAGCAATCGGGCCCGTGGGCTTCTGTGTGGCCCTCACTTGCTCAGCGCTAGCAGCTGGAAGGGGAGCTCGCTTTAAGAGAAAACAGACAAATTGACTCCTTTTGATTCCACCGTGTCCGGAGCCCTCACATTCAGTGGCAATTTGGTGTCTTAAAGGGACTTCCCACCCTTCTGCTGCTACCGCCGCTGCGTTTGGGCAGCATGGGAGAACAGGGCAAGTGGGAGCAGGGGGCTCTCGAGGCAAATTATTGTTCAAGGTCTGATACCTTTGCTTATATATTTGAATATGCAAGTACAACTGACTTTTCTCATGTGCTCAGGAAGAAATCCCATAAGATGGATCTGGATAAACATCAAGGTCTACATTTGGATTCATCCTACAGAAAATTGAAACAGATAAACATGTCACTTAAGCATATTAAAAAATATTATGGATTGTGTCCTTTGACTACAACCAATGCATCTAGGAAGTGTATATGCAGAAGAAAGTGTCATTGAATTGAGTGGAGTTCATTCTGAGGTGCAAGGATGGAAGAATGCAGCCTGGGTCCCTGATGTCAAGGGATAGTCATACAGTCAGAGCCATGGTGACATGTGGCACATTGTACCTCTATTCATTGCTGTCCCAAGTGGGCACCGCCCTGCAAGGGAGAGGATGGTGCACACCAGTGAGTTCCAGTGATCCAGGGACTTACCTAGGTAAATCCAGGTGAGGATCTGAGAGATTCAGGCTGAAACCCTGCTCAGACCTAAAGTCAATCCATGATGATCTTGGACTATCAGAATTTCTCCATCTGCCATGCTTCACAAAGTCAAATTTGTTTACAACAAGAATAAAATGAGTTACACCTCACGCCCCCCCTCACCCTAACGCAAACCACCCTGAACGCTGGGGGGGATAGCAATCACTTTGCTCCACAGGACTTGAGCCTACGTTCAAGTTTAGGATTTTAGTTGCAACCTTTATGGAAAAAATCCAAAGAATGTTTTTGGAATTTGTCCTAACCAAAGCTACCTCCAAATATATCTTGGGGTTATAAATGCTCTGCAGAGAGCCACGTGGCCACAAAAGAAGGGCACTTCTTGAGAAAGCTCGTGCTTTGCACACAGTGGTCCCAGGTTCCCTTCCCCACAGCTGCAAGCCATGCCAGGAAAGAATTGTGCCTGAAATCATGCAGAGCCACTGCTGATCAGATCAATACTGGGCTGGATGAACTGGCCCGACTCGGCACAAGGCAGCCTCCTGGGTTCCTGGGCACTTAATTCTGCATGATTGCCTAGTGGGCCTTTTTTTACCACTAGCTGGAACAAATATTTTATCAAATATTTACCACTAGCTGGAACAAAAAAGCAACACAATGAATGGATTTCTTGTGTGTTTGTGGCAGGGGGTGCGTATGTTGCAGGCTCTTTTTGCTTTCTGGAAATAAATTATGTATGGGCATTTAAAACTAGTTTACAGTTCATTCTGTTACTGGCCTCAACATTAACGGAGGTGGTAGTTGTGGTTAATCTGGTCCCCAACCAAGGTTTAATCTTTCTTCTCAGTGCATGGTGGTTTGGATCTGAATCAGGTTTCCACGCACTTACACAAGACTCTGCTGACCACAGTAAAGATGAAGGTTACCCTCAGGAACTCATCATGTGTAGTATGCCTCTTGGAGATGAAATCTTGTGGAAGCCAAACCAGTGGAATCGGTGAGGAATGGCTTCCGTGGCTGACATCTGGGATCCAGTGGGGTGTAGTGATTGGGCACTGGAGTGGGATTCAAGCAATTCAGTCTGCTTAGGGCCACAAAGCACTGGGTGAATTTGGACCGGTCATCTGCCTGCCTCCTATCTATACAGGTAGATTAGACTAGGGAGATAAGAAGAAGAAAGAAGAGGAAGAAGGTAATGTGTTCTTTGGAAGAAAGTCAGGATATAAATGTCACACACACACACACACACACAGATCTACTTCTCATTGGACCATATTGTCACTTAAACAGCAGCTTCTTGCCCCAGTCTTTAGAACTTATGTCCCATATCTCAGCATGCCCTGGGAGTTTCCTCTGTCTTCTAATCGACTGGATTATGAAGGAGATGTTTTCAACAGCATTTCTCTCCCCCTTTTAGTACTCTTAAAAACTGCATATTTTCACTGTGGGGCTTCTTTTAGGAGCATAATTACAGAAATGTTATGCCAGTAGATGGGCTATGTTCCAAGGCGGATTCATGGGATACTCAGGAGACCTACTTTATTAATGAGACAGTCAGGTATTTGGAGTAGTAAATCTAGACACATTTCCCTCCTGCCTCTCTCAAAACTTAATCAAGTAATTGGAGGCCTATTAAAATATGTTAGGTGGAGCTATATCCTGTTGTTAATACTGATAGACATTTAATAAGCAGGTAATCAGGGGGAAACTTACTGGCTCAAGCAGAATGGGAGTAGGATATAAACCTTTTCAACTCAAGGTCACTGATGGGATTTGTGCCAAGTGGGCAAAGATGATCATGAGCAGTTTTTCACCAACTGCACATTGGCCTCTGCCATATTATTTTGCAAGTGGGGTCTGCAGTAAATCTTGCAGCCAGGTGTCATCCTCTTCATGAATATGGCCTATGCCAGCTCAGAGTTTTTGAGGAGTCTCCAGCGAGACACCCCCAGTGAATGTGCCCTTTTGTTCTCTGTGTCGGGATATGGGCTCTACTGGAGGCCAGAACTGGAACAGCCACCACCACTGTATTTGCCGGATCAGTCCCAGGGCCTGTGGAGCTCTCATTCTACTGACGAACACCAGCTAGGAGTCCTGGGGAAGGGCTATATAAGAGCAAGCGCTTCCCTCCAGAATGGTCTCAGCAATACAGGTTTGCCCCTTCTTGCTTCCTCCCTGCCTCCTGCCTTGCTACACTGCCTCCTCAGCACAGGCCTTCCTGTTTGTTGTGGTGCTGGCTCCTGGCTCCTGCTGTGTCTCCTGCCTCGTCATGTTGCCTCAGCAGCACAGGCCCTCCTGTCTGTTGCTGTGCCCGAACCCTGCCTGACCTTTCCTGCTCCCGGCTCCTGCATCTTGCCATGTCTCCCACGCCTTGCTGTCTCCTGCCTTGCCATGTTGCCTCAGTAGCACAGGTTCACCTATTTGTTGTTGAGCCTGCCCCTTGCCTGAACATGCCTGCTCCTGCTTCCTGCCTCGCCTTGTTGCCTTGTTGAGACTGTCTCTGGCCTCACCTGTATCCAGCCTTGGCCAGGTATCCCACCTCTCCGTGTTGCCCCAGTAATACAGGGCATCGTGCAAGCTGTGGTTCAGCTCCCGCCTCTTGGCTGACCCCTGCTGCATCTGGTTCCTGCCATGCCCTTCATCCTGCCATGCCGTGTCTCCTGCTCCGTTATCCTGGCCAAGGTACCTGCACTCTGTTTGTCCTCCTGGTTCGCAACCCTTGGCTTGTTCCTGACCACATCCTTGCTCTGCCATCATCCATTCTTCTAGTTCCTGACCTTGTCCTCTATGACTATGATTTGCACTTGTCAATAAATCCTGCTTTTGTACTGAAGAACTGTTACCCTGGTCCGGGTGCCTCTGTTGCTCGTGCCTTGCCTAGTCTCTGGCCACCCACGCCCTGGCCCCAGATCCTGACACACTGGAATTCTGCATGTCTGGCAAGCACATGAGAGCAACGAGGAGCCAGAACCTCTAGTGGTGAGAAGGTAGAATCGCTAGGATCCAAGGGCCCTTCCAAGTTCAGAGCTGACACTTGGTTCAGGAGTTTACAGATTTTTTTCAATGAGCAGAGATCAAAGGCTGTATAAGAATGCTATTTTTGCTTTAAAAAGATGCAATAAAGTCTTGTTCAGTGCTCCCAGCATGTGCACATGTCTGCAAAAATATTTGCAAAACATCGAACATGTAGTTGATCTTGTCTTGCACCTAACTCCCAGCTGAACTTGCATAAATTTCCTTCACAGACTGTCTGAATGGGCTCCCCTTTAGTCTATGGAGGAAAGTTGCTCAAATAGGAAATTTCGGCATTTTTGGGGAACCTTGCGCAAATTTCCTGTTTCATTGCTACTTGACTTGCGCAAAACTTCATAGCTTGCACAAACTTAGATCACAATGGCAGCGCATCCCCATGCTTTGGCACTGCTGTTTCAATCATTCTGCATAGCAAGCAGCACAGCGGGAATCTGGCATGAGGCAAAGTTTGGAAAATCCTGGCAATTTCAAACATTACTGGGGCATTTATCCCCATGGGAAATACCAAGAAGCTGAGCTGGCTTAATTCTCAACTGCCCTCTGTTTATTTCGGTTTCAGGGATTTCAGTTCTGCCTTCCCAGAGAAACTCTTCCATCCAGAGTTGTATCCATCACTGCAGATCTTGTGGTTGATTCTCCTGACACGCTGGGCCAGGATGCACCGGAAATACTCCGTGCACATTGGCAAAAGCAATGCTTCTCCCAGCCCTGCCACTTCTCCTTCAGTAACAGTGCTTCCTACGCAAGGTCTGAAGGCCCGCAGTGCAGCAACCGGGCTGAACAGACACAACTGTGGGTGAGAGATTGGCCAGGAACCCTTTGCACGCTGCCTTGGCTTCCGTCCTGCGAAGACAGGTGGGAGATGAAAGGATGGGATGAGTTTAGAATAACAGCATTTATGGTCATACAATACAGGGCAGGGAAATGCGTGGAAGTTGTGAAGGGTTACGGCTGGTGAATGGCCAACTTTGACCAGGCTCTGTTGCGAGATCTCCGTGCTGGGAGGCTGCAGCCTGCATGGTGCAACACTGCTGCAGGATCTCATGGAAAGCACACAGCTATTTTGCTGATCGGGGCTGATCCGGGTTTTGAAATGTGAACAAGCTGCCTGTGGTACCTCTGGCTTAACACCTTATTTGCCAATGCTAAGTATTTATTTATTTATTCATCCGATTGTAGAGTTTACACCTCACCTTGTTCTTATGTCTTTTCATGGCAGAAAAGGAGCATTCCCTTGCATGCTCCTAACACCCTGTACTCATGCAAGGGAACGGTCCAAAGTGAAGCACCCCCTGGAGCATCCGTGGAGAAACTGCCCACGATTAAGAAATTTAGAAAATCAGGGTAATGAGAGCCCCCAACAACTGAAGAGTGGAAAACTAGATTAGCACAATATGTGGTGGTGGCAAAGTTAACTAATTATCTAAATAGAGGACCACCAGAAGAATTTAATGATAAATGGAAATTTTACTATGCTCTGAATGATTGCCTGTTTTTGTGGAGAGCGTGAAAGGGAGGAAAATGGGAAAGAAACAGTAGAGGATATGACATATGGCTGCTCTACAGGTAAATGATTTCTGTTTTCTTAAACTCCCATAGACTGCTGAAAAAAAGAGAGATAAAATTTGGGAGGAGGGATCAAAAGTTATTAAAATATTGCTTGTACGTGTTTAAAATTCCCTTGACAACTTTGATCATTTTAGCTTGTTTGTTTTAGTATGCTTTGTTTTAAATATGTCTTTTTCCGTATTAGTTTGTGCTAAGAAAATAAAAATTCTAGTCAAAAAACAAAATGAGGGAGACGGAAATTCTGTGAAAGGGGACAGGAGCGAGAATGGTCCTGGTGTGCTGGTTCTATGCAGACTTGGGACACCTATGTCGGTCTCTATAGATTTTGACGTGTTTGTGAACAGGAATGCTTTGCATTCACCCATGCTTCTCTTCTGTGCCACATTCCACTAGTCTTTATGCACAGTCCACATCATTCGTGATAAAGAAATATTCCCCAAAGCCATTTATCATAATCCTTTTTAATTGAAGAGGGCAGCATTAAGCATTATTAAAACAAAACAAAACCACTCCTGCTTTCATTGTCCACATGCCTTGTTTAATAGCAATGCGAAGTTGAAATGAATCATTGCTATTTGAAATGTCATTCCAACAAATGGCCTCTGCAGTTTGGATTCATTTGTCTCACCCTGCTAAGATGGAGAGCGCAAAATTATTTTTTAATTCCTGATATGACTTTCCGCTGCTGCATTTATTTACTAAGAACAACATTTACTTAATGTAATTTAGATCTAAATATTTAAAAACCCACTTTGTTTAATGTGTTTTCATACTCAAGATGTTAAGTAATTATGGGTGATGTGGTGGTCTTTCATTAGGCAGTTAATGACCATCTGGGAATTCAGGCCCCACAGTTAAACTGAGGGGTTCCAAAGTTCATGCCAACCATCAATATAGTGGTAATGGACTAGCAGGCTGTACATGATTATCTGTATAACCTAAACATAGAAGTTGCATTAGAGCAAAACCTCATTTAACCAGTGTAATAATAATTTTAAAAACCATGCTTAAGGACTCAATCCTATGCAAGTTTAGGCAGATAAATGTTTTACCTGAGACTTATGTTGACCTGGCTTTAGTATATATGCCCATGCACCTGTGTAGGCAGGTATGCTCCACCTCTTGATGACTGTTCAGGTGGGAACACCATGGCTTCAGTCTACATTATACCTGACCTGCTTGTGAGAAGCTTGGATCAAAGCTTAAATGTTTTTCTATAAGTCTTTACATTTTAACATACAAGGCACCTGAAGTGTTTGGTGTTTGGCTATTAGTTCTTGCAATATAAGAATTTCAGCAGAGAGTAGTACTCTTTATTTATTTATTTAGGGGACTTCTATGCCGCCCCATTCACCGAAGCCTCGGGGCGGTTCACAAACCATAAATAAATAGAATTCAATAAAACAATATAAATTAACAATATAAATTAAGTTGCCCTGGCCAAAGAATAAAATGAATAAATAATATTAACAATTAAAATAACATTTGAATAAAAAGGTCTTCGCCTGGCGCCGAAAAACAAATAACGATGGCGCCAGGCGGACCTCTCTGGGGAGCGCATTCCATAGATTGGGCACCACCGCAGAGAAAGCCCTCCTCTTACCCTCCTAATTTCCTTCATGGAGGGTTCCTGGAGAAGGGCCTCTCCCGCTGATCTCAGGGGGCGGGCGGCATATATGGATGTAAGCGCTCCTTTAGGTAACCAGGACCCAAGCCGTTAAGGGCTTTATAGGGCATCACCAACACCTTGAATTGGGCCTGGACTTCAATGGGAAGCCAGTGAAGCTGACGGAGGACTTTATCCTCTTTGTTTACAAGGCTATCAATGTATTGATAAAAATATTATTTGGACCTTTTCAGTAATACATTAGGTTATGCCAACATTGACTCCACATCTACATCAGTTTGCTTCAAATCTCTGTTCTGAATGATGTTTGGTAACATCACAACTTAACATCCTGAGTAAAAGTTAATAAACTTTTAAAATATTTTTTAGTGAGTTTTGGGTAACTTGTAGAAACGATTCAAGTTTCTGACTAGTTAACACATGTGAAAGCTCTCTGGAGTCTGTCCTGGACTCACACTGAAATGGAGAACAAAATACAACTTGTTCTTCAGGGCACAAGGATTAAGACTATGGATAAATTTATTCACTTCACATTTGAATACAAACTTACCAAAGTTCACACTTTTAAACCACAATTTGTACCAAAGGGATACCTACCTCATAGCCTCTTCCTATTGCAGTATTATGCAAAATGCATGTACCATTGTTGGGGAACATGCTAATGTATCTAGTGCATTTTCCACTGTGTTCAAAGTGTGAACTTGTATCACAGATGAATGCAATTACAGGAGCAGCAGGAAGAGGTAGAAAGGGGAAATCTGCAGGGAAATGACACGATTTTACACCATCCCACTCAGATGATTGTCCAACTTTGCCTTGAATGTCTCTAGTGTGGGAGTGCCCACCACCCCTCCAGTCAGCTGGTTCCACAGTTGTATTGCTCTGACAGTGAGGAAGCTTTTCCTGATGTCCAGCCTGAATCTGGATTATCACAACTTGAACTGAATATTCCGTGTCCTTCATTCTGGCATCAGCAAGAAGAGCTCCTGACCTTCCTCTTTGTGACAGCCTTTGAGGTACGTACAGAGTAATACCATGTTCCCCCTTCAGTCTTCTCTTCTCAAGCCTGAACATGCCCAGTTCCCTCAGTCTCTCCTCATAGGGCCATCTCCAGGAATTGGGACAAAGTATAAAGGGAGCACTCTGCCAGCAAACCAGCAAAACATGAGCTTGCCATAGTGCTCCAAATTCCATACTGCAGCTTCTTCCAGCTCAGCTTCTTCCAGCTCAGCTTCTTATCTGATGGTGATTTTCTTTTCTTTTCTCCTGAAAATCTGCCTGTATTTTCATACATATTTTCCAGATGTACACAGCAACTGTGCATAAGTTTGAAATACACACATTCTTCTCCCATGTATTAAAGCATATCTGTGCACATTTTTTCAAAAGTATGCATTTTTCATGCTCGTTTTCCCAACGCACAATGCCGCCATATGCATTTCTTTTTGTCTGCAAATTGCACTGCATGCATGGAAATGTACAAATCTTGACTGAAGGTTACCTTTGAGCTTGTGTTGGGTTCAAAAAGTGTGAACTGGGTAAATCCTGATCAAAAGAAATTCCTCATATAGCTCTACTCTCACCTGCAATATTTGGGAGTACTGTAGATATTTTGCTGATCTTCCTTCTTTCTCAGCTACTGGCTCTTTTTTAATGGTCATTGGTTGACTGGCAGGAGGAGGAAAGGAGAAGACAGATCTGGAAGTGCATGTGTGCTTCCTGTTTCTAGGGATTTGAGAAAGTAAAATATTGCATAGTTTTATCAGGATTTACTCAATTTGTACATTGCCAGGCCAACTCACACTATTAACTAGCTCAATGCAGCAGAGAAATTGTGTAGGTTGGTGCCTCCTTGGCAAGAGTTGGAGAGTGGGGGGAAGTCACTGAAGTTCAAGCTACAGCACATGACAAAAGAGATCCTATTGTAAGCTTATACAGCAGCCTTCCCAAAGCTGAGGCTCTCTAGATGTTTGAGGCTTCAGTTCTTCTCAGTCCCTGCCAATGGTCAGGAATACTGGGAGCTTCAGTCCAAAATATCTGGAGAGTGTCAGCTTGGAGAAGGTTGATATATGGCTTTTGGAGAATGCTCAGGATACATTTACATACTATCAAATGTTTTGTTCAAGAATGAAACATTTTTCAGAGTGGTGATAAGCTAATATTTATTGACAGTATTTTGTTGTTGTTGCTTTGATCCATCATCACTGCTGTTTTCCCCCAGGCAGCTATTAATATTGCTCCTCATGAAGTAAGAAAAGGCCTATTTGGTCTTATTCTCTTGACATGATAATGTGGGTTGATAGATTTGCATCCAGTTTGCTTTGCCATCATTGTCACATGTTCCCCACAGGCTTGGATTGCCATCATTTTACCATCATAATGACATCTTAATATGGCCCCATCTCACTGGAGTTTTCACGACATTGACATAAGATCATTGCTTTATGTTAAGAACGAAAGGTAAGGCTATAATAGATGGTTATTGAACTCTGCAAATCTTGCTCCTGTTTTGGCTCATCACGCGGTGACTTCCCTTTGACAGAGCAGCGGTGAGGGAAAAACAAACACAATGCTTCTTGATGGTAGCATTTGTGTCTTTCTTGTAGATTGTAGATGTGTTGGTCCCATAACAAAGACATGCAGCCTCTTTCTTTGCAGCACTGTGTGAGTAAACAAGAGACACCAGTTATCTCACAGAGAGATTTCCTATCAATTCAGACACAGTGCTTACAAAGCCAGGATGGAAAACCTGCAGCCTGACTCCCTAATTTGGCCCTCTGATGTACCCACTGTGGCCCTCCAGGGTTCCCCAGGAGGCTCCATCTCCTTCCTCTGGCCAAAGCCACTTAGCATTTGAGGGCCTCTTGGCTCTGGGGTGGTTTATTGGTTGCCTGAGCAATCTCCTTGGGAGATCATTCACGAACTGGATGTGTGAATGTAAATAACGTATTTGTGAAGCTAGTCTTTCAAAAGGCCAGCCTCCTTTAAAAGCACTGGCCTTGACTTTTCATACGAAATATTCAGAACAGCCTGTTCCATGTTCAGCATTTGAACAATTCTTCATAAAAGTGACATGTGAACTTCCCTTGGCCCACTTTGAACTTCGCATATTTACAGACTGTTCGGTGCTCACATTTTCAGAGAGGTTTTGCCCCGCTGGTTATGTTGGTTCATACCTGATGATGGTACCACCTGGATATGTGCCGATTGCCTCTTAAGAATTGTTATGTGGCTTCATTTTTCACACAGGGCAGAGAGGAGCTTTGTCCAAAGCACCATTAATAGGTTCTGGTTGGAGGACACCACCAAACTATATGTGACTGAGTGACATAAATAGAGAAGATGCTCATTAACCCAGAGTCTGTCTGGGCAGGTGCCCTGGTTACTTAGTTCACAGCAAACTATAGGCTGGGTTCAGTCCTAGTCCTAGAGTAGACCTGTGGCAATCAATGAAACGAGATAGTTATGGCTGCCTTTAAATCCACCTGATTTCAGTGGAACTACTGTAAAGATGACCATGTCCAAATACAACCTATTGAGGTGTTTATGAAGAGTACATGCTTAATATTATGTTTGGAAGGACAGGATTACACAGACTTTGGTTTCTATAGCACTGATGCTTCTCAGTGGCTATTCGTCATTAGTGAATGCAGTTGACTTTGATACATATGCGTGTTTGGTATCTTACTACATTCTCAAATGGAAAAGTACCCAGGAAGATCATGTTCATTCATAATTTAGCCAAGCATTATGAGCTGTACTCACTAAACCAGGTTTAGAGGATCTGAGGCCTCCAACATGGGGTGTCAGTCATTCAGGTCTCCAACACTGCACATCTCTCCGGGCACCAGGTCCACCAGAGTTTCATTTTATTTCTTAAGATTTCCTTTTTTAATCTGGGAGGCTGGCATGGAGTCCCCCATTGGCTCATAATCGTCTCTCTTGCAAATGTATCCTTGCAAAAGGTGTGGTGGAACTGGTCAGTAATGGCGGAACCCTGTAGACCTAATCCTGGTTACCCAGATGCTCTTGAACATCTTTGGATACATGGAAACTATCACTCCCAATGTCATCTGGATTAATCAATCCATCCTTTGCTATCCCCCAGGGCCATAGGTGAGTCCAGGTTTCAGGATGAAGACCAGAAGGCCTCAATATCATCAGCCAGTCTCTCCTGTTACTAGTTCCCTTCTGCTTCACAACGGGTAACAAATTTGCATAGAAAACAGAGTGGGTGGACAGGGGTAAGCCCATTATAATCTGGCCCAAAAGACCTCAGTTTATTTCAGGCCTGGGGGATGGGGAATCCTTCAGCTCCTTAGTACAAGAAAACTTCAAAATTTCACATGCTTCACCAATGTTCATATTGGTATATGAGACCCAAACAAACTCTATTATTGTATACCTCTTTGGGAGAACTTCTTCCCTGAAAGACAGTCAATAAACATTTTAAATAAATAAGTAATGCATCATTATTGTCTAAATGTCCATCTGTATATAAAATTAGCATATGTATACTTTATGCAGATTGGCAGCTCATTTCGTCCTCTTGTTTTGATAATGTACTGCCTCTTTTGGGGGCCATTTGTAAGTGGTCCACCCAAACCACCCATCTATTCAGGCTAGGAATAAAAGGGAAAGGGAAAGCCGCAGGATAAGACCTTCGGCAATGTTACAATTAATGTTCTATGGCTCCTCTATGTTCACCAGAGAGCTCTTTAAACTGTTTCTTCTCTATAGAGTTGGTAGTTGTATTCTTTGACTATTCTATAATGTACTTTCCCCTCTAATCACTGCAAGCCACTGGGCTAAGTGAGAGAGGGAGGCAATAATTTAATCTGAAATTGGAAGCAAAGCGAGTCTACTGCATAACAGTCTGGGCTACACTCGTCTAGAGCAATTATTATTGTTCATTACTGTTCTGTGTATGAATCATTACATTTTATTAGATCACAGTATGCATGTTTTTATAAGTAAGCTTTAAGCGAATTAGAATACTTAATATGTTTCTTGAACTTTTGCCAGCCTTGAGCTCTAAAGCGGGTTCCTTTGCTATTGACATTGCCACATTTATCCATTTCCAAATATTAGAAGATTTATCTATCAGATTCTGTGTAAATTCAGTACACAGATAATTTGTAAAAAGCTTTCCTTTTGCTCCAAAATGAAAAGTAAAAAAATAAAAACAGAAAAAGAGGAGGGAAACAGGGGGAACCTTGTTCTGTGGTTTTTCTAATCTCATCTCTTTTCTAATTTCCTAATCATATAACCTTGAAGTCGAAAGACACAGCCTGTGATAATCTGTGTAAACTCTCTTTCTTGTTATCACAGACCTTTGGAAAAGCGGGGGAGGGGAACACCACATGTTCACACACATTCAAAGCTGTCTTTTAAGTAATACTATAGACACAGTTCAATCAGGTCGGCGTTAGTGCTCCTCATCAGATAGAAAGTGTTCACAAGCAGAAGGCTGTGTGGTGGTGCTGCGGAGGGGGGGGGGAATATTGACTTTAAAAATTCACTGGCGAGGCGTACAGCGCCTGCAGGAATGTCAAAACTCCAACCTGCATTTTGATGTTTTCGCCTCAGGTTAGTCTTGACTGACATGCTTGGAGCACTCTTGTTTGTGATCCGGCATCCATTAACTGTCCTTGACTCAATGTTACACAGACCTTTACGGTCGGCTCGATGCCTCCTGATTGCAGCGGACTCTGTGCGACCAGGTGTAAGAGACGTGCACACCTTCCTTTCAGGGATCACATTGGCCGTTCTCGGCTTCATTAGGGGCTATTGTTTGATCCCAAATTAATGAGAACCTGTTAATTATTATTCTGATAAACTCACCTCATGTGGGACCATGCTGGTGTTTAGAGGAGTGAAGGGTTTGCCAAAGGAAAACAGAATGTCAAGGTTGAGATGTCTTTGAGTGGGGCTTGGGCTGCACACGGTGTTAAAAGCCTTCAGTGCACAGGGAAGAAAGTAAGCAAGACTATAGTTGGTGGCACTTTCGAGTGGCGCCCTAAGGTCTAGTGGGATGAGTCTTGAGGCAGCTCAGTGCATGGGTGTGCATGGATGAATGCAACATCACGTAAACATTGTTCAAATATTTTCAAATGTGTTCTGAATGCCTGCAGAACTGGGTTCGGAGATGTAGGCTGAAGGCAGTTTTTCCCTGAAGCAAAGGCAGGGAGACTACCGAAATGGTCCACCTTCAGAGGCTCATGGGTCCAGTTGGTTTCTGGAGGACTTGGGAGAGCTTTCAGCTGATTTGGTTGGCGCTCCTGCAAAGGTTTGCTTGCACTGTGGAACACAGAAATGACCCAGGCAGTTGATGTGATTGCTCTTAACAACTCTTAAGAATCATTTTAATATGTTGAATCCACATCTAGTCTCCTTCATTTCATTTCAATTCATTTTCTTTATCTATTTTTATTAGCTCTTTACTGTGTTGATTATTATTGGTTTTATTGCTATTATTGATTTTATTGCAATTGCAAATTTTACTGTGTTGCTGCATTGGCTATATTGTAAGCCACCCAGAGAGCCTTATGGCTAATCGGGCAGCACATAAATCCAATGATAAACAAACCCTCCATCTTGTAGAGCCCATATGGCTCCATGGTGTTCCCTGGAGCTGAGCTCAATGAAGCAATAGAGGAGACTGCTTGAGGGCAGATGGTGGAAAGCTCCTAGTTGAGGAAATCCAACTCCGTCGTGTGCCTAGAGTCATGCTTCTTTAGAAGCAGTGAGGGCAGCAAAGAAACATCTCACTGCCTCTATTTAAACTTCCATTTGTCACCTAGTGGAGCTTTTTAGGAACATCCAGGGCCTATTATAGGCTGACTAAAGATATCTTAGACCCATCTGAGGCCTTCTGTAATATATTTCCTAGGCACTTCCAGGAAAAAAAATCGCTATGCTGGGACTTACTCCTGAGCTAAAGCTGGAAAGTTCAGTCTGTTGAGATCCCCAGAGAACAACCTAGTCCAGATTTATTTGCTGAGTTCCAGCAGGTACATACAACTCAAGGATATTGGCAAGGTGCTTGGCCAGGTTTGTGCAACCACCTCTGTACTAGATCCTTGCCTTTACTGGCTTATGGAAACCAGCAAGGAAGCAATGACCAGGTGGACCAGGACCGGGAACTGAATGATGCCTCCTTGTGAGAGGGCGTGGTCTCATGCTCCCTGAAAGAGGTGGTGGTGAGACCACTTCTGAAGAAACCCTCCCTTGACCTGGAAGACCATAATAAGTTTAGGCCAGTAGCAAATGTTCCTTTCCTGGACAATGTTCTTGGGAGGGTGGTTGCCAAACTGCTCCAGGCACTCTTACCCATTTCAGTCAGGGTTCAGAGATGGGTTTGGCATGGTGACAGCCTTGGTCGCCCTGTAAAAATGACTTATGTCAGGAGAAAGACCGGAAGAATGGTAATCCATTGGTATTCCTGGACCTCTCGGTGGCTTTCAGTACCATCAGCCATGGTATTCTTCTGTGACAATTGCCTGACTTGGGAGTGGAGAACACTGTATTGCAGTGATTCCACTGCTACTTGGCCAGCTGACCTCAGAAGGTGGTGCTTGGAAATATTGTTGAGCCGGTGGATTCTCCAGCATGGGTTTCCTTGGGGGTTTGTCCTGTCCCCCATGCTTTAAGATCTAGACAAAACCATTCAGTTAGGGCGATCTGAGGTTTTGGAGTGTGTTGCATACACAGCTTCTCCTTTTCACCATCAGTCGGCGAGACTATGGTCGTGCTTAACCAGGGTCTGGCTACAATAGACTGATGGAGAAGCTCAGTCTAGACAAGGCTGAGATGCTCGAGATGGATGGTTCCTTGAACCTGGATGCTTCCAGACCCCATTCAAGGTGCTGGTTTTAACCAGTAAAGCCTTGCATAGCCTGGGGTCACAATACCTGATGGAGTGCTGACTCCAGATGTCATGCTGAACCTCTGGGGGAGCCTGTGAGGGCAGCAACAAGAGGGAGGCTTTTTCTGTAGTGGCTCCCCTTTCTATGGAACAACCACCCCACTGTGGCCCTCCTGGCACCAAACTTGTCATCTTTTCAGCATCGGGTTAAGATGGCCCTTTATGGTGAGGGCTTTAGAGATATACTTGGCCATCTGGGGGATTAAGCCCCAGCATTTTTCTTTTACAGGGTCATTCTTCACCATACGTTTTTACCTAACTTGGTGAAACTTGGTGTCCTGCAACAGGAGGGGGTTAGACCCGATGGCCTTCATGGCTCTTTCCAACTCTAGTATACTATGGTACCTTTTTATGCTTATTTTGGTAATGTTCATGGCATTTTTATTTTTATTGTGTTGTTTTTTCCTGCGCTTTTGTAGACTGCTCAGAAACCTTAACCTATGGGTGGCATATAATTGAAACAAAAGAAACTACAGCACCGGATGAACACTTGTTCCTTTCTCTATGGCAGTTCGATGTCCAATAGGACCACCACATGCACAGAGTGTGGGCTTTTTGAGCATGATTCTAGACACTGGCATAGATCCTGGGCCCTGATGGCATGGAGGGTCCAGAGGTCAGAAGACTCAGTAAGAGGACACATGTCTTGCAATCCAAATGGTGTCATGACCCAATAATCTCAAACTCAGGGTATGATGGCTTTATGGGCAGGGGCTTTTGGAAGGCCCCTGCACTGCTGTGCCAGGATTTCTAGCAAGGAATGAACAGGGAATTCACTTCAGCACACTTTGGTGGGTATTTACCCAGTTTGCATCTGCTGGAACTGACTGCAGATCCAAACACAAAGCATAGTTGAGGTCTGTAGATTTCTGAGCTTGCAGTGCAATTTGCAGAGCAACCAAAACACATCAGGCCGAGGTAAACATGGGATATATACATATAAACATATGTAGTTTGGCGAAAGATAGCCAGTGTGTTGTAGTGGTTAAAGGCATGGGACTGGGCCTCAGGCAATCTGGGTCTAGTCCCCAGTGGGTGCCTTTGGGCCAGCTGTGGGCTCTCCACGCAATCTACCTCAGAGGGTTGTTGTTGTGGGGATAAACGTGAGAGCAGCAGGAGGAGAATGATATAAGCCACTTTGTGTTCATTATAAGATGAAAGCAGGATATAAATCTAATAAATAAAGTCAGTGCTTGAATCATTGGGGGAAACATACATTTCTCCAACATGCTCAAATGATGTGCACATTTGCAAAAATTGACCCAAAATGAGCATGGATTTTTGTGTTAAATGAGAAAAGCAAAGTTGACAATCTGATACGGAGACGAACTTGGAGGTGGAATTTGAGGGAACTCGGTAATTGGGGGACGGGGTTCTGATTCACACATCCTTATTTACAACCTCTCTGGCATTCCTAATATGCTGCAGAAAAAGCCCAAACTCTTAGCCAAACCCGATGAAAACAACAAACCCTGGGAATGTGCTAATTTGCATGTTAAGTTTTCTTAGATTAAAGCACGGTCATGATTATAGGGATAAGACAGTGCTTACTTCTTCTGCCCTGATGCTAAAAACATTTTCTTGGAAATAAACCCATTTGGTGGCAACAAATGAGCCTATATTATTAAAGTAAAATGAAATGATCACCTGTAACATGTAAGCATTCAGCGGGCTGCCCCCGACTATGAAAAAGTGTTTAAAAGAATGAGAAAATGATGCTGAAGTAACCAGTGTCAGCCCTGTGTCCCACCCCCACCCCATATACAAACCCATCCAGGCACCGCCTCTATGCCTGCATGCCACTGCCCTCCACACCTGCCACTTCCTGGGCTGCAGGGTCCTGCCCTACCTTCTCCAAGGGCTCCACATTCAGTCTGCAGCTAGGACTGGGATAGAGCCCTTCCTGACAGCCTGGAGCAGAGCAGCTCAGCAACGCCACGAGTCAGATTTCCCCAGTGGTCAAGCCCAGAATGAAGCACCTTCCTGCGCTCCCATCCTAAGCAAAGGAGTGGGGTCAGGAGCATGATTCCATGCTACATGCATTTGGAGAAGGCCTGAAGTGTCTGGAACTCTATGGACACCACACAGTGGGCTGCCCCCAGGACACTCAACCGAGCACCCCATGGCATTCACCAAGGAAGAACTTGAAAGCAGAGCCTACATCCATCAGAGGGGCTACAGAGACTACAGGGCACTATTTGGGACTCGGGAGGCTCCTTGATCTTACTGGAAAGGTGCAATGCATGCTGAAGCGTCCTGCTTGGATCCAGCTTTATGCTGTGTTGAAGGATGTGAACATGCTATGTTGACCACCAGGGTAATCTGGCAAATGGGGTGAGCTGTCCTGAGGGAGTGGGATTCCCCCACACTGGATGGACGGATATTCTACAAGTGGAAGGTCCCTTCCTCTCCGGAAAGGCAAATCCCTTTATATTTTGCAAGATGGAAAAGTCATTTCAGATTATGTGGGCCATTACCACTGCTTCAGCTATTACTGCACTGGTCCTTACAGATCGGTACAGGCTTTCCTTAGTTGTCAGGCCCAAATCAAGGTGATAAGATGAACGTATGAAGCCCTTATGTGTTGTATGTGGCCATGGTGCAAAGTGGCAACACTCACCACCTGAGCTGCAACAGGGCTGCCCTGCCCCTGACCTCCCATCAAGAGGAATCTGTTGCCACAGGCGCCCAACACAAGGTCCTGCAACAAGGAGGGCTTTGCACGTATGGCGGTGCCCAGCTAGACTTCCATGCGGTTGGGAATCCTGATCATGAATTGCGTGGACTTGCATGCAGCTGCCAAAAGTCTGCTCTCTGCTGGCATTTGCATGCTATGAGTGGACACTTAGTCGAGAAGCATCTTCATGCTGTGACCTTCAGGGTGGGGCACAGCCCCATTCCTGCACTCATGCTAGTTTTCCCAGTTTTATTCATGACTGAGTGGGGATCTAAATGGCTCAAGACCTGGATAGCGGGAAGATTGTCCTTCCCTAATGCTGCCCAGGCTTTGAAGTCGGCTGCAGAGGCGCTTTTTAGAATGCCATGGATGGCAGAGCCAACCCCTCTCCCAAAAAAATCCCCCACAAAGCCATACATTGGCTGTACTACCCCACTTGCAAAGCTTGGGCTATGCCAAGCTTGCTTATCTCTCCCCTTTGAGTATGGGGTACATAACCTACATAAGCATCCAACTGCAGGGAAAGAATTCACTACTAGCAAAGTGTTTCCCAGCCCTGGGTCCTCAGAGGCTGTTGAGTGACAATTCTCATAATCTCTGACCATTGATCATGCTGACCGGGTGATGGTGGTTGCAGCCCAGCAACGTGTGGATTCCTGAACTTGGGAACCAGCGCAATGCAGGGTGAAACATCCAAGCTCAGAAGTGGCATAGCTCCGAATCACCAGGTCCAGTATAAAACAGAGTTATGGGTTTGTGTCTTGTACTACCAGAACAAAATGCTGGAATGGGTGGAATTTTGGTCTGATCCAGCAGAGCTTTCTTATAGGTACATCTTCCACATGTTGCTGCTGGAAGGTTGTAAAATCTTATCAATATGTGGTATCATTTCCATTTGCAATTGGATTCAAGGACAAAATCCCTATTTAAAATAGACAAAATGAGTATTGAATCTGAGTTAACATTAACATTCATTTGAAACATTTTGATGTCAGTCACATTAATATAGGAGAGCAAACTCCAGAGTAAATGCTGACAGGAGCAAATATGCCAATTGAAATGTCCCCCCCACCCCACCTGCCTTTAACATCAGGCTCAGATAAGCTTCACTAGTGCCTATATTCATTTACCTGCAAGTAGCAAGATTAGACAGATGTCTCAATTTAAAAGGAGGGGGAAAGGATTGATGTAGTTAAGCCTGTACTTGACATGATTTCACCTGTGGCATTCCCCCTGCCCTCCTGAAAGTTTATATAATTCTATCAGAACCTGAGTTTTGATTCATGCTTGCTTTGTGACATTGACTGACAGCTTGATGGGAAATAAGGCAGCAAGGTACAGACCTCAAAAGAGGCCTTTCCATTTACGTATTATTAATATTAGTCAATGGCTGAGAACTAAAGAAATGTGGGACTTTTCCCCCTGCACTTCGAAGAAAAGTCTTGTCCCAAAGCAGAAACTGCTTTGAAGAACAGATAGGTCATTCAAATGTAGATTGTGGGATGGCACAGAGACTGTTCTCCAAAAAGTAGGGGAGAAATGAAAAATCCCATGAGGCATGCCCCCCAGGGAATATAAACACTGTGCCATCATTTAGCCATGTTTGCATTTATGGATTCAGCTGTTTGCCTAAATTTGAAGGCCTTTTCCAGAGTCAGTGATATGGTTTGAAGGTTTTGGTGCTCCTTGATGAAGGTTTTAGCAAGATCCATCCCGTCTTGTTCACAGAATTTTACAGATCACCCACTTCATTCATGGAACTTCACAGGGATCTAGACAAGGGTGCCTTCCACTTGTAAACCTTCTGTTTTCCAACCATTTCCTCTGTTGTTCTTCTTACCACAAGGCAGATGAACAAGACAGAATTGCAGCACATAACCTTCCAATTGGAAATGCTAGCAGTTCTCTGTCTGTAAGGTACTCTCATGTTTGGTTTTATATTGGGTGTGAAATGCAAGAAATCGATCAGCTTTGGTGATCGTGTGTTCAGTGGAGGTTACTGAACCTCCATTATATACATTTAGGATTGTGTCTATGTCATCAGTGCCTGCTGGTCTTAAGAATTGAACAGCATGTGCCAGAAAAAGGCAACCCAAAGCATTTTAACCAGTCCTCACTATCCTAAAGGCAAGTAGAGGGGGACAAGCTGAACAAAATTAATTACTTCTTTTTAAACTTATGTACCACAACCTAGAGTCCAATTTAGGACTCTCTGGGTGGTAAACAGTAATCCATCCTATTATTACAACTTTGTGCCTGCTTAAGGGACCATAACAAGAAAATGCCAAGAAACACACTTTGTTTCACCATGTTTTACACTAGACCTGCCATCTGATCCAGGGATGATCTTTTTTTAAAACAAAGAAACATAGAAACAGAGCAAGTCAAAAGGGGCCTCCTGGGCCATCTAGTCTGACCTCCGGCACCAGGACAAGCTAAAGAATGTCTTCATGCATCGTTAAACTATGGAATTCCCCTGCACAGGATGCAATGATGACCAGCCACCACTTAAAAAGAGACTACCAAATCCATGGAAATGGATATCCACAGCTAGGAATCATGATGCTTGTGTGCCAGTTCCACAGCCAGAGGCTGAATGAGTCTGAGAACTAATTGCCTGGACCACCGCAAGGGAGAGCTCTTGCCCTCGTGTCCTGCTCGTGGCCTTCTCATGGGTGTCTGATTAACCCGTCTAAGAACCAGGATGCAGGACTAGAGAGGCCTTTGGCCTGATCCAGCAGGGCTCTTCTAACCCTCTTACCTCCACATTCAGAGGCAGCGGATCTTTCCATATCAAACAAGAGGGTTTTTTCCCCTTAGGGATTAATTACGTTCTACCCCACCTTGCTAAGTGATTTCCCTCCCTTGCAAGCACTGACCAAACCCAGTCCTGCTAAGGTTCAAGGTGGCTTCCTCACGTGCCTTCGGACCAGGCCACGGGACTGAGTGTGGGCGCATCGCCGTCTGCCGGGAAGCTTCCATGGGCTGCTGTTAAGAGATTGACTGCTGGACTGGAGGAACGCTGGATCTGATCCAGGAAGGCTATTGTTATGGCTAAGCTAATCACCTGTGTGTCAAAAGGGCAGTCTATAAAGGACTTCCTTTTCTTCCCTTTAAAAAAAGAAAAAAGGAAAGGAAAATACAGAAATTTTTTTGGTTAAACTGACATCCTAGGAGGTGCGGCTGGTGCTTTGATTTCAAGAGGGCCGTTGTAATAATTTGCCATGAGTCATTCTATTCTAGTGAAAGGAATTTAGGCAGGGTTTGTTTTGGAATAGAAGGTTCTTGACATTTGCTATATGGCAGTCTAGTGACAGGAACTAGGTGTCCTCCAGAGCTTTGTGTGTGTTCGTCACAATTGTATTTTGCTTTGCCGTGAAGGTTTCCTGCGGTTTTCATGTCTGTCAGTAGCCCTGAAACTGTTGGCTAATTGCTTGACTGTGGGGTGGGATGAGGCAATGGGGATAATGGAATTTCTGAGATACTGTGTGTGAAATATTTTTAGCTATGTCGAGATGAGCATTCCCAACGTGGAGGTATGCTAGTGAGATGTGCCCTTCTAGAGGGCTGAAGGCCTTACCCTAGTTAAAGGAATAATGATGTCTTGTACATGAAAATGCATCATTATGTTTGATTCAGCAGCTGATGCCTCATCTAAGGGAAGGCAGATGCAACACCCATGACATCCATGCGAGTGCTTCCGTTGTCTTGAATGGGCACTAGGAGACAGAACAATCATGATGTGACTGGAGACGAGCTGAAAATGTTTTAAGCTGTTAAATATGCCTTTGGCACATGAAGCGCTGCTTGGGGTTCTTTCCTTTAAAAAAATAAATCAACTCATGCCTATGATTAGCATCTTGATTAACTTTCCAAATATTTTTGTTAAATCCCCAGAATAACCCACCTTATAGAAGGGTAGCGATAGCAACATTTTGAATGGTCTGGCCTCTAAAGCCATTGATTTTGTCAGCAGAGTTGCAGCATTTAGCAGGGAGGGATGTGAGGGGAAATCCATAGAAAGCACAACCAAAGCAAAATGTGACTGTCAAGCTGCCTGCAAAACAACCCCAGCAACTTGTTTTTTCAAGCCCCGGTCTCCATGCTTCTCTTTGCTCCAGGGGGATATGAGGCCTCTTCTTTCAGAGTACTGCTGAAAACGCACGGCCTGTGTGACAGTTAAATCAGGGAGAAACAGGGAGATGGTTCTGACGAGACTTTTCCGGGGGAAACTTTGGTGTACTCATGGAAATCAACAAGTCCTTCAGATGTCCATGTCCTTTGGCAAATGTGACACATTAGGAAGCTTGCCTCTGGTCGAGGGATTGCATGGGATGCTCTAGGTTATAGCTGCAGGCATGCAGCTGTCAGTGGCTTTCCAGGAAAAGGTGGTGTTCATATGTCCATCAAATAAATGTGCTGTAGTGTCCCAAGAGGGTGAGGGGGGAATAAAAGTCTTGGGTAAATAGCTGCATTTGTTGCTGAACTTCTGGCAAATGCGTCTCCTTCTTTTAAGTCTGGAGAGAGGAGAAGAGGGAGAAGAAACCATTAATCTTTCTCTTATATTTCTCTGTATCTGATTTCACTTGGCCTGAGAGCTTTTTCAGCATTCTCGGCAGTGAGCTTTCCAGCACTCACGCTGGCCATGACCCTGGAAGTCTTCAGCACAGTCTGGTGGAGGCCAACGCTGCCCTCTCACTGCGGCCTAAGCTGAAGACTTCCAAGGGTCACCTGCAGCCAAATCACCCCTTGAAAATCTAGCCCCGGCCTGCCAACCATACAGCTGGGCTGGATAGCTTATAAGAAAAGCCTGTTGTCCTGTCCCGCTAAGTGACACCCCAGACAAACTTCCAAATACCCATCCAGTGCATGGGTGGGATCCTGATTGGGAACCCCCACTCAGCAATTACTGGCCAGCCTGATAAACTGGCGCACGTCTTTGTCGGGGCTGGTGTGTGTGCTGCTGTGCAGGGTGGTCCCTGGAAATGTAGCACCGACTACTGCAATTCCTGCTTCCATTTGCCTCGTCCACAGAACACAGGATGCGACTGTGCTTTCTGGACGGTGTGGTGGATGCTGGATCCCCCCATCTCTCTCTTTCAACCTCTCCGCTAGCTGTGGCAAGGGATTGCCTCACTTCCTGCCACGGGTTGCGTTCACTGCCTGTATAAGTGAGAGGCAGGATCAGAGTTTCATGGGCCCTGCCTGAACCAATTGGCATAGAGCAGTTCCTGTGTGCAGCACTGTGCCTTCGATTCCCACTACACACTCATGGTACATGACTTTGACCCCACTGCACATGTTTGAAATGCCTTCCTTATCTGTTCCACAAGTGTTAGTAGATATAACATAGAACGTCGAATGTTTTGAAGTCTATACTATGGAAAGGGGTGGTGAGATGTAAGGGTGGTGATGGTGATGCAACCATTTGAGTTTTGGACTGGGACTCGGGAGATCTGGATTCTAGTCTCCACTCAGCCAAGAAGTTCCCTGGGTGACTTTGGGCCACCCCCTGACTCGTGGCTAGCCTACCTCACAGAGCTGTTGTGAGGACAAAGCAGAGGGGAGCAGGAGGTACATTGAAATCCTTGGAAGAAAGGTGGGATAGGTATGTAATAATAGTAATAAAGAGCTGTTTTGAAGGGCAGTTGATGGATGAAACACGCTAAGTCTCTCTACATCTTGTGGCTTACAGCAAGCAAAGCCTGCTACACATGCAGGGATCTGATCTGTATGACTCTCTTAGTCAACCATTATTGCTCGCTTTGCTCACATTTGCAGACTTTCCTACACAGAAGCATGAAAATCGTTGCCTAAACCCTTTCACTCTGCTTCCAAAAAGGAAAAGATGGAGCAGGCAAAGAGAAGAGCCATTCCACCAACCCGCAGCCAGTCTCGCAGCTGGGCCCTCTGATCGGGCTCTGCCTTTTCTTCTTTTCCCATAGCCAGCCTCGAAGAGGTTGGATCTGGCCTGAATCAGCCTCCCACTGGTAAGCTTGCCTCAAAGCACTTGGATCCTGGCTATATCCTTGATTAACCTCCTTTTGAGAAATGCAGCCCAGCTCATCAGCAACAACCAGCTTTTCAGATTCCTGTTTGGCCTTGTTACACTGGGAATATGGCCATCAGTGCTGCTGGAAGTTCTTGACAAACTTGTCTTTCTTCTGCTTGCTCTTTTCCTCAGTGAAGCGGTGCTTGCTAACTTCTTAAACAAACAAAGGCTCCAACTGGGCAGGAGAGTGGGCGCTTTTTTTGAAAAGCTCCACAGCCGGCCCCATCCACAAGTGAATCATTCTTCTGCTTTCTTCTGGATGTTTACTGCAGTTTTCATGGCACCAAAATTTATCCATCAGCAGCTAGGTTACCCACTCAAAGGCCCCAGCACCGTGTTAGAATTAGAGAATGGTGAGGAATTCATTCTGTTAGCATTTGAATGCAAATTTGCCTAATTTCCCAGATCCCACCCACTGTCTGATCCAAAACTCATATTTATACTTTCACTGTTATTATGGAGTTCATCAATCAAAAATTCAATTCAAAAAACTTTTATTTATATATATCCTGCCTTTCCTCCAAGGAGCTGTATGTGATCTTAATTTTCTTCAGTGAGAATATTCAAGGACATGCTGGACAGGCACATGGTAGGTTTGTCATGCATGCAGCCGGCTAGGACTGGGGGTCAAACTAGGTGGCCCGGGAGATCCCTTCTGACTTGCTCTGTTTCTATGTCTCTATGTTTCTTCTTCCAAGGAAAATCATATTTAAAAGCTTCTAGCAAGAAAAAAAAACATGTTTACTAAGTGAAACCGCATTCATGGATCTGGATAAATGTGCACAAGAATGTTCATGAATGTCCATTCAAACCAAAGAGAAAAAACTCTCATGGTTCAAGACAAACTGAATTTAAGCCTGGAGAAAAGAGAAACTGGAATGCATGGATTCACCCAGCCCTAACTGCACTACATGGAATTCTACTGAGCCTGTGAATCCTCACTTGTACAACACGTGTTAATTAACACTCACTAACAAACACACCATGAAGTAGCCTTGGGGCAAACATGGCAAGGTATATAAGTTTGGTCCCAAGTGTGTTCATTAGTTTACTATGTTAAACTGTGTTAATTACCATGTCTTTAGTGCTAACTAAGGGCCCACATAAAGATGCAATCAGTAACACTTATCCACATGACAGTTATACATGCAATGTTTAATGATTGCCTGTTAGCATGAAAACATTTTCACAATGATTTTAATATGCTCCAGATGAGCTGAGGGCTTGGTGAACTGTGATAAAGTCTTTACAAAAATTAGTTCTTGTGATGGAGACATTTATGATGCTGTTATCTTAGAATGTGCACTGGCTCTAAGTAATCCAAGGTAGGAATATGCCTTTAAGGAGAGTCTTTGCCTGTTTCTCTTCCTTTCATCTGCCATGAATTATCTATGCATCTCTCTGTATCATATATTTTGTCCAGTCTCCGAATAACTGGCAAGTCCAAGGCAAGTGGAAAGGCAGGGGTGTCTTACTACCAGGGATGGGTCTTGCCAATGGGAAAGTATTTTTGTCCCACGCCAAACCAGAAGACTGATGTTTCATTGCCTGATGTGGTGGGACTACAGAAGTAACCCATAAAGTAAATGGTCCATTCTTCCTCAGGAGAAATTGCAGGTTTGCCTGCCCACTCAGATGGGTTCCATAGTGCAAGAAGAAGGTTAAAGCCCCCAGGCCCCCACATGGAAGGATCCTGATTGTGGATCGGGCCCTCTAGGGTAAAAATGGTGGAGGCAGGGAAGATGTAGTGGCTTTCTTCACCTTTAATGTCAATGTTGGCCATGAGTTTTTAGGCTGATTTTCAATGTTATAAAATTAATAGCATGTTGGGAATATTTAATTCAATTACACTATTTAAAAAGTTGCTTACATATATTTAGATTCTGCTTGTTCTGCATTTACTACCCCCACCCCCACAAGCACAGTTTTAGGTTTTGTCATCACATTTTTGGATGTGACTTTGCTTTCCACCATGGCAGAAGTTGTTCTCTTCTTGTGTTTCTTGTTTTCCTCAGCTGTTTTCTACCAGTTCCATACTAGTTCCCTTGCAATTCCTCAGTCAGATTCAATGGTGCTGCCAGTTCTCATGTCACAGGACTTAAACTGAGCTCGGACTCAGTCACAGAAACCAGTTCTTATGCCTTGGAGATGTGAAGTTAGGGAGACCTCTGAACATTTATGCTTCTCTCATTACTGAGCATCCCCTGCACCAATCTGGGAAGAGTGGCTGCTTCATATCCAAGGATTCAGGACAGACTTGATTCCCAAAGTGTTGAATACATAGGTCATAAGTTAAGTGAGAGGCCTATTTTAATATTGACTAATGTTCCATTGATTTCATTAGGATCAGAATGTGACTAACCCCTTGCTCTTGGCATATAAATTAGGAACCTTGGCATCCGCCATGCGCTGATTCTGGCTGCTGGGCCATCTCACTTAATCTTGTTGCTCTCACTGTAGGGAACAGCTCTGTATAATCTCCAAGAGAGGCTTATCCCAGTCATATTGGGGTTGCCTTGGACTGAATCAGGAACCTTCCACATGCCAAGCATGTGCTCTATGACAGAGCTAGAATCCTTCTTCTTATGACTCCTCTCCAATTTGTAGAGCAGTGATGGGGAAAAAGTAGATCTCCAGGTGCTTTGGAATTCAACTCCCATTCCTGACCATTGCCATACAGGCAAAAGCTTCTGGCAGCATGAACTCCGAAACATCTGGAAATCTACCATCTACCCATCTTGCCACCCATCTTGCCACAAGTAGAAATTAATTTATCTCATACGTCACCATTTGGACATGAACACATCCAAGATTGGATGGGTTTTGTTTCCTTGAATCTACATTCTGTCCTACCCTGATTGGGGACACATAGATTGACTCCCAGTCAATGTCAGGTTTGGATAATGCAATGACTTTGGTTGAAACATTTATATCCTGAACTCACCAGCCTGAAGTTTAGACTTGGCAATAGGAAGGCCTGAGAGGAAGTTGTCATGTGGTCACCTCAGGGATACCAGCTTTGCATAATCTCCAAGCACAACCTGTCTTGTCATGATCCCAAAGTCCAAATTATAGCTTGAGATGAGTACATAGGACACCTGCCAAATTCCAAAACAAATACTGCACATAGTGTTTTGCCTAAGCAAGGGAACATGATTTCTGCACTGCCTTGTTGCTTCTTTAGACCCTTACACCTGTGGCATGGAAAAAAGGTGGGCAATTCACCCCCCTGCAGTTTGTCTAGGACATCTGGGAGCAGAATGAGCTTGTAATTGGTGTCTGTAATCAGTTTCATTACATCGAGAATGGCAGATGCTTCGAATGTCACAGAACTCTGACGAAAACATGCTGAAAGTCACCCGGACTTCAGAACGCTACGAGCACAAGAGATATTAAATGGGTATTCTAATCCCCACATCTCCACAGTGATGTCACAGAAGGGGCCATGAATGAAACCAGATTCTTCAACATAGTTCCTATGGTAGGCTGCTCACTTGAGCAGACAGCCACTCACATTCCCATGTATCGCTCATGTGCAATGTTGTAATGCTGGAGTTCTGAACTCAGGACATTCTGAACTCAGCTTCTCTCCCATGACCAGAAAACTTGCGATAGATGTTTTCTTAAGGACAAAGGCATGCTGTATCAGACCAAGTTTATGCAGTGGCCAACCAGCTGCCCACAAGCAGGATATACATGCAACAGCAGTTTCCTGCCCAACGTCCTCAGCAACTGATGTACGTAGACCTACTGCCTTGGGTACTGGAGACAGCTTGCAGCCACCTGGACCACCTACAGCCATCAGTAGCCGTTGACAGCCTTCTCCTCCATGAATTTGTCTGATCCTCTTTTAAAGCAATCCAAATCTCTACATCTCCTGGGAATGAGTGCCATAGTTTAACTATGCATCCTATGAAGAAGTGCTTCCTTTTCTCTGTATCGAATCTCTCACCAATCAGCTTCATGGGATGACCCTGGATTCTAGCTTTATGGGAGAGGGGAGTAATGCCTGCTTTCTTCACTCCATATGTAATTCTGTATATTACTTCGTGTCTCTCTTCGCTTGCTTTTTTTCTAGCGTGAGCAATCCCAGCTGAGGAAACCTTTCCTCACAGGGGACGTGCTCCACAACCCTGATCATTTTAGTTGCACTTTTCTTAATTTTTTCCAACTCTACAATATTCTTTTTTAGGTGCAGGGATCAGAACTGCACACAGTATAAGTCCAGTTCCACCATAGATCTGTAGATGGGCAGTGTGATCTTGGCAATTTTATTTTCGATTCTTTTCCTAATTATGCCTAACATGGACTTCACCCTTTTCACAGCAGCCATACAGTCCGCTGCCATTTTCCTTGGCCTGTCCACCATGGCCCCAAGAACCCTTTCTTGGTCAGTCACCACCAGTTCAGATCCCATTACCTTGTATTTGAAGCTGGGATATTTTTGCCCCATTGTAGATTACAGTGACTTAAATGGAATTGCATGTGGCATTTGATGCCCATTCTCTTTGAAGAAATCCCTTTGGAGTGCCACACAATCCCCCCCCCCCGCCACCCACACACATGCTTTTTAAGTACCTCAAATAATTTAGTGTCATCAGTAAACCAGGTCACTTCACTGCTCACTTCCAATTCCAGATCATTAATGAATAGTTTGAACAGCATTTATCCTAATAAAGATCCCTCAGGAACCCCACTGTTTACATTCCTCCAATGGGAGAATTGACCATTTATTCTGGCTGTCAGCTTTCTGATCCATAAGAAGACTCCTTCCCTTTTATTCCATGGCTGGCAAATTTGTTCAGAAGCCTTTGATGAGAGATTTTGTCAAAAGCCCTTTGGAAGTTCAAGCAAACAATGCTTACCAGATCAATAAGCATCAGAACTCAAAAAGTTAGTGAGACAGGACATACCTTTCCAGAAGCCTTGTTAATTCTTTTTTCAGCAAGGCTTGTCCTTCAATATGCTTACTAATTCTATCCTTAATAACACTTTGAACCGATTGTGGTGGAGCAGACATTAAGCTTACTTGCCTATGATTCCCAGAAGCCTTTCAAAATTAGCATTACATTGGCCATTCTCCAGTCCTCTGATACAAAGATTGCTCTTAGAGTCATTTAGCATATTTCTGTAAGAAAGTCTGTGATTTCATATCTGAGTTAAGAATTCTAGGATGGACGGGTGATTTAATTAAGTTTCAGTTTGTCAATGCATTTGAGAACTTCACCTTTGGTCACCACTTTTTGTCTCATTTTTTGAGACTCCCCTCCTAACCATATTGCCCGTCTTGGTTAATGAAGGATTCCAAGCACGGGATTGGAACCTGGATCTTGGAAGTGGTTAACGCTTCTCTGAGGGAGGGTCGGGTGCCTGCCCCTTTAAAGGAGGCAGTAGTCCAACCGGTCCTGAAGAAGGCGTCACTGGATCCAGAGATGGCCACTAATTATAGACCAGTGGCCAATATCCCGTTTCTGGGCGAAGTGTTAGAGCGAGTGGTGGCGGGACAACTCCAAGCACTCTTGGATGAAACTGATTATCTGGACCCATTTCAGTCCGGCTTCAGACCCGGGTACGGTACTGAATCTGCCTTGGTCGCCCTGTACGATGACCTGTGCAGGGAGAAGGACAGGGGGAGTGCGTCCCTGTTGGTTCTCCTGGACCTCTCAGCGGCTTTCGATACCATCGACCATGGTATCCTTCTGGATAGGCTTGCGGGATTGGGGGTCGGAGGCACCGCCTTGCGGTGGTTCCGCTCCTATCTCAACAGCCGATTCCAGAAGGTGGTGCTGGGGGACTATGGCTCTGTGCCATGGCAGCTTTGCCATGGAGTACCGCAGGGGTCCATTTTGTCCCCTTTGCTGTTTAACATCTACATGAAACCGCTGGGAGAGGTCATCAGGAGGTGTGGGCTGCGGAATCATCAGTACGCTGATGATACCCAGCTCTACCTCTCGTTTTCCACCAATCCAGGTGAGGCAGTGGCTGTACTGAACCGTTGCCTGGCCGAGGTAATGGGCTGGATGAGGGCCAATAAACTGAAGCTCAATCCAGACAAGACGGAGGTCCTGTTGGTTGGCGGTTCGGGCTTCGGAGAAGGTGAATTGAACCTTGTCCTGAACGGGGTTGCACTCCCTCCTAGGGACAAGGTCTGCAGCTTGGCAGTGCTCCTCGACCCGGAGCTTTCACTAGAAGCTCAGGTGACAACAGCGGTGAGAAGCGCTTTCCTCCAGCTTCGGCTGATTCATCAGCTGCGCCCCTACCTGGAGTATGACTGCCTTGCAACAGTGACTCATGCGCTGATGACTTCCCGTCTTGACTTCTGTAACGCGCTCTACGTGGGGCTACCCTTGAAGACAGTCCGGATACTTCAATTGGTTCAGAATAGAGCTGCCAGGCTGCTGACGGGGACTGGACGTTGTGTTCACATGACTCCAGTTCTCCGTCAGCTTCACTGGCTCCCCATTGAAGTCTGGGCCCAATTCAAGGTGTTGGTAATGACCTATAAAGCCCTAAACGGCTTGGGTCCTGGTTACCTGAAGGAGCACTTACATCCATATATGCCCAGTCACCCCCTGAGATTGGCGGGAGAGGCCCTTCTCCGGGAGCCCTCCGGGAGAGAAATTAGGAGGGTGGCTACTCGGAGGAGGGCTTTCTCAGAGGTGGCGCCTAAGTTATGGAATGCGCTCCCCAGAGAGGTCCGCCTGGCGCCGTCGTTATTTGTTTTTCGGCGCCAGGCAAAGACCTTTTTATTTAAGCAACATTTTAAATGTTAATACTACTGAATTTTATCTGGCCAGGACGGCTTATTTTATATTGTGTGTTTTAAATTATTATGACTATTTTATATGTATATTTTAACTTATGTGGTTTTATTTATTGTTGTAAGCCGCCCCGAGTCTTCGGCGAATGGAGCGGCATAAAAATGTTTTAATAAATAAATAAATAAATATTAATCCTGGCACAAGTATCTGCCTTATATTTACTGTAGTGAAGACAGAGGAACTTCTCTGTGATCTCCTTCTCCCTTAGCATTCCTTTCCATTGTCATCCAATGGTCTAATTGTCTCCCTAGCTAATTTCCTGCCTCTAATATATTTAAAGAATTCTTTGACTGCAATGTTAGTAATTAAGTACTCTTGAAAATGCTGATTTGCCTCTCTTATTGTCTACTTGCATTTCCTTTGTGCAAGCTTGTCCTCTCTTTTTCTTTCCTCATCTGCACAACTTCCATTTTCTGAAGGAAGCCTTGTTTTCTCTGAGAGGTTCTTTGACCCTGCAGATTAACTATGCTGGTGATCTTCTGGACTTGGTGCTACCTTTCCTGACCTGTGATATTCATTCTCATTTAGGGTATTGAGAAATTTAACCTCTGCCATGACTAGAACATGCATTTATCCAGTCAACAGGAGGTAATTGAAATCACCCATTATTACAATGCTTCCTCATTTTGTTTTCCATCTCAAGATCAATCTGAAAGTGCTGGTCTGGCAGACGATCACATGTACCTAGTACTGAACTAGTTGAGAACCAGTGTGATTGAGTGAGTGTTGGACCAAGACGCAAGAGATCAAGTTCTGGTCCCCACTCAGCCATGAAACTCACTGGCTGAACTCTGCCCATGCTGCCCAGGTCTGGTTTTGTGAGGATGAAATGGAGAGAAGGAAGACCTTGCAAGCTGCCTTGGATTTCTTGCAAGAGGAAGAAAGGTGGGGTATAAATGTAATAGCAATAGCAATACTAATGATAATACTAATACCAGTTGTAAGCTGCCTAGGGAGGGCTTTTGGCAGTTATAAGAGCCCTATAAATATGTGGATAAATAAAGAAATGGAGTCAGTTGCCTCCAACTTATGACAACCCTATCAACGAAGCCTTCTAAAATGCTCTGTCTGGACATATAGTTCTCACTTTATTTATCACTCAGATTTATATAGCACTTTCTATAGCTGCTTCAAAGCAACAATGAAATAAAAAAATCAAGCAACACAGTAGGAAGTTGAACAATAGAATTTCACACTTTACTGTGTGCTACAGACCAGAGTTGCACTGCAGGGAAAGCCCATGTGGAGAGAACAGTCTTGGGAGGATGTCCAAATAGCAGGACTGTGGTCTTCTGTCTAACAGCTGTTCGTAATAACTAAGAGGAAATGCTACAACACTAAAAACTCCAATCCAGTTCTTCCTGAGGTATCACAGTATATTTCTCTGTGGTTGATATGCTGGATTAATGGACTTCAATGAATATATCTAAGGGACAGTCCAGGAGTTTGGAAGAACACAGACTTTCCAAAGCAAAGTAAATCCCCATTTTAAAGAGGAACATAAAGTTGCATTATTCCAAGGCCAACCCATGACCCAGGACACAAACCTGTGTGAGGCTGCACAAGCGGCCTCCCTTTTCTGCACCTGTGGCCTGCAGCCTTGCTCTGAGCTGCCCGTGCTGTGAAGGAAGGTTGCTGGTTGGGCAACCAGGCTTCTGCAAGCATTCGCAGACTTCTTCGTGGCTTGGATCACTGCCTAAGCAAGGGCTGAGCATGCAAAGCATTCCCAAGGACACAGGAGGGCTGGGAGGATTGTCCCAACCCAAATCTAGAGTCCATTGTTTGAAAGAAAGAGATAGAAACCCAAATGATCCCATACTGCAGATGGGATAAAACACTTTTTTCTAATTTCAAACCCAAGCCCAAACCGGTCAACCCTTAAAGGGATTTTCCCCCAGATAGAAATTAATGTTTTTCCCTCATTGTACTGAAAGTAGCATATTGACAGATGACTGACGGATGGATCCCCCCTCCCCACATACCACAGAATATTCTAAGTGGCATAGTAATTGAGGAACTCATTGTTTGCCTGCCTCTTGTAACAAAGTTCTCTGAGGGGCTTGCAATGAGCAGAAGAGGCACGGCTGACCATGAGGGGTGCGCTTATGCCACTGCTGTCCCTGGGAAGCACCTTTCACATGTTTTGCCATGACCCAAGCCCTGCCCTGCAGAAATTGTATGAGGAGAGGCACTATATTTAAATATACTCCCTTCAACTAGCTTAAGAACTGCTGCTATCACTTCTCACTAAGGGGGAAAATCCAAGGGATTTGCAGAATCCTTTCCCACCAGATTCTGGATCACTGGAACTGTGCTAGTCCCTGCTTGCGGTGTTGTGCAACGTGATTTGTGCAAATTGCTCAACAACAACATTGCTTTTGGCTTCTGATTTGTGCAAATTGGACTAGCCTGATATAAGCAAATTGCATGATTTACATAATATTCCTTACAGATTTTTTTTGAATGCACAACCTGCAGCGCATCTTAAAGACAGAAGTCTAGGGGTGGGAATACCTGACTTGGCCAACTTCCAATATTGGATATGAACTAAGCAGAAAATCTGCCTAACTCAATAAGCCAGTTTTCCTTGGGTTGGTCCATCCCTACTCCTACTTTTACATCCAAAATTGGCATGTATTTATTGCTGCAGGTTGTAAGTGTAAACATGTTCATTAGTTATAACAGAACGGATGTGACTTGTTTTCCTGGAAGGTCTGTGGCTCCTGGTAGATCCTGGTATCTCCGGGAAGGGCTGGAAAAACCTGTGTCTGAAACTCCATAGCGCTTCTGCCACTGCCACAGACCAGGGCAGCAAACCTCTTTCCAGCTGAGGACTAAATTCCAGTACAGAGGAGGTTTCACGGTGCACATTCCAATGGTAGGTGGACCAAAGACAAAACTACAACCCCCCTGTACCTTGCTACTGAAAGCTTCCACTGCCACTAAGAACATAAGAACCATCATGCTGGATCAGACCAAAGGTCCATCTGGTCAAGTACTCCATCCACATGGTAGCAAACTAGCTGCCCTCAGGATCCCTCAAGCAGGTCCCTCAAGACCCCTTCCAGTCCAAGCTCCTCAGCAGCTGGGGCATGCAGGCATGCCACCTCTGGTGAAGAGGGCAGCACAAAGCCAGCAAGACTAGTAACCATGGATCTCTGCTTCCCTCGTGCCTTAGGAGTGATATTTCAGCTACTTAGAATGGAGGCAGACTGTACAAAAGCCAGGAACCCACCCAAGAACGGATGGTTCTGAGAAAGGGGCTGAGGCCCAGGAAGGGCCCATGGCTGTCTGGGAGATTGCAAAGGGCAGGGTCTGATTCCCGGGCCTGCAGTTGTAGGCAAGTGAGCCATCCACCCAATTCCTACTTTTAGATTCACGAGTAAGTACAGTTAACATTGAAACACTTGCCCTACATTTACGTTGAGGATTTGAGTCTTCACTTCTGGATAATTTATGCCAACAATATTTCTGAGAGCATTTTATTTTCTTTTTCCTTGGGATTCTCTAGTCTTTAAAACAAAAAGGAAAGCTCTGAAGGAAAATGCAAAACAGACTTTGCATGTGTGTGTACACACACAAAGAACAATAGAGTTGGGTTTGATTTACTTAATGCTGGAATCAAGGTCACGACAAAAAAAGTACAACAATCTTTTTTATTTGTGCTCGGTGTTTTTGTTTTTGTGCTTTTTTTCTTTTTTGTTTTGGCAGCATCTTTCTGTTCACTTGATGGTCCCATCGTCCCGAGAAGCATCCACATTACTGATCTTGCCTGCATTCAAAGCTGTTATTAAGTGGAGTCTTTTAGATTTTAGAGAAATGATAATGGTTCCAAAGATGACAGAAAGTGGCAGCTGGTGACAAAAAAACCCCCTTGATAAGACGACAACAGTAAATCAAACTACCGCCACTTTTTCGTTTCATGTTTGTTAATACCACCTCGTCTTTTGAAGTTTAAAGCAAGGTTCAAAAGAGCCAGGTGCTGAATCATAATATTAAAGCAAGTAAGGAGCTCTATGAAAGAGTGGAGATCTGAGAGGGGAAGGCAACAAACACGGCTTTCAACTGCCTTTTGTCGGCCTTTCTGCAGATGTCATCAGATGTTATCCCCAGCAGAGGCGTCAGGCTTGTAGCAGTGCCTCTGGCTGATTCCAACTCAACGTTTCAAGTGTCAATCAAAAAAGGAAGGACGCAGCTTAGGTCCTGGTCATTGTCCTGTAAAAAGAGCCAAGCATTTAACATTGATTTAGCTCCCTCAATATACAAAGATAGAGCCAGCTTTGTGCAGTGAAAAAAAGGGCCCTTTGGCAAGGTTGCTTGTAGAGCAATTCCATTGCATCCGATGCTCCTTGGTTTAGCTGTCACACTGCAGTGTCTGGAGTCCTATGAAAAGTTATTCAGGAATGAGTGAGCAAATTAAAAAGAAATAACATGCTCTCCTAAATAGCAATGTGGGTTAGAGAAAAGGCTTTCAACGTCATTTAGCCTTGAAAAGCATTTTCATAAAAAGTATTTTATGCTCTTAAATGCCATTTAGCAAGGAGAATAAGATATTCTAGGACAAGAAGAAAGCCTGGTGAAACCCATCATGATGAGTCCATCTGCATGAACAGTTATACATACATACAATGCATTTTTGTCTAGTTGTTCTATACCAATCAATATTCTGTGTGTATTTGTGTGTAGAAGAAAGTAAATGGAATGCTATCATCCTCTCTCTTTCTCTTATTTTGTAGTTTTTGCTTGCATTGATGTCTTTGTCGTTCCCTTCCATTCCCGCAGCCATGCCATACTGGTATGATTCCTGGACCATTCATGGACAGCATGTTTCACATCCTACAGATTTCATATATATTCACACAGTACATGCAAGCAGTTCTGTGGATGCCACCAGAGCAAATCCGAATTTCCATGCAAGTAGCCTTAAACTAGAAAAGCATTTTGCTGGTGCAACAGCCCTGCTCGTCTGCAAACGGAAATGTGTCTCCCCTTGCATTAGGATTCCACTTCGGCCTGTTCAGCACAGGATCAGAAAGTCTCATACGCTGCACAGCCGTAACGCAGCACTTCCCCGCAATGGGACAAAGGGCTGGAATGTGTGAGAGGAGCCTGACAGGAAGAAACCATGTGGCAAATGTTAACATGCTTGCGATCCTGACGTTGCTAGTCTGCAACCTGGACATTTGCTGTGAATAAAAAGAAAGGTACCAGATAGCAGCCCCGCTATCTCTTCCTGCATGCATTCAGAAGCACTAAGGAATGTGTGGGCAGGAGATGCTCCACGGGACTCCTACTTCATCAGCAGTTGGAAACATGCCGAGCAAATCTCTGGATCACAGTCTGGCCATTCTCAAGCTGCTTCTGGATTTAGGGCTGAAACAAAAGGGGCTGAGCAGACTTCAGTCTTACAGGAGATGCTCTATTTTTGCTAGCATGCCAAGATCCACTGACCTGACCGACATGGAAGATAGCAGCTTGTGGGGAATGACATAGAACTAAGGAATGAGCTGGCTCCCAGCTCTGGACATTTGCTTCCAGGACTCGAACTAAGCTTGCAGACTCATAGCTCATGCAGAATTCTTCTTTTCTGCTGCCTCATTTGGAATGGAGGACCTCTTTACATTGATGGCTATTGTTAAACACTCCGGGTGCCCTCCACACGCATTGGACTGCAAGTCCTACCATCTCCAGTCACGTTTTGCTTACATATGTAAGGGCTTCTTAGCAGAGCATTGCTAACAGAGGTACCATTCGGGTGGGATAGAACAGAGGGCAGGTAGGGTAGAATAGGAGGCTGACATTACTCACCTGGCCTCCTTGTGGGCTTCTCACAGGCAACTGGTTGACCAGTATGAGAAACAGAATACAGAGCAGGTGAAACTTTGGCCTGAACCAGCACTGCTCTTCTCATCTCAGCTCTTACTGGCACAGAATTCAGGACATTTGTCCAGTTGGTCACACAGGTGAAGCTGCCCAAACAGCGTCCATTGACTGATTGTATGCACTGATCGATGACCTTGCTCAGCTCTCCCTTTTTCAAAATGACTTTGTCATTTGCTGCTTTATCTTTCATTCAGTTGCTTTCAGAATGATGGGCTCACCTGTGTGATCGGTTGGGCACTGAGCGCCTTGAGCGCCTGTTTGTGGAAAGGTGGGACACAAATGTGGGAAATAAATAATATAAGCCAACAGGGCATCTTCTGCCTCTGCTGGAATGCGAGCCGCAATGACAGCTGCACGGCTTTGTGCGTTACGCACTTCTGGCCTCCTGTGACGGGGCTTCCTTTGTCTCAGCTACACAGAACCAATTTCTCACATGCCAATCTGCCTTCTCAACTTATTTGTGCCAGATGCCTCTACTGCTTTTGTGATCACCTCTCTAAATACAGTATCTCTGAACCACTCATTCTCCTTGGAGGTCAAACCAAACAACGATCACAATCACTGTCATATACATAAACAGTTTTATAGAAAATTCTTTTCTCTGTCTCTCTCTGTCTGCACGGCAATAACGCACATTATCTCCTTAGAGGTCACCGGATAATGCATTTTGCTTTCTTCCAATGATGCAGAAGTTAATGCTTCTGGTACCCATTGTATCCTGTGGAAATAATGGCTTCTGGTCACCACAGGTTAGCAGAAGGAAGCATCAGAACACATCAAATCTGTTTTGCTAATGTACATGCCATTGAACAGCCAGTGGCTCCGGCCTTATCCATAGAGATTGATGGCCTCAAACTATCAGCAGAAAAAATGATACAAATTCTAGGAGCAGTAGGTTGTGAGGCCCAATTCATAATTTCATTTTCCATAAGGACTTGCTTTTTGCACTATAATTACAATACTTCCTCAAGTATAAGTGTCTCTCCTGCCTTATAGCCATTATTAAAGGCTGCAGCACTGCAAAATAGTTTAATTTGCTTTTATTTCAGATTACAGCTCTCTGCATTTGCACTATACCCCTTATCAACATGCAAATTCAATGGAGAGTATTTGTGCTTCAAGTCCAGCTGGTAAACACCCATTAAGCTGAACAAATGTGCTTGCAGGCCAGTTTCATGCCTTGTAGTTTTCAAAACACTTGTGTGTCAAAATTAGAGCATTCATTTCCTTTCTGCCTTGTTTGACCACTCATAGTCCACTGTTTGGAGAAGTGCTTATCATCTGAATTTTTGGCATGCTCCAAGGCTGCTGAGATAAATGGACACCGTCTTTTAGACTACAGAAGAGGCAAGTTAAGTTGGGGGTTATAGTAAGTAATATAACAAGCAGTTTGCAAAAAGCACCCGTCTGGTGGACAGAAGAGCAATGGAATCAAGTTAGAGAAGCCCAGCTATAGTTTGGAGATGGACAGAGAGACTGAGAGACAGACACTAGATGAACAGATTTTATTAGCTTTAATAGTCACAATAAATTATATATAAGCAGGTGGCGCACTGTTTTAAACTGCTGTGCTGCTGGGCTGGTTGATCGAAAGGTCCCTAGTTCGAGTCTGCACAATGGGGTGAATTCCCATTGTTCCGTCCCAGCTCCTGCCGACCTTGCAGTTCGAAAGCAGGTAACAGTGTTCTGTGCGCTTTGGTGTTTAGTCACGCTGGCCACATGACCACAGAGACTGTCTGCGGACGAACGCTGGCTCCCTCGGCCAGGAAACGGAGATGAGCACCGCCCCTAGAGTCAGGCATGACTGGACTTAATGTCATGGGAAACCTTTACCTTTACCTTACCTTATAAGTTATATGGTATTATAATACTGCAAGGTGCAGTCCTGTGCTCCTTTGGAGGGTGACCCCGGGCCACAACACTTTTTGAGATCTCCATTTTGAAGTCATAGAAAAAGGTCTACCATGGAAGGAGGCAGAACCTCATAAGCCTTTTGCCTGGAAAGGTCCGCAGCTGGTGCTTTCCCAGTTCTGGAGTCCTGGCACTGGTGAGGGCAAAGAAAATTCATGCCAGGCACTCATTAGGGGAAGCTGCGGATCTACCTCCTCTTATTCCCCTGACATGCCCCAGGAGGGGCGGGAAACTGCACCACCTTGGGAGCTGGCACCGTTTATTTCCCTTCCATCAGAGCACAGAGTTCCCAGGCAGGCACATGAGATAGAAGCCAGACCTTCAGTACCAGGTCCCAGGAAGCTGACATGTTCTTTAGAGATTGAAAACACTGGCATTCCACACTCCCAACTTGGTTGGAGTAGAGCCATTAAGCCCTGGCCCTGGGCAGTTATGCCAGCCACACACGCTGGGCCTCCTGATGCATCCCTAAGCGGATAAAGGGGAGCCTCGTGTTCCCTGAGGAAGCATCATGCCACAGACTGGGAACTGGATGCTGCCGTGCCTTCCTGCATGCACAGAGCTTGCTCAGGCATCTGCAGCAGTGCACTGGGGCTTCCGCTGCATAGGGGAAGGGGCTGTGCCCAAACCCTGCATTGGCACATGTGCCGGCCATGTCACCGCGGTGCCTTAGCAGGGTCTGCAGGAGCATTCTTCTCACGTTTGCTTGAGGACAGCTTGCTCCTTTATTGGGGACCTGCTTGATATGATCCCAGGCAGGCCAGGCTCCAGTCCAAAATGTTTCCAGGGATAGAAACAAAGATCTGGTGTCTGATCCTGTCTGCGTCTTGGAGCCCAGATATCTCTAGTTTTGGGAAGACTCCAACTGAGGTGGCAGGCTCAGTGGAAGTGCGGGACTCCATTCCTTCTAATTCTTAAAGTTACACTTCCGTGCTCCGTGCTCTGGCCACCAGCAGCCTGGTTAGATGACGATGGTGCCCTTTCGGGGACTGTCTTGTAAGGTTGCAGGATTACGAACTGGTACTGGCACTTAGGATGCTGTTGCGCTTCCGCTCAGTCAACTGCACTGGCTCCCAGTCTGTTTCCACTTCCAGTTGAATGCACTGGGTTTGACCTATGGAGCCCTTAAGGACTGTGGTACTTAAAGAACTACCCATCTCCATATGTGCATATTTTGATTTCAGCGGAGGGTCTCCTGCAGGTACCCCACCATCCGAAGTGAGGTGAGTGGTTACACGGAAAGAACCTTCTTTCTTAGTGGTGGCGCCCCAGCTGCTGGATGCTCCCCCAGAAGGGTTGACCCAGAGCTGGCCTTGTTGTTCCCTGGATACCAGGCAGAGGCCTTTTCATTGTGTTCATGGAGAGGAACACAAAAAAATCCACTCAGACTCTCACCCAGAATATAAGCCATACACTCTATTTCCCTGCGTATTGGCACTTTGAAGAGAGGGCCAAGACACAAACCTGCATAAGCCTCTTTAATGGACCTTACAATCCCAGAGATCTCTACTCAGAAATCCTAATGCATTCAACAGGCCATATTCCCAGAAAGTTGCAACCTGAATGTATTTGGCCTAATGAAACATAGCAGAGTCCTTTATGAATAGAACTTGCCTTGTAGATCCTTTGCCACTCCTGAAGCTATGTTTTCTATCCTTGGAAATTTATCTCGGAGAACTCAGATATGTCCCAAGACACCTGGTGCCTGAACCCAAAAGCCAAGATGGGGTGTGGTTGTGCACACTGCTTGCATACACACCTGACTTGCAGAAGATGACAACCCACCACAGATGGTGAATCAGGGTCATGCAAACCCAGCAAGCATTCTAGCTGAGGCAGGTTCACTGAAAGGACACAAATTCTCATGTTCCTCATCAGCCACAGGATCAGAGAGGCAGGTGAGAGCCTGGTCCAGCCTAGCACCTTTTCTTCTTTTCCTTCACCACAGCCACAAACTTCTTCTTGATTCTGGATACAGAATTCTCTCTCCTTGATTCAAATCCACAGCTTGTCTAATTACAATGCCATTATAATGAGAGATTTTTATTTTTTTACCATTGCTGAAACCGTCTCCCACTCTGTAATCATGCCCATTGTGAAAGCCTAGGCAGAGTCAAGAATTGCTGCCTTTTTAGAGCTCTTCTTTTATATATGTTGTGTAAGGAAACTATCCTTGCTGCTTTTGTTGTTGGCCTGATATCTGGGCTGCACTCCATTTACAAGTGAGTGATCCTCGTTTTCCCTCTCTCAGTAAATACTGCAACGTTCGGCATCCTTTCATGCCCATGCTTTTAAAGAAATCTTTGCACCATTAAAGATGTGGAATCACTAAATACAGGGCTACAGCCATTGTCCCTTCCATTTAAAGGTTTAATCACACTTAATGGCTCTCTTGGAGGAAGGAAGAAAGAAAAAGTTGGATTTTCTATTTTGATGGCTCTACCCCATTGAAAGAGTTTACTAATATTCCCTCCATGTGTTTTCTCTGTAAATGAGCTATTCAAGTAAGTAAGTTTTGTACAGAAATTTAAGATCATTATACGTGTTTCTGCGCGTGCGCACATGTACGTATGTGTCGCAAAGACTGAAGGACATTTTTTGCCTTTATCAATAGGTTTCTTCTTTAATTTAACAATAACCATGGGAACAATATTCCCACTTTCATCATATCACAGACACAAATAGGGCTAAGCTTGTGGCAGCCCTAATTTTTGACCAAGCATCTCATTGAGCCCACATGTCATTGAAGACCCTTAGCTGTTTATTGTTTTTATTTGCTCTGCAGTTTTCAGTTGGGCACCAAAGCAAGAGCCAAGCAGGTGTTTTTTGGCTAGGTTAAAGTCCGTTAGGGGAAAAATACCCTCACTCATGTACAATATGCCATCAACTGCTCAAGATATATGCTTGCAGCGTTGATTTGTGAAATGGAAAATGATCCATCTACCTGCCGGCAATGCCAGTCCTATACATGTCTACTTGGAAGTAAGCCTGATTGTGTCCAGCTAAATTTATTATTCCATTGCATTTGTATCCCACTTTTTTTCTCTTGTGAGGAACCTGAGGCAGCTTACACAGTCCTCTTCCACTCCATTTTACCCTCACAATGACAACCCTGAGAGCTGGGATGGGCTGAGAGTGACTGGCTGGCCTAAGTCATCCAGTGAGCCTCACGGCTGGGGCCAGAATCCAGACCTCTCAGGTCCCCAGTTCCACACTCCAGGCTCCATACCACACTGGCTCTCTCATTCCTTGGCAAGCATGTAAAATGCAGCAACCCTCAAAAAGTTGACCTCTCAAGTAGATTTTCTCATCCTGGGTTGGACTACATCTTCTTTCATCCCTTACCTGGGCCCTGCTGACTGGCAATGATGGGACGTGTAGTCCAACCCCAGTTCTATTTTAGAGCTCCTGTAAAGGGAACTGAAACCCCAAGGAAGAGCAATGCTAGCAAATCATGTTGCCACCTTTTTAACAGGACATCCCTATAATGCGAAAAAGGACAAAATAAGGGATAGCAAAAGCAGAAAAAAGGGACTGATCCTGCTGAAAGGAGTAACTGGAATGTATATTTAGTCATGGTATGTTTAGTCCTATCCATCCATCCCTCCCTCCATTCATCCATCCATCTGTTTTCAGACAGGGGCTCTAGGGATTGAACTTGGGATCTTTCAAATACAGAACTTGTGAGTTATGGTCCGAGGAGTTGTGACTGACACCAGGAGTTGGGACTGACACCCTGTGAGCTTCATGGGACTTTAATGCAAGTCTCCAATCCACAGCTAACCTTTTCCCATGCTGCTGCATCTGCTTTTTGCTCCTGGGAGTAATTCATTTCAGTCCACTTTTTAACTAGGCTCTAACTAGTTCGCACCTTCTAGACTGTGAGTTATGGATACCATCTTTAGTCAAAGTCCAGACTTTTCTGAGCTTTTAATGTGATTTGCAGATTTTTTTAAAAAATGATTTACCATCATGAGTAAAATTAACAATATGCATAACATACATGCATTTGAAAAATGTACACAAATATACTTTTATTAGTGGATGAAGAAAGCACAGATTTCAAAGATGTGCAAATCTGACACATACTCTTGGGAGAAATGCAAAAAAAAGTGCATAGATTTTCATCCATCCCCCCCACCCCCCAGTTGGATACGGACTTTGACATGGAATATGCAGAAGTCTGGCAAAATCAGATTTCATGGATTTGCACATCTTGGTCAGCCTGAAGAAAGAGCCGCATCCTGTGGAGTCACCATGCAGGAGCAAGACTCATCCCTCGCACATGAGGGAGTTGATGCAGAAAAATTAGAAAGGGTCCAGAGGAGGGCAACAAAAATGGTCCAGGGTTGGAAACTCTGCCCTATGAGGAGATATTGAGAGAAGTGTCCATGTTCAGCCTTGAGAAGAGAAGACTGAGGAGGGACATGGTATCCCTCTATAAGTACCTCAAAGGCTGTCACAAAGAGGAAGGACAAGATCTCTTCTTGCTAATGCCAGAATGTAGGACACGGAATAATCAATTCAAGTTGTAGCAACCCAAATGCAGGCCGGACGTCAGGGAAAGCTTCCTCACAGTCAGAGCAATATGACAGTGGAAACAACTGCCTAGAGAGGTGGTGGACACTCCCACACTGGAGACATTCAGAAAGAACCTGGACAGCCATTTGAGTGGGATGGTGTGACCTGGTGTCCTGCAACAGCACAGGCTTGGACCCAATGGTCTTCATGGCTCCTTCCAACGCCACTATTCTATGATTCTATGTTGTTTTATAAAGGGGGCTACGTTTCTGGATCAGGTCAAGTCCCTGTGCCCTTCCATGAGCTCTGCTGACCTACCCCATTCTAGGTAGGAGCAGCAAAGATTCCATTAGGTTCAGATCTGATGGAAAAGCCCATTGCAAGAACAGTAACGTGGATCAATACACCTTATTGGCCACCAGCAACCTGAAAATGACAGTGCAGTGAGGCTTGTACATCTGATTGGCCCCTTTCTGTGTATATGCTATATATGAGTTTAAAACATCAAATTCGTGCTTGAAATTGCTTATCTTTTCAAATCCACCTGGAATGTCACATGAGTAGGCTTTTATAAGCAATGCATGTGATGTCCATTCCTGGTGTTTTCATGAATATAAGCATTGCTACAAAGTTACTGATTAATTTGACAAAGCACAAGAAAAGCTACTGATTTCTTGTTTCAACCCTCTAACTCTCTCAAGATATAGAATGCAAATAATTTTGTCTCCTTTTTTGTCACTTGCATATCTTTGGCTTAACAGCAACCTCCCCCAGCAATTCTCAGTGGGAGAATACTGTAGCGGAGGCCTCCTTTCAGCTGGTTTTCCTTTGAAATGATACTTACTTTCAAACAACTACTCTGCAGTTTGCTGCAGATCCCTCTCCTCTCCTCTCCTCTCCTCTCCTCTCCTCTCCTCGCCTCATGAGATTCCATGAACTCTTTCCAAGTCATGCCAAGGTATAAATATCTGTATGTGGTAAACCAGCAACTTCCCTGGTAGCATTTATTTTTAGAAGGCAAATATTGTGCTAGTGTTAACTTCAATTAGGAGACATATTTGACGATCTGACGTCTCCATCTGATGCCTCACGGGCAAATTTCAGCACTTTATGAGAAAGGTTGGCTGATAGTGGCTTCCTGTGAATAAAACACATATGAGACATTTGATCAAGCGTTCAGCAATAGGTCTGTGTGGTTGAGAGAAGTTGGTGGAAACGTATCCTGTGCATATAACTGGTAGGTGGTACAAGCCCTCTAAACCAGGTTTAATTGGCGAGGGTGCTGGAGCACAACTCTTGGATCAGTGAGCTACTGGAAGTCTAGCTATCCACACAAAATACCAAGGATTGGCAGGAGGTACTTCTCCAGATATGTTGTCCTCCATTTCCCAGCATTCCTGACCCTTGGCCATACTGACAGGGACTTCTGGGAGCTGAAGTCCAAACACATGAAAATCTACCTCCTGCCCACCCTTGCTACATACAATGGCTCAGGTAGGCAAGGCAGATAGAAAAAGCAATGCGTGAGAAGGATGAGGAGCAATCCGTCTGTCTCCTGGGTTATCTTCGTGAGGGATTTCCTCGTGTTTCACCACACTCCACCAGAATGGGGAATCTCAGATTTCCTGAGAAACAGGAAACAGACAGCCCAACAGGGATCTCCATAAGGTGCTGCATCTAGACGCCAGCCAAACTTATCTGTGTGTTGCTTCAGAAATTGGCAACTTAACTAGGACTTGGTGTTGCTAAAGACTGATAATGCCTCCTTAACAATGTATGAAAACTTCCTTCTTAAGGAGGCCATGCTGGCTTCTAAAGTCATTGGCTAGGACAGCACGGAAGCAACTGGGCATGGTAGTGGTTTCAGAATCAGAATCCTCCAGATCTGAGGATGACAATGCAAGCTAACAAAAATCCAGTTTTCAAACAGGAGAGCTGATCCCAGAGGTGCTTCTTGGGTCAAAGGCCTTGAGGAGAGCAGTGTGTCCATAGGTTCTTATGTGCCCACTCCTCTTCTGGATCTGAGAGGTCTACATCAGAGGGATTGCATCCTGAGGAGGTCAGATCAGAGACCTGGATTGGTCCTTCTCCAAGGTATTCCCCTCCCCAACCCTACTGCTGCCCCCCCCATCATGCATAAGGTATGCATGAAAGAACTGCCTGCAGCCATGCTGAAACAGAGGCAGAAGAGGCTCTCCCAGGGGAGATCGCACCTCCTTTGCTGAACTTCTCCCTGCCCTCCTACGCTCCCCTTAACTTGGGAAGAGCCCACAGTGGCCCACTACACGGTTCTGAATCACGTGGGGAGACCCCATACGTAGGGAAGGCTCCCCATTGGCTCCAATAACCTGAGGGTGGCTGGGCTGAGTTATGGAGCTGTGATGAGGAAGCAGGGCAGAACACCCAAGCAGCCACTTAGCCTGTGTGGTGCAGTGCTTACGAGTGAGGGACTGGGGCCCCGGAGATCTGGGTTCTGGTCCCCACTCAGCCATGGAGCTCCCTGGGAGTCTTTGGCGTGGTCACAGGCCCCCACTACGACCTACCTCACAGAGTTCTTGATGTGAGGATAAGATTAAGAGGAGGAGAATTTTAAAAGCTGACTTATACACACACACACACACACATGGATGGAGCAGAGAATAAGGTGCTACAGTCTAATGAGACTATAATTGGAATAGCAATGAAATCTAAAATTCAGGTTTTATCGCAGAATTTGTCATGGACCTTTAAGTACAGGTCCTGCTTTAATTATAAACCATAAATTGGGAGCCGAGCTCACTGTGGGCTGTGTTTTGCAGAGTGTGAAATATTTGCTTTTAAAACTCTGTGTAATGTTTCATACTTTAAAACATGTCCAGTATATTCTTGGTTTTAGGCAAGAGGACGAATGTGGTTAATTCCTTTGTCAAGGAAGAAAATATGTGCATAGGTGTACAAAACATACATCTGTGCTTGCAAGGCAAAGCTACATTGTATTTAGTGAGTCCATTGATCAATCTTGCCTAGTGGTCAAACAGGAAGCCAAGGTTTTTCTTAGTGTCACTGTCTTCAGATTCGGTTTAACTGGAGAAACCCAGAATTAAGCCTGGGACCACCTTCTTTACCACTTCCTTGGGCCTCACCTGGATTGGGAAACTGCTATGCTGTGATTCCAGATGCTTTGCCAAGAAAGTCGTCTCCTCATTCATTTGCCAGAATCACCACCAGGGAATCTGATGCCATTCTGGCACAGCCATGGGACTTCATGCACTGCCATTACGGATGCATTGAATCCCCTGAATAAAAATTTTCCTAGTCTCCCCCAGAATCTTCACACTTTCCTCAAAGTGACTCCGGTTGCTTTCCTACAAAGGAACCTCCACCTTCAATTTTGTCTGGAGTAAAATTTGGACAGTATTTGCTTTATGTAATCTCCGAGTTTCCTCAAGCAAAGCAGAAACCTCTGAATTTATCTTGAATCTTGCTTTAGGTAGCATTTAGTGTTATGCTTATATGACTGTGAGATTTCTTCACAGGGAACTGGATTCCGGATACATTTCACCCCAGTTGTGATTAATTCACTATATGGGTGAATTCTATGTAATGGACCTAGGGGTGAGATCCAAACAACCTCTATAGGAACAAGCAACAACTTTAGAACATCAGTTAGGTAAGGATCAATGGATTTTATTTAATCCATTCCATCCCTATTATGTGTACTGTCCTGCCATCTGCTTATTGACAAAATCAGATCTATATACAAGAATTTCATTCCTTTGCAAATGCACATTTGCTGTAATGAGCACATGTGCAAATGTGTAAATGCGTATTTGCATAAATCCCCTGTAAATGTTAAAAAACATGACCTGCAAGCCTTTAGAATCTGCCTTGGAAAAACTGTTCTGCAGGAGAATCCAAGTGGAGGGGCCCTAACGATGAAGCATCGCATCCAGGTGGCAACAGATTAGCACCCACGCAAGGAGAAGGTAAGTGCAACATACTTAATCATCTGTTAAGTTACTTCAAGCTATAACTTAGACTATTTAATTTATTTATTACACTTTATATATCACACTATTTATTCTGCACCCCTTGGCCAAAAGGTTCTCTGGGAAGCTTGCATGGTAGATCTCACTTAAATGTATGGATCTTCCATCAAAACAAATCACACATTCAGGAAAAGAGGCTTTATTCCAGAAGCGTGACCCTTTACGCAGTTGCAGTGGTGAGTTAAACCCCAGGGGAGACAAAGAGCAGGAACTCACAGCTCTTGCAGGCCTGATCTTCCAGAGGTCCCCAAGTGGTTGCAGAGCTTCTCAACCACATACTGAGACTATGCCCAAGTTTAGGAAAGAGTAATGCCAGCAGTGCACAGCTCTATATTGGTAAGTATATTGGTAGTAATAATGTTTTTAAAGGTGGGCTTCAGTTTGGTCTCAGCATAAGCTCAAGTTTTCCAACTTACCAAAGAGCTGATACACTAATGCTCAGAAATAGACTCATCCTAGTTTGAGAGTTCCGCTTATCATATAGTTTCAGAAAATATGCACAAAATGCTCCGTTTTTGCAATCACATCCTTTCCTAAATTAGACATGGGGTGTCATCTCCTCAGCACCTTGCGTTTGCTGAAGAAGCTGAACCACTTCCCTTCCCCAGTTGTGTGCCCTTTGACCCCTCAGCAGCCCACTGACTTTTGTCCTCTCCCCTAAGTGGAACTTCACAGCTTCTGCAGGCTCAACTGACCTACTTACTGGAAGCTGGTGCAGACCAGAAGTTCAGCCCCAGCCTCCCTTGCTTTCCCAGGGAACCCCTAGTCAGGCTGGCCTCGGCGGTGGTTGGGCCAGGCTAGCTACAGCCCTCCAAGGGGCAGGCCTGCAAGGAAGCCAGATCTCTGAACAGAAGGGTCCCACTCACAACGGCTCTCGGCCCCAGTGATGAACTGCAGACACACAAGCAACTAATTATAAATAAAGAACTATACATGAATCCCTTCCCTTCTCCTAGGAAGCAGCTTGGTATTCAAGGTAAACAAGCCCAATAGTAGCAATAAGTGAAAGAAAAAGGCAGTTATGAGGGCAGAAAGCCAGCAGGAGAATGGGGGCTATCAGTGTTTTACATCAAAGCCACGTGTATGATGCATTGCCTGCTGGACAGAAGTCATGGATGTGTGCCCACTTTAAGGAATGCTTCATTTTCAGGGAGTGAGTTTGTTCAACTGAAGCCAGGGATGCTGACTTGGAGAAGCTAGGAAAAGCAGAGAGGTTGGTGAAGTCCTTCAGGGATCTAATAGTGGCATCCCAAGCCCTGGGAGAATGGGGATCTTGAGGCAGGAGGGTGTCCCTCTTGAGAGTGAAATAATCCTTTAGAAGGGGCCCATCCCTTGGGAGACGAACAAATACCCTCAAGATGACTGATGAGATCAGACATATAGACAGCTGTGTTTGTGATGGGCTTGTACACTGTGTGAGAAGTACAGTCATGCTGGGTCAGACCTAGGACTGTTAGTACAAACAAGTGTAATGTAATGGCAAAATGTCCCAACTTTATGTATAAGATGATGGGATCTAAGCTGATGGTGACTGACCAGGAACATAATTTTGGGGTCATGGCAGACAGCTCAATGAAAATGTCAACCCAGGGTGTAGCAGTTGTGGAAAAGGTGAACTTCATGTCAAGTACAGGAAAGACAGCAGTTGAGGATAAAATTGCTAAGATCCCATTCACTTTATGCACATCGATGCAGAGATGCATTTATAATATTGTGTACAGTTCCAGTCACTACCTAAGAAAAGGTATTGCAGGGTTGAGAAGAATACAGAAAAGGGCAACTAAAATGATGAAGGGCCTAGAGCAACTCTCCTATGAGGAAAGGTCACAAAAGCTGGGTTTGTTTAGCTCAGAAAAAAGAGAACAGGGGAGACATGATAGATGTACAACATTATGCATGGTGTGGAAAAATGGATAGAGCAGCCTTTTGCTCCTGTTCTCAGTACTAAAACCCAGTGGGGTCATCCCTTGAAGCTAACTGGTAGGAGATTCAGAACAGTAAAAAGAACTTCTTCACTCCATGCATGGTTAATTCACTTCCATGAGGTTTAGTGGTGGCCACCAGTTTGGACAGATTTGAAAGGGGAAGGCACACATTCTTGGAGGAGAAGCTAGTGTGCTCTAGTCACTGAGAATCTGATGACATAGACAGGGCCTACAAAAGCTTATGCCATGATAAATACATTAGTCTTCAAGGCAGCTTTCCCCAACCTGATTCTCCAAATATTTTGGACTACAGTTCAAGCCAACAAGCCCAATGGTCAGGAATTCTGGGCTGTACTGGGGAAGGGCAGACCTTAAGAATCCATAAGACTCTTTCTTCTTCCTGTAGTACTTGAAAATAGTGAAAAAGAGTATGAAATTGCATAAAATTGTCACCTGCTGACTTGTATGTATAGATGCACATATAAAAAGAATTACCATGCCTAGTTTGTTGTCCAGGTCTTTGCTGATGATGAGCAACTTCATGGGCCCTGCTCTTTATTTTTAAGCCAGGCCTGGACTGAATGACCTTTCAAATAGAGGACTGCCCTCTGCAAGGTAGGGCACATGGCGTTGCTTCTAATGACAGTCCTACTATATAAACAGAAGAATATGAATATGCATTTATATTAGTCAGTTACAGTGTAAAATAGGTTCTAACCTGGTGGGTGCAGTTTATTTCCTTCTTACTGCATTTTTAATTGTAAAAAATGTATAAATTGTATTATACTGTGCCTTTCCACTAAAAATAGTACTCGAGGAAGCTCACAGTAAAAATGCAAAAAAAATACAAAGAGATTACTGAAAAGATGAACTCATCATTGACTAAAACACCATAATGGAGGCATAGTATCTGCAGCACCATCCAGATTTACATGCTGGACCTTGGCTGCCAGGCACTGCCTTTGATCTTTCAAATATCTCTGATTTTTAACGCAGGTCCAGAATGGAGTCCTGGAAGTCAAGAAAACATCACAAAGCTGTAAGCCCGAATCCATAAGGGCTTCATGGCAAAGGGCTCTCCATGGCTACCAATCCACATGCATAGCGGTCCTAAAGAAGAAGGGAGTGAGATTCAGCCAGAGACCCTCTGTGTGTGGAGGATGGCTATACCCCCATCTGCCTGTGAGGAGCCCTTTACCTAGTTGATGTAGAGTATCCATATGTCCTCTTTTGCAGAGAACTGTTCTCTGTTTTGATGGGGCCCCTGGTTTGAAGGGCTTTTCCTTAAGGAGAAGAAACCATCAGAAGGCAGAACTGGGTGTGGAATCTGCCCATCGACTGGGGCACAGGGGACCAGACTGAGGAAGAACAGAATTTTCTGCTCTTTCTCTAAGCCTGTTCATTCCAGCAATGAGCCCCGAGCCAGCAAAGCTCCCAATGGCCTGTGCCCTGCATTTATAACATCACTGCAGCAGCAAACTACATATCTATTTAATTATGCCTACTTTTGATTTTTAAAGAATTATTGCATGCCAAAGCCTTTTAATATAATGCATTACTGCTCCCTCCTCCACCTCTCTTTCTCTCCAAAATTTGGAGATTTGGAAGCTGTCCATGTGTAAGATGTACATTTTTGTTATTATTTCTGAGGAGTTATTTTATTTGATAATGACATTAAATATTGGAAACTATAACAGCTGGTGTGTTTATCCTTACTTGAGTGTATTAACCTCTTTAGCCCTTTTTTCCAGCAGAAGGATTCAGCATTACAGATTTGACTGTCAGCTGCAGTGCCTGGCGGCCCAATGGACTGGCACCCTGACAGAATCTAAAGTCCACTGCGGAGAGTAAACATGGATGGCACTGCAGATAGTGAAGCCGCTTGACTTGAGGCACCTGCAGCTGCTTGCACCAGGAAAAATAAAAAGAAAGAGCAAAGGTTGCAGTCACCAGAGTGGAAAAACCACCGAATTCACCTCTCCTTGTTGTTATTTATTTATTTTCTTGGGTACGTAATTGGGTGGTGTGCTTGCTGTTTTTACATCTTGGATGGGCTTCTCGAAACAGATCCGCCAAAAGCTCATTCTATTTAAAAGAGGGAGGGGGAAATGAAAACAGAAAGAACAGAAAAATTACCCAAGAATAGCTAGATACGAGCAAGCTTTATAACCATTAAAAAAAATCAATCCACTTAAATGGATGTTTGCTTGTTTCATTTGCAGCTGGTACCAAATGATATTTCACAAGTGCTAGTAGCAGGTTTAAAATGAGGAAGCCGATGCCGGCCTGAGAAGCGGCTTTTGGCAAAGTCACTCCACCCTCAAATTGTCTTTTAAAGCACAGATTCCCAAATCACTTGGCTAGCCAGGAAAGCCTTTGATCTTTCAAACATTCCTGATTTTTAGCACAGGTTCAGGATGGAGTCCTGGAAGTCAAGAAGACATCACAAATATATACAATATATATCTGATCTATCTATCTTTGCACCATAGTTCAGCCTCTCATGGTAGGTATATAGTTTATTCTCATTATTAGTTTGGTGCTGTTTTTTAACTTAATGAATTTAGGATTAATTTATGTAATCTTTTTCAACCATGCAGACTTTCCTTCTTCTTTTAATTTTCTTGCAGAGGGTGGGGAAGGGGAGGCAGACAATTTTTCTCAGACTGTACCAGGCAGATAGCATGTGCCAAACTCTGCAATAGATTAACTTTTGCAGCTTTTCATAGCTCTTTTTGATTTAAATTACAGAAGCAGCAAAATAATACAAGTCTTGCTGGATTGTACCATTTATGAATGTAGGTGGGGCCCATGTGTTTGACTAATTTCCCATATTAAAACCAAAACCAAACTCATAACTCCCTGCATATAGGAAGGTAGAACAACTGGACAAGCCAGGAGGGACTCCCACTTCCAATTCTTCCAAAGCACTCAACAAACAAACTCTTATTTAACATGGGATTGTTACATGGGGGAAAATATTGCTACTTTTTGAGTGATCTTCCTAAGGTATGGAATCTAAACATTGTTCTGGACTTTTGACAACACATGGAAATCAGTGATTTTGAAAGGATCAATAATTTTTTCAAATACACAAAACAGACTCTACAGATTGTATGTGAAGTTGCAAAATGTCTGTTGCCAGTTCATCTCACTGGTCTATTTTATTATTTATTATAAGTATTTATAATTTATTAGATTTATATCCCACTTTTTTCTTACAACAAACTCAGAGTGGCCTACATTCTCCCCCTCCTGCTGTTGCTCTCAAGTTTATCCCCACAAAACAACCCGATGAGGTAGGTTGGGCTGAGAGCCTGTGTCTAGCCCAAAGTCACCTAGTTGGCCCCAAGGCCAAGTGGAGAACTTGAACCCAGATCTCCTGAGTCCTGGACACCTGCTCTTAACCACCACACCACACTGGCTCTCTGCCAAGAGCCAGCTTCCAAAATACCACCATACTAATTAACAAAACATGTACAATCTATTGTTATTATTATTAACAGCAACAATAACAACAACATTACTATACCATCCAGTAGCTCTGTGGACAGTGTACAGCAACACATAAAATACAATATAAATACAGACGACAAGAAAAACATCATAAAAGTTACCATGCAACATTAAAAAAAAGTTTAAAACAAATACGAAACGCTACGATAGCTGATACAAATGTAGCTCTGTATGGAAGTATTGCCCAGGACTTCCACGGACAGGGACTGCAGCAACAGTTGAATAGAACCCACTGATTTCAGGAAGATGAGTGTGAGGTTCATTTGCTGAGAACCAGGACTGCAGTCTAGCTCTGCAGTCGCAGAGTCATCCTCTTTCCCCCTTTTCGTTATGCGTGCCACTCATGACACTGCGTGCGCGTGGGTGGCCGGGGCCGGGTGCACGGATGGATTCATGCTTCAGAGGAATGGGTCGAATGCGACTCCCCCCTTGTCAAATATGGATGTGAGGCAGGATGGAAGTGCATGGCCGGTGAAGGCATGGGAAGCGGAAAGGGGGGTGACCGCTATCCTTGCGCATCCAGGCCCCCATTTTTATTCCCTCTGCAGCAACGTGGCTTTCCAGCCTCTAACACAGCTTGCCTCTTCGACAGTGACACTGGCTGCAAAGAAAGCAACTTACAAAGCTCGGTCTGCAGTAGAGTCTCCCCTCGACCACCTGCGCACCTGCGCAGGTGTGCCCGTGTGCACACACATCACCGCCAGCCCTGCTGTGCATCTTTCAATCGGGTTTCTAGCAGATCAGCAAGACCTTTGCATGCTTTAAACTGATGCTTAATAGTTTCCACGTGCAATAGAGCAGAAAGAAGGATGGACTGAACAGTTGCGCCAAGTGCTTCTCTGGGCATAAATATATTGCTAGTCATTTCTAAACCTGGTGTAGAAGAAGAAACAGTCATTTAAGCTGACGGTACAGAATACGATCAGTGCTGCAAGGTCGGCACGGGTAAGGTGGGAGTCACAAATGAAAGGTTTTGATGGCTCCCCTCCTCCCGCCCCTCTCCCTTCTGCCACCTGCATCCCTTTATAAAATTAGATCACTTACATTTTAAAAGAAAGTATATTCTTTTTCATCCCAGGCCACCAGCAAGCCTGGTGCTACCTTTTGTGCAGAACCCCCGCTAACAGAGGGAGAGTACTATCCATCAGAACCTCTCTCGAGATCGTACCTCGCCTCCCTGGCTCTTGATCAGAAAGAAGCAGATGGTTATTTACAAATAAAAGAATCCAGACTTCAAGAACACCCCCTCCCGGGGCTGCAGAGCAGCTCCTCGCAGAGGCCAAAACCAATGCGACTTGCTTCCGGCCACTCCGCCGGCTTTCAAGGACGAGGATTGCCCGGCAAGGGCCCTCGGCTGTCCCTTCAAAATTCACACCCACCCCCATGGAAAAAAGGGGAGATTATGGGTCCTCAGGCACTGTCTTTCCTGCAGAAAATTCCCTGCCATCGTCAAGCATCTCCACCTCTCAAGATACAATAGGCGGGATGATGCGTGACTCTCTACCTGCCACCACATCTCTGCTCGCAGTCAGGTCCTTAAGAAGCAACGCAACGGCTGCCTTTGAATCCATTCAGCAGCCATGGTCACTCTTTGCCTTTATTTACCATCAAGTGTCATACATTTAGCAATAAAACCCAAACAAAAGAAGAAGAAAGCAGGTGCTCCAAGTTTACTCTGGAGCCAGCTGCCAGGAAGACATACTGTACTTATATATTTATTTTATGGAACAGAAGAAGCTTAATTGAAAGCTTTTGAAAAAGAAATGAATTATGAAATGTACATTGGAGCAGCCTTTTATTCTCTCCCCCAACTTTATAAAGACCTTTGAGAGGCAATTGCTGAAATGTGTTGTCAGAAAATTGTATTTTCTCTCTTCCTGTTTGGAAGAAGCAAGTGAAGTAAAGAAATTTAAGGGCCCTTTTAAAGTGTCTAAAATCTGCGTAAGAGTTTTATCAAGAACAACAAGAAGTAGCATCTATGCCCATTTTGTATATTTAAGATATGGTAACACTTCTATTTATCTGTTCCATCTCCATTAATTTCCCAAAAGTTTTTTGGGCTTAGAAATGTTTGAGAAATCCACAATTTTTTATTATTTTTTATTTATTAACACATTTTTATGCCGCCCCATTCGCCGAAGCCTCGGGGCGGCTTACAACAATCCAAATGAGTTTGGATTTCTATTCCAAATTGAACAGGCTGTTTCCCAGTGACACGGATCCTGTGGTCTTTTATTTATTCTGGGAAAGAGTTTGAACAATTGCACAATTGTGCATATTTCAGTGTGTGTGCGCATTAGTGCAATCACACATCGTAATACTTTGCAGTCATGCCAATGTGCATTTGCACAGATGCAAATAGGAATGAGATTCTTATCTGCATCTGTAAATTATCTGTAAAATTATTTGCCTCCATCAGTGAACGGACAATGGAATGAACGACACCTGAGACACAGATGGAAGAGACCTAATAAAATCCTTACATTCCTACTTAACCTGGAAAGCATTTACTCTGGTTCTACTCTGATCCATTGTGACTACACATGATGGCTATTAGGACTGGGTCTAGGAACAATGCGTGGAGATATGAGATTTTGATTGCTATTATTCTCTCGAGTATAAGAAGCACTGATTCTGCATACATAACTCCAAAGTGACACATACATGCTTTATTTTTGCTCACAAAACTTGTAAGCATGCTGTTAACCTGCACATGAGTAGAAACACCTATGGACTGAAAATGTTTCCAACTCTTCAAATATGTCTGCACTGGTCTTATTCTCAATTCCAAGCTGTCTTTCCTACTTTGCACAAATCTCTTCAGTAGACGTGGTCAGGCCATTTAGTCTATGGTCAAAATGTGTGCATATGTTGGGAGTTTGGCACAAAGCGACCAGTGATCACGGAGCATGAACAGGAATCAAGTACGAGATGCAAAGGAAAATAATGCCATGAGAATCCTCGTGCTCTCAAAGAGCACTCATTTACCCCTCCCTGTATATGGTCGTGTGTGTGTTGAAGGCTGGGCTCAGGCCTTGGGGCAACACACTGCTGGCACTCAGTAAATGACAGCTTGTGTAAAATGGGTGGCTACTCGGTTTGCCAGTCTGCGCGATCATTCCACTCCGTGCTGGTTCTGGGAAGGACCAGGCATGCTGGGTAACTGATGCATAGCTTGTCCACATGAGTCGCCTGGCTTGCACAATGTGCCATTCACACAGAACTCGGTGCACATGAACCTGAGGGCCAGTCCTTGCTTCCACCATGTAAAAACCATTACCATGCAATCAAGGCTCTCTGAATTCTACCTTGAACCTCAACTCAAATCCATATCAAACTGCAAGGAAAGGTGGGGGGGGGGGGGCCTGGGTTTTTTTAAAAAAAAAAAAAAACATATTCCCAAATGCACACATGCCTCGTGTGTGTGTTTTTAAATGTGTGTGTTTTCTCTCCAGTTGATGAAAGCATGCTTGTGCAGAGTTTTCATCTGCATTTTATAAATGTATAATTTTTTCACGTTTAGTTTTGCCCATGAATTGCAATGCAACCTCAAAAGAGTATAATCTTTAATGGTAGCTTACGTTTGGGTCCATATTTGAGTCTAGGAGGAATGAACTGAGTAAATTTGGATGCAAACTAAACTGAAACAAATTTCTCATCCAGCTTGAGAGCTTACCAAGCAGGGAAAAGTCGATTAACCTTTAATGATGGAAAGACACACATGAAAATGGAAACTTTCTCCTCCATGCTTCCTTGCTGCATCCAGCAGCCCTTTGCCCTCTTGAGCTCCCAAAATTCTACCACCCACAATGGGTTTGCAAGTATACAGTTGTACATAAAGAAGCCTCTCATTTTCATGTATTTTATAATCATGAACGTTGACCTGTTGCAAAATTGTGTGAAGCATGATTCTGGAGTAAAAAATATATACACCTGCCCAGACCCTCAGATCATAATCAGAGGTCCTTTTCCAGGAGACACCTCTGAAGGATATAAAGGCCACTGTGGCCTTTTCAGCAGTGGTATCACATTTACGGAGCCAGCTGTCCGGAGAGGTGTGCCTGCCACAAACTCTTCTTGCTTTTAGGCTCCAGCCTTTTTTATTCTCCAACTGTTTCAATTGTTGGATTTCATCATGATTTTATCATTTTATATTTTATGAAGGCTGTAGATTATTTGGGATTATTTGTTTTTATTGACTGTTGATTTGCTTAATTGACCCATTTGTTATTTATTTTACTTATTTAGTTTTTTCTTATTGCTATGGTGATTATTTTTGGGTTGTCATTATAATGTGTTATTTATTGTTATTGTGTTTGCTGTTGTTTTTAAATTGTAAAACATCCTGAGAGCCATTAGGCTTAATTGGCATGGTACAGAAACGTAGAAAGAAAGAAAGAAAGAAAGAAAGAAAGAAAGAAAGAAAGAAAGAAAGAAAGAAAGAAAACACTTTACAATATTAATAGCTAATGTCTTTGCACTGGACTTGCCTTATATTTGGTGTTAAAGGGGACAAATTGTTGGTGCTTGTCTAACTGCTCAACTTTGCCTTCAGACAGTCAACCAGGATCACATATGACACTAACCCAACAATAACATACGGTGTTGCTAAATTCTTCACGGCTGTGATGGGTGTCCGAAGACCGATCCTGGGGGATTGTGGCTCTACCTAGTTGGACAAGGACAAAGTCTGGGATTGTCACCGATTTAAGATGACTGATATTGTGTTGAAGTATTTATTAATCCGAGTGGAGTTTTAAGGTAGATAATGTTTTATGTATTTACCTTTTTAAATCTATGTATTTATTGAATGGAGCTGGTCTTTGGCTGCAATAAAGTTTATCCATCCATCCATCCATCTATCTATATGCAAGCTGTGTTTTAAGGGATCACTTTGTCATAGTATAGGCATTGGTTTTCAGTTGCAGCAACAAAACTAACCAAGAAGACATAAATAAGGCAGCCTAAAATAAGAACTAAAATATATACTTCCCTATGTGCCAGCAGCACTCCTTGAGATTGGAGGTAGAGGTACTTCTCTGGGAGCCCCCTTTGAGGAAAATAGGAGGTTAGCTACTCAGAGAAGGGCCTTTTCAGCGGTGGCCCCCTGACTGTGGAACATGCTCCCCAGGGAGGTTCCCCTGGCACCATCGCTCTATTCTTTTTGGTGTCAGGCAAAGACCTTTTTATTTTCCTGGTATTTTAACAATTAATTGGTTTTATCCTTGTTTTTATTTATCCAATGCAGTCTGTTGTGTGTTGTTGTTGTTGTTGTTATGGTTTCTTTGTTCTTTGGTTTTTTGTTCTTTGTAAGCTATCCAGAGACTTTTAGTAATGGGACAGCACAGAAAAGCTTTAAATAAATAAATAAATAAATAAATAAATATCAATTTCTGATTTCTTAGCATCTGGAAGAACATTTAATTCTCAGAGTCAGACCATACTCCAAAGGGTCTCCCAGAATAAAAAAAAAGGGAAGTAACAGTCTCTTAACAGAGAAAATAGAGCTGCTTTTGTAGATGTCTCTGAGAACCCAGCCAATTGGCATCTGTAAGGTGCCACTTGAAAGCTCATGGCACCTGCCCACAGGTGAGGGGAGCACATTTTACCCAGGATACCCATGGGCCTAAGAATTTAAAGGGACTTAGACCCTCTTCTGTGACATCAGAGCAGCCAAGCCAATGGCAGCCAAAGAGAAGACTTCTCTATTAACCGAGGTAAGTGTGACATCACAGCAGGAGGACCAATGAGATCAAGAGCAGGCAGAGTGGGCAATCCAAGAGCAAACCACACAAGTGAAGAAACAGGAGCCAGGAGAGTGGACTTGGAGGTGGAGGGCTTTGACGGACTCACAACCAGTGAGCGTGCCAATTATTGGGGGTGGTTGCCAGTTGATTAGGAGAGGCGCTGTGTTCCTTGGAGAAGCGCATTTTAGCCATGCAGCAAGTCCGGGCATTTGCACTCTGCAGCTCTTCAGTCCTCAGCATGTTGATCAGTTAGAACTGTGTTGTCTGTCCACCGGGACCGTCAGGATCTGGAGTGCAATTTCAATGCAGCTTAATGGAGAGCTGTGCACTGTTCTGAAAAATGTGAAGCATCTGTTAAAATACAGGATGTCTGGCAAGCCTACAGGAAGTTATCATTCATCTTCCTCTCTCCATCTCCTCCTGATTAAAGTGGCTGCACAGCTGACTCCAGAAGTGGTAGTCATAGGTTAGACCGGGAGTCATATAATTTTCACAATAGGGATCTGGCTTTTCTTTTCTTCCTTAAAAGACTAACTTTATTCTGTTTCCATGACTCTTGAAGCACACTTCTGCCGGCAGCCTTAAGAGTAAGTGTCATGTTGGAAGTACCCTAGACTTTAAATCAGCCGGATGATCGAGTCTGATCAATGCATGCAATGATTATTACAAGCACTCTCTCTCCCTGCTTCTTTCTTCTCCCTCCAGCTGAGCAGAGAGAGGCTGACATTGGGAAAATATGCAGCATTGCCAAAATCATATAAACGTTAATGGCTTTCCTGTCCATTTAATTCCGCATCAACAGTGCAACTTCCCTAGCCTGACCCATGGCTCCAAAGGGTGTGGAAGTGCGGCAGGCTTGGGTGGAGTTGGCTTCACGCCAGGCTCTATCAAACAAAGGAAAACTTCTCGAGCACTTGAAGAGTGTGTGCGTGTTGAGAGAAGCAACCGGGCGCTGCTTATTTCTATTAATGTGTCTCAAGGTGAGATGGAGTGTGAGCCAACAGCTCAGTTAATGTATCCATGATCTGATGCTCTGGTGTCCTCCCATAGTGTTTAAGTCCTCTTTAGTTTTAGGAGCCCAAAGGCCCATCTGGGCTGGTGTCACTGACCAACCACATACCTTTAAATAAGAAGCCACGGGAAGACCACGAGGGCAAAAACACCTTCCCACTCATGCACTCTTGCAATGAGTCATCAAAAGCATGCTGCTTCCAATACTAGAGACTGTATGAAGAGCAGCCATGGATCGTCTTACCCTCCCAAAATGTGCTTAATTGCCTTTTAAAGCCATGCAAGTTGGTTCGGTTAGTGTATATTTGTAGAGCTCATTTTCAGGAAAAAAGTTAATTTAAAAACTCCCTCTTTTGATTTCAGTTGCTAAGTATATTTATTAGTATATTATTGACTCAGGTGCATTATTCCAACTGCCCATTAACCAAAAAATCTGCATTCATTGCATGTCTTTCTTTAAGGCTCTAGGGTTTTGTGTACCTACACAACACTGCTATATTAACCCCCAACCCAAGAAAGGAAGTGGGGGGGGGGGAGGGATGGGGGGAGAGAGAGAAGCAGCAGTAGCAGCAGCAGCAGCAGCCTTGGAATGGAGATGAAGCTACTTAATCTATTTCTTCTTGCTAAATACAGTTTCTTCCATATCTTCAATGAAAAACAAGTGGAAAATGACTTTAATTTGCTATTAAAATATTTCATACTTTCTCCATTCAAAGGCAGCTGTCTTAACCTTGAAGTATATGGATAGTGTTATTAGCTAGGTTAGTCAGGACTTAGTTGCACCTAAAGTTAGGAATCTCTGGTTATATAGGAGCATAAGGCAAGCCCTGCTAGAGCGGAGCATGGGCCTTTCCCGCCCAGTACCAACCACGCGCCTGTGGGATGCCCACAAGCAGGACATGAGTGCAGTAGCATTCCTGTTCATGTTCTGTGGCGACTAAGATACAATGTCTCTGATTCTGGGAGTATTGTGTAGCCATCAAGACTCGTAGCTGTTAAAAGCCTTCTCCTGCATGACTTTGTCTAATCCCTTCTTAAAGCCATCCAAGTCAGTGGTCATCACTATCATCTGTGTTAGCAAATTCCATAATCTAATGATGATGATGATGATGATGATGATGATGATGATGGTGGTGGTGGTGATGGTGATGATGATGATGTATCTATCTGCTGAGTGAAGAACCACTCCGTTTTACCTTTCCTGAATTTTACCTTTCCATTTTATCTTTCCCACTTTTTATTTTCATGGGGTGAGTCTAGGTTCTAATATTATTTGAGAGCGTGAAAAACTTCTTTCCATTCATTTTCTCCATTCCATGCATAATTTTGCACACCTCTACCATGTCTCCCCATAATCACATTTTGTTCCAGCCCTTTGCTTCATCTCATTGCCTTTTTCTATACCTTCCCATACTCTATGATACTTTCTTCTGCTTATTTCTCTGCTTTTGATCAAATCAAAACAGAGCAGTCCAAGTAGCACCATAGATTTACCAACTGATCAATTTATGGGCTGTACGATAATAGCAGTTTTCTTTTTTTCTAATAATATCACCATGGAACTTGCCACTTTTATGGCATCTGCCCCCTGGGTTGACATTTTCTGGAGCTGTCTGTCATAACTGCAAGTTCACTGCCAGCTCAGACTCCAAAAGCTTATATGTGAGGTTAGGACTATTTGCTCTGCTTTACTTTGCCTGCTGTTTTAATCTCCATTCCCCCAGTTTGGAGAACTCCTTTGGAGCTCTTCATTGTCCACTGTTATTTTAACAATCCTTAGTAATGCAGTGTTGCCCGCGCGCTGCTCAGCCTCAACTCCAGATCATTTATAAACTGTCCCGCTATTGATCCTTGGAAGATCTCATTGTTTACCTCATTCTGTTGTGAAAACTGTCCATTTATTCCCAGCATTTGCTTTCTATTTGCTAATCAATTTCCTGTTCAAAAGAGGATCTTTCCTTTTATCCCATTATACAGTATCAGAGGCAGCACGCATGTGCACACCAGTTGTGGTGCTGGTGGTGGGGAGTCACCTGGGCTGGAGGGTGCTGTCACACTCAGGTCCTGCTTCTGAGTTTCATGTGGGCAACAAGTTGGCCACTGAGTCAACAGAATGTCGGACTAGAGGGGAAGTTGGTCTAATCCAACATCCTTGTGGTGGGGGTGTATTTGTGTGTGCATTTATTTATTTAGGGGATTTATAGGCTTTTCATCAGTGTCATCTCTGGACGGCTTACAGTATATTATAAATCCTAAACAAAATAAATTGGCTATATCATGACTGAGTATAAAAATGATATGGTTAAAATAAATTAATTAAATAAATATACAATTAAAATTGATTAGCATTAAAATATTGGTCAAATAAAAAGGTCTTAACCTGGCACCGAAAAGCGTATAATGACGGTGCCAGGCGGACCTCTCTAGGGAGTGGATTCCATAGTCGGGGTGCCACCACAGAGAAAGCTTTCCTCCGAGTGCTCTGTCTCCTGACCTCTTTCAGAGAGGGTTCCTGGAGGAGGGCCTCTGCTTCCAATCTTAGGGGGCAAGAGGGCATATAGGGAAAAAGGTGTTCCTTTACGTATCCTGTTCCCAAGCCATTTAGAGCTTTATAGGTAATAACCAGCACCTTGAATTAGCTCAGACTTCAATGGGAAGCCAATGGAACTGATAGAGGACTGGGGTTATGTGAGAATAACAAGTAGTCCTGCAGCATGTGTGCATGTGTGCAAAGAGAGTTTCCTGAAAGACTTTGTTGAAGGACTTTTGAAATTCCAACTTCTACTGGATCACCCCTAGACTAATACTTGTTGACACTCCAAAAGAACTCTGAAGTGAGGCAGGACTCACCTTTGCAAAAGCCACATTCAGTTCTTTCTTATCACGATTCTTTCGATCATGCAAGGAACACAGAACTTAAGTCTCCCAGAGCCAGTTTCCATGCTACATGTTTGACGTTGCCATAAATTGCTACACTGTGCACTATTCAGAGCTAAAGGCAACTTAAATTTCTGCTCATGGATAATCAATCTGTTCTGAGTCTGGGACAGTTCGACATGTATTCATTCACATTCCAGTACATGCCATTTCCATCTCTGAATTTTGTTTTCTAACAGTATGTGAAAATCACATTATTTAGTTTTCCACAAAAGCACACTTCTGCGCATTTTATGTTCCAGGTATGCATTTTCTGCACATTTTATAGAGTTTTCTTTTTGTACTAAAGACTGTATCACAAAATTTGAAGAAGGACAAAAATTAGGATAGCTTCATTCCAGTCCATGTTTTGATCTGGAAAGTTTGAATCAGGTCAATTCTCTTCAGTATATGGACTAAATACCATCCATAAAGCATCCATATTATGTGCAGTTAGCATTTTGCTAAGCATTCCTATTTTGGGATTGTTCCCTGCCCTTTCTTTTACTCCTGTGCTGCCACAGTGGCTTGATATGTGGATATTAGCAGAGTGATCATGCTCAGCTCTATGTTCTGAAAAACTTTGCACGCTGAGTTCTGCAGATCAGAAGTCAGATTCTAATGTTAAAGGCACAAGAACAAGACAATATTTCTATGGTAAGTCGGTAACCTTAGTCATTGTCCACACAAACATTTTCAAATTTGCTTCATATATTTTATTTTGATGACATGTTCATTCTAACTGGAAAATACCATTTATCCCTCTTCACACATTGCTAAATGTCCTTGGGATTTATTTAGGAATTACTTTCTAATCTGCAATATGTCACTGAAGATTAGAACAAGGTAGGTGTGGAGAAGAGAGTTCTTCATCATGCTTAGCAGAAAAAGTCAAGCAACTTTGCAAAATGTATGTACAAATGAATCTGAAAGAGTATTTGAAATAATATAAAATAATTATGGAAGAATGTTAGAAAAAGCTAGAATGGAAAAAAGAAAAAGTATATATAAATAATGAAATGGTCTTAATCTGATGAAAGGCTCAGTCTCCAAGCTTCCCCCTCCCACATTTTTTTTTAATACTAGGACTCTGCTTTTGTGAAATGACAACCCCCAAATTGTGCCTTTTTCTCACCACTGAGAAAAAGATAATATAATACCGCCTAACAGCTGCAACCAGGTAAAAAAAAATCCAGGTTATTCAGTCAGTTTATCCAATCAGGCTGAGTTCCACATCTTTCTGTGAAGAGTGAAAATAAATATTTTGTATATGAAATGCTTCCCCCCATTATAACTACATACTCATTGCACAACTTCCCCTTTTCCTCATAGCGAAAATTCCAGATTTAATTCCAGTTGAAGGTTTCAGGTGTCAGGGCTTTGAAAATCCTCTCTGTAGTCCCTGAAGATTTACAAGATTTTGCAGCTACATGGGATTTTAGTTGATTTTAACTATCTCTGAGTTATCTTTCTATCCAGCCTTTCCTCCTGGGAGCCCAAGGGGTCACACAAGCTTCTCTGCCTCTCTATTTTGTTTAGGCGTGTGTTGTGGGAAGAGGAACATTTGTGTGCATATATACAGACAGAGCGGGATGGGAATGAGGATGTGTGTGAGGGTGTGAATGAGTGTTGACTTTGCACAACTTTCCCCAAATTGGCACGTATTTCCTAATATTTGCTGAGTTAGTTGATGAAGGAATCTGTGGAAATTAGGATAGATGTGCAAATCAGACTGGAAAAACTGCAAATGGAACACAAGCCCATGCTCAACAATCCATGAATACTTTTGCCGGACATGTGTTTGTACTTGCAGTGCCATTTGGGACTTTAAGCAAGACATGCTCACATGTTTTGCAAGCAAAGGGCATTCTAATTTCAGTGTGAATCGTTTTGGCCTCCATTAAAAGGGACGGAATCTGCACAGCAGTGTGGCTTGATGTATTGCTGCTTTGGTATATAAAGGTTCTTTTTCTGGAACGAAAACCCCTAGACAGATTCTTTTAATACTGGTGAAGTGTACCAGGGACCAGGATACACAGAATGGAAACATCAACCCTTTGCCTGTTTACAAATTTGCTGTCGTATCAAAGAAAAGTTGCATTTTTCAATCACCCCCTCCCTCTTTTTTGGCAACTGCTATACACAGAATAACCATCACAAATCATAAATGTCACACTTTTGTCACCAGAAGTTGAAGAAGTCTGCAGGGCTCCTATTTGGATGCAAACCCCAGAAGTTCCGCCTCCTGCGATTCACATCAAAATCAACTTTGAAAATGATTTTGATATTGGAAGCTGCTGTCAAGAGAACACTTTTATTCAGCCACTGCCATCCCACTCCAAGAAAGCTTCTGCTTCTATTCCATGCAGATCTTGGCTTTCATTTTACCCCCAAGGTTTTCTTTCTTTCTAATTTTTATTGAGAATTCAGTGTAGCAGTACAACTGGTAAAGAGAACTTTTACAATGGGAAACAATTCTAAAATGAAGCAGATGAAAGTGATGTACAGTTTTGCTTGAAGATGTTGAGCTGTGTTAAAATCATACCTTCTTCTTGGTGTGCTTTAAGAAGTAAAAGATTTCTTGCAAAAATGTTTGCTCATTGATTTATATTTACTTCAGCCCTCACTTTTAGTTGCTTTCACGTGCCCTCAATGAAATCATTATGCTACTAAATTTGGTTATGTATGTTGTAATACTTGACAGCAAAAGAAGAAGGGGGCAGCAGAGGATGAGGTGGCTGGATGGAGTCACTGAAGCAGTCAGTGTGAGCTCAGGTGGACTCCAGGGGATGGTGGAGGACAGGAAAGCCTGGAGAAATGTTGTCCATGGGGTCGCGATGGGTCAGGCATGACTTTGCGACTAACATAACATAACGTAACATGTTGTAATATGGCTCCATTCCAGTAAGTACATAACTTCTAACATGTATGGACTGCAAAAACAAAATAGAACTATTTTCAAAAGATGAGGAGGGGCAGCACCTCCGAAAGATTGGAATAATCTCAAGGAGGGGCAAGAACAGTCAAAGAACAATCAGGTTGTGGGTAGGTTGGCCATAAAGAGAAGGGGTCTGAGGGTTTCTCCTTGTTTTTTGCTTCCTGGTCAACCTGGTGCCTACTAGAAAGAGAAAGAGTGCTGCAAGAGGCCAATAGTGACTCAGGCCTTCTTGTTTCTGTGATAAGCCCAGCTGACACACAAACACGCTTTGCCTTCTGCAGTAGGTGGTCAGTAAATTTTGCATCTTCTCTACACTTATTTGACCAATTCAGGAAGGAAACTACACCCATCAGATACCCTACCGCACTCCGGTATATTTTTTCCGAATTGTATTACCTACAAATCCCACAGAAAATACCCACTCCTCCTTTTTTCTGTCTGCCCTTTAATCAAGGATTGGCGTGACAGTAGCTACCATGGTTGAAGCTGCCTATGCATCTGTGCTCAGAATTAGGTCTCAATTTATCCAGCAAGGCTTCCTCTGAAATAAGTTGGGTTAGGATTGCTGCTTTTGTGTGTGACATTCTATACATGGGATATTGAAGAAATCTGATTCAAATGGGATCAGAGTATTGTGAATTTGGCTTGTGGAGTCCATATCCGATCAGCTTTTCTGAACTGCATGGACTTGTTGAGCATGGATTGCTGAGCTTTTAAAAACTTTTCGGAGGAATTTTCTCACGTGCATGCTAGTGTAAGAGCACATTGGTGCAATGCATATTTGTAAATGAACAAAACACTGAAAAATCCAGTGCTATCAGTGTGAAGGCAATGGAATGAAAGATGGCTGACAATGCATGAAACTCAGATGGAACAGATTAACAAAATCCATATATTCCTACATATTAGCACACATGCTGTTTAGTTGCAATCCATCATGTATTTGATCTTACTATTTTTATTGAGCAATGCATTCCCTCTTTTGGTGTTACTGCTGGCACTTACCCATTATTAATCTTATTACCATTCTATGACTTTACATTTTATTTTTGATCACAGCATTAGATGTTAGAAATCATCATGGAAGGCTTTTACCCTGAGAGGTGTCATAACCCTATTTAGACATGTAAGACAATTTTGTTCCTGATTACAAGTTATATGAGCAAGTCTTGTTTGAAATTCTAGATGAAAGCAGGAGCCCCTCCCTTTTTCCTTTGAAACATTTGCACATTTGCAAATTTAGGATGGCTTTTGAAAAATCAGATTTTTTTTAATGGACAGATGGAACACACATGCAGCCATACATCTATAAAATGTTAATTTTTACCCTTTGGTCAAGGGGTGAACAGGATATACTTTTGCAATATATACACAGAGATCTGCACTTCTTCTGTTCAAACAAGATGAAAATGAAAACAGGAGTGAACTAAAATGAGCTTTGAATTATCTTGGGAGAATTGAGGCAAGCTTGAACATTGTGGTGCTCCCATCACTAATAATATTTCAAATAGCTCCATACATAAATAAAATAACAGTGCCCTGTTTTCCCCTCGAGATCCATGCCTGGCGCTGCCAACCCAGCCAGATACTTTTACAACTAGGGGAGGTGCAAGAAAATAAGCCTTCCTGCTGCTCTTTTTGGGCAGGGTGGGGTGGATTGTAAAACAGAAGCTGCTCATTTGACCAGCGTTACCCCGTGACCCACACTGATATTGGCCAAGGTCAGTCCATGTTCAGAAAACCCTGTTACATTTCAGTATAAGCAGCACATATTTTCCTAGTTCCACTCAGGGCTGCTCTGATTCTTCCAACAGGAATAAGTGAATGTGGGCAAGGGACAGGCTTCAGAGTACTGAAAAACAAAAATGGTGAGAAATGTCTCTGAAATAAAAGAGAGCAATACATGAAGAATCAGGGGTGCGACCCTTCAGGTTTCTGCCTGCTAGACAGAAGTGCTGACCTGAGAGGACTGGCTAGGCTGCTCCTGCCCCCTCCCCAGTCTCATCTGAGCCCACTTAGTGGAGTTGCCCTGGTGGGGGCAGGTCGGGCGCTGCAGGGGCCACAGGATAAGGTACTGGGCCCTTGCACTTGTGAAAGGGACCTCGGGGTACTGGCTGACTACAGGCTAAACATGAGTCAAGTGTGTGATGCGGTGGTCAAGAGGGCGAACGCCACCCTTGGTTGCATAGCCAGAAGTGTGGCTTCTAGATCAAGGGAGGTATTACTGCAACTCTAAATGACTGTGGTGCACCTGCAACTGGAGTATTCTGCTAAGTTCTGGGCTCCACTACTGGAAGAATATAGCCAGGTGGGGATCAGTGCAGTGTAGGCCACAAGGATGGTGACCGGAGTGCAAGGAAAGCCGTATGAGGAGAGACTGAGGGAGCTGGGTCTTTTCAGTCTGGAGAGGAGGAGACTCTGAGGGGATCTGTTGGCGACGTATAGGTATGTGAGGGGGTGTCATGCAAAGGTGAGTAGAGACCTGTTTTCCCCTGCAGAGGAGTGTGGGACATGTTCCAATGAAGCCAAGCTCAGGAAACCAAGGTGCAATTTGGATGCCAGGAAGTACTTCCTGACAGTTAGGAGCCCAAGGGCATGGAATGGGCTTCCATGGGAGGTGGTTGAGGCCCCATCGGTGAGGGTGTTCAAGGATAGGCTGGACATGCATATGGTAGGCATGTCATAAGCAGAGCCAGCTGGAGCTGGGGGTCAGACTAGATGGCCTCTTCTGACTAGCTCTGTTTCTCTGTTTCTTGTGCCTCTCTCCCCACTATGCCTGTTGCCATGTCCCCCTTTGTGTATCTCCCCAGAAGTGAGGCCACCATGGAGCTTTTTGTGGAATTGGGTGAGGGATCCAAGACAAGCTGTGCATTTCCAAGGTCTGGGGCCTACCAATGGTACCCCGTCTCACGTTTCCTCTCAGATGTTATCTACAGGCCATAGGAGTGTGCACTAAGTTATGTAGATCTCCCAGAATTTTTTGGTCAATCATAGGGGAAAAACATATCCACAGCTTCAAAATCTCCAAGAATACTACATCTCTGTCAATAACATCTAACTGCTCTTCAGTTGCCCTCTCAAGGAGCTTTAGGACTATGCCCTAAAATTTCCACTTCAAATGCCTGAGTTCCAGTCCAATACTCTAACCACTACACCACACCAGCTCACACTCAATTGTACTCTTGCCCAGTTTAACTTAAGACAGCTATGAAAATACAGCAATGTACACAAGAAGATCAATGACTTCTGGAAATGTAAAAAATAAATAAATTAGGAAGAACTATCATAAAGAAATAAACATGATACAGAAATAGTCAGTTCTCATTTACAAATTTTTAAAAGTCGTATCTCATCATATCCATGCATTAAAGTACTGGCCATAAAACAATATGTTGCCAAAACCGTAAAAACACATTGACACCACAGTGAAAGCAGCAGCATAAAAAACAAGCAAACAAAACTGGAGCAAGAGAAGCAAGTTGCAATGACCGTCAAAACGGAATCATCAGGGTTATGTGTCACAGAATCACAGAATCATAGAATAGTAGAGTTGGAAGGGGCCGTTGAGTCCAACCCCCTGCTGTTGCAGGACACCAAGTCACACCATCCCACTCAGATGGCTGCCCAGTTTCTTTCTGAATGTCTCCAGTGTGCAAGAACCAGTGCTTTTTTTGTAAAAAAAAAAAAGGTGCGGGAACTCACGTTGCTGCTGGCAGTAAGCACTCAGCATGCGACCACACACACCAATCCAAGCCGAGCAGTGTCCCAAGCCGGGCGGCGTGGGCACAAAAGCCGCCCGCAAGCACTATGTTAATGATGTTTGCTGCTGACCTGCTACGCCGACAGGCGATTCAAAATCACTTCATAAAATCCATTGGAAAAAAAGGTGCCGGAACACCATTCTGGTGTGTTCTACGACAAAAAAAGCCCTGGCGAGAACCCACCACCTCTCTAGGCAGCTGGTTCCACACTCGTACTGCTCTGACAGGGAGGAAGCTTTTTCTGATATCTAGCCCTCTGCTGGACCCTTTCTAATTTACCTGTATCTTTCTTAAATCTTAGTGTCCCAGCCCCGCCAATCCCAGCCTACTTAGAACAGGAAGGGAACAGCCTTCAGCAGCAACTCAGAGTTGGGCTTCCTCCACTGTGAAGCTGCCATGATTTCAAAGCAGAGTTTCTTATGGCACGACAATGATGTAGAGTTCAGAGGAAGGACTGTGCTCTGAGACAAGCAGGGATTCCCAGAGGTACATAAAAATACAAGACTCCCTTTTTGTGTGTTCTACTTGCTCATTATATTCATCAGTGTATCATTGGCTCAGGTTTTCATACCAATTTTTCTATTAGCAAGAGAATCGTCATTCAAAACATTTCACCCTTTAGGGCTCTTGAAGGTTACTCAGCACTTACACAAAGCTGCAACAAACCTTGACTTATTTATAGAGTACCATAGAATGGAGAAAAGGCTATTTAATAATGCACTTGTTCCTGCTAAACATATTTCCCTACCATGTCTTCAATGAAAAACAAGTAGAAAAGCACTCCAGTTTGCTATTTAAAAAAGCTTTCATCGCTTCCCTGGTTTTAAAGGAGCACCTAGACATAGTGGGTATTATGGAGGCCTGATAGAATGGCAATAACTGTGGGATGTGGTAGACTCTACAGGAAGGCCAGGGGAGAGCATGCTCTGTGCATCAAAGAGCTGAGTGGACTTGAAAGCCTAAGATGCTCTAACTCAAAAGACCTGTTGGTGGCAACACCTGGCTCCCAAACTAGCTCAGGAGTAGGAACTGCTACTGTCATCCCCTAGACCAGCTATGTCAAGGTGATCTTGAGATGGAAAATGAAATCAGATAGACCTCAAAATGAGGCATTGCTGTAATAATGTGCTGTGCATGATACTGCAATGGGTGACTTCATCTGATCCCACATTGACTAGATGAATGCACATTCCAGTCTTGACAAAGAGCAAAATTTCTTGATGCCCTCAATAACTCTGCCTTCAACTAGTTATCATGAAACCAACTGGAGGCGAGACAATCCTGGAGTCCATGCTAGGTGGGGTTGCCCAGGACCTACTAGGAGATGCAAGTATTGTTGAATCAATTGGAAACAGTGACCATCAGATTTAATATACATTTAACTGGAAGATTGCCAAACAGCTCCAACACACTCACATTTGACTTCAGAAGAGGAAACTCCTCTCCAAGGAGAGAACTGATTAAATGGAAGCAGAAGAGGGAAGTCAAGATGATTAAATCCCTTTAAAATCATGGAGATTATGCAAACTTCAACAAAAGAAGTTCAGCAGTGGCAGAGAAGTTTGCTAGTTGCACAACCAGGGGTCCATGAGCATTCATGGACTTGCTCAGCTTGCTTTTCAGGACCAGACCGAGCGCAAACAGAAGTGCACAGATGCCAAAGGGACAGACTCGGGCAGGGTTCCTCCCAACCCTGGCTCCCAGTCCTCAGAAATGCTCCAGTGAAGTGGGAGGGAATGTTTACCAGCCCTGTAGCTGGCTTGATATCTTTTCTTTCCCATGGGAGAGGTGGTGCCAAGAAAATAGAAAGGGAGGCAGCAAAGCACCGGCTCCCCATTCCTTTTAGCTTCTCCAATAGGAGCCCAGCAGGACTGTAAACAGGTTCCAGATCTCCAGGGGGCTTTCTCCTCTGCTAGACTGTCAGGTTTCATCAATGGCCAGTCATGCTTGAGTCAGGGAGATGTCTTTTCCCCCTCCCACTTGGCTTTCTCATCTGAAAAAGTACACCAGGATGCTGCCCCTATAATATGTAATCTATAAATATTGATTTGACTTTTATCACCTCTTTATAAAAGTAAAACCACACTGGCTCACAAACAGAGCTAAAAAGAATACATCAAGATGACAGGTGCCCACTGTTTTTTACTTTGTAAAACCAAAACCAAAGCCTGGCATTATTTACAATGAGCCCATTCCAAGGATGTGACCCCACATGAGTGAAATTCATGAGGGAGGTTTCCCACTTCTTCAAGTTTCATGGTGAGAGCATTAGTGCTCTAAAAGAACTACTGCACTCCTGATAGATGATGACACGACATCCTAAATGCCGCTGAACTTCAGCTTAAATTGATCCCACTTGGCTCATTTCCTAGACTTCGGACCTGAATACCCTCAGACCATGTATGTGAGGCTGCTTGACAAAGAGTGCAAGATGGCAATCTTGCATCACTCCTAGAAAGCCATTTGTCTTCCCCCTTTTGCATAGTTGCTTTCCAAATCGATATCCGAGTAATTAAAATCCCCCAAGATCAATGGGCTGGCCTGTTATACAGGCTTCTCTTATCTGTTGTTTAAAAGGAAAAGAAAATATTGAGCTACTTTCTCTTTGCCTGCCCTGGAGGTCTTTACCTACATGGAGGCCTAATATGGCTACATTACTGTGTTCCCTGTCCTTATTTAGCCTCTGTCCAAATGGTCTAATCTGCTGACAGCCAGGGTATTTGCATAGTTCCTTAGTGCAAAATCAGGATTTGGCCTTTTATTCCTTGGGCAAAGTGTCTAACATCCCCATCGTCACATCCTCAAGTTAACCTGGCTTCTCAGTATGGAGCTTCATGGTGATTTTGCAATTCCGTGGACTTTCTTTTTATATTTGAAAATATATCATTTTACTTTACCTGTTTCACTAAGCATACCTACATGGAATGTCTGCAGAAGTTCTAACAAATGTATGTAGTTTGTTGGCACATTAATTACACATGCCTGAAATAAAATCTGCTAACCGGTGGTCAAATAATGTGTGGATGGGTCCAGAGGGGCAGCTGGAGAAGTTAGACTCTGGAATAATGGCCTGATGGGCAGGACGTGGGCAGGTCTGAAGAGGGTCACAGGTGTTCCTTCCTTGCCTCAAAGAGCTCCTCTCCATTTGAGTGGCTCCTGCTGGACTCACTGGCTTTACTGGGATCCTCTTTTTTAAGCTCATCATGCTTATTACTTCACTTCCACCCAGGTGTGGTAAGTCACCCCTGCTGCAGTGGTTCCCACCATTATTTCCCACCTAACCTGCCAGGCAGGCCACTGACATCTGCTCCAAAGACCTGCCATGAGGACACTATGATAATGCAGCCAAAGACAGATCTTCTAGAGGTGCCCTCCTTTAGTCAGAACTTTGGGAGTGGATTGTTTTTCTGAAAGAGGGCAAATCTGCTTGTCTGAAGCCGGGTTTTGCTCAGCCGTATCCATTTTTGCCAGTCTGTCTGCCTAAGTTCTTGTCTCAGATTCCCCAAACTGCTTCCATATCCTCCCCAGACCAGTCAATCTGTCTGTGGGAACAAGAACCTTTGTGCATATTATAAAGCATTACGATGCAGCTTCTCATTTTCAGGCAGAGGCTGTGAAGCTTTTGTTTTCAATCATTCCTGGACTCTTTCCCAGCCTTTCATTTATACCAACTATCATAGGCTCTTCTGTAAGAATTTTAACCTGTCAACAAGCTCATTAAAAATCCATAGTCTCTGCATCCACTATTCTCAAACTTTTCCTTTTAATTCTCGACATGTTGGGAGCACTGCTGTGTGGTGGTTTGTAGGACTGGGGGGTGGGGGGGGAGGTGGAATAATCCTTTAAAAATCCATATCAGATTAAATTTCAGCATCCAAATTTCCAAGTGAGCCATCCAGCTCTGAACTAAGAAATTACTACTGAGGTCTTCATGTGTGTGAAAGGAAGTGCAAAGCCTGACCGATTAAATTCTGTTTTGCGATTCTGGTTCCCATTCTTGAGCTGCAAGTTTCTCTTGAAAATTTAACAGGCTGTGCTTCTGAATGTGTTAATTTCACATACCAATTGAAACAAACCTAGTTACGTGGTGTTACTATGTCGTCTAATAGGACCTAAATTAGAATCTAAGCAGGATCTAAATTAGCATATTTTGAGTTCATTAATAAGATGAGACCACATAAAAGTCCCTGTTTGGTAGCCACTCAGCTGACCCCTGAAACTAATGTTCCTAGGAGCATCGTGTCTCATTAAAATTAGTGTATGGACAGCCCATTCATATGGGAAATGGCATCATAAAACCGTGCCACATTTTTCCTACCCCAATAATACAATACAAAATGGGGGATCTTTTCCAGGACTTCAGCAGCACAAAAGAGGGCAAACCTGGCAGCAAAGAAGCTGTTACAGCCGCAGTGCTGGGAAAGGTTGGCAGCTAGAGAGTTCCAAGTTCATGTTTGCTTGCAAATTTTGCAGAAATTTTCCTAATTCGTGCAAACTTCCTCAGTAAACTGAATCAGCCCCCACTTAATCTATGCAAGAACTTTGCACAAATTTGGAGGATCGGTGCAGATCTCCTATTGAATCGTTGCTTGCTTTGCACAAGTTTCTTGTTTGGCCAAAGCATGCAGCAGTGGCAAATGTGAACAGGAATCAGGCATTAGGTGACAAGGATACAATTGTCAAAGAATGCGTGCACTCTCAAGCATTGCTTGCTCACACCTCTCCCTCCCAGCAGCCCTCTGTTTTCTCCCCAGGATTTCCCCTAGACCAGGAAGACAACTTGTGACCTCCAGATATTTTGGCCTATGGATCCCATCATCCCTCACCATTGGCTATGCTGGCCAGGCCTGACAGAAACTGTAGGCCAAAACATCCAGAGGGCATGTGTTCCCCACCCTGTTCTAGACGGAGGGCAAACCACATTTCCCCAGACTTCAGAATGATTCCAAGGCAGCCTTCCCAAAGCTGGTGTCCTCAAGTGTGTGGAGCCACAGCTCCCGGCCAGCAACCCGGAGGTCCAGTCCAGTGCTTCAGGAGGGCTCCAGAAAGCAGAAGGCTGTTCTCAGTGTTGGATTCCCTTACAAAAGAAGTGAAAGGAAGACTTTGCAGGGAAAGGGAGCTGCTGGGAGTCTTGGTAGCCCTTGCAGCTTCTGCTGCCACCAGGACTGGTGCTGCCAGCAGGAATATGGTAAGCTGGAGTGAGTTTGCGTGTGTGAATTTGGAGGTGTTCACACACTGCCTAAAGCTGAAAAGTACATTTTTGCTTGGCCTTAGGGCCACACTGCATGTTACGCTGAAGATGTAGCAGCACCAGCTTGTGTCTGTCTGTCTGTCTGTCTGTCGGTCGGTTTGTTGGTTTGTCTTTTCTGCTTTTTGCAATGGGCAACTGAGCAATGGCCAAGCTCTCCAGGAGCCTCTGAACATGATCTCAACACTCAACTCATGCCCAGTTCCTGCCAGCATTTGTGGCTGCTGCTTGCTTTCCATGGATGGGGAAATTCAGTGATATGAACAGTGGCGGAACTTGACATCTATGCAAATGTCCCCAATTCTGCACAACTTTGTCCCTGAGCCTATAGCAGGCCATTCAGTCTGCGGGGGGGGGGGGGGTGGGTGAAAGAGGGAGAGAGAGAGAGAGAGAGAGAGAGAGAGAGAGAGAGAGAGAGAGAGAGAGAGAGAGAACTGGGGGACATTGTAAAATGGAATGCAAGCACTTGCCTGGCAATCAATGCATTGCTGGTGGATGTGTGCTCATGCTCAGTTTTGGGACTTCAGCCAGAGCATGCTCATATATTCTGCAAGCAGGAGCGAAGTTCTTCTACAATCCTATCTTCCTTCAAGTAAATGCAGGGCCCCAATATGGACTGGGACCACGATGGGAGTACAAGGAATAAAACAGCCCTAAATCAAGGGGCCTATCTCTACCTCCTGATAATGTGTCTACTTTGCTTCTCTCTCCCTCTCCCCACCTCTCCCTCCCTCTCTTCTCCCCCTCCTTCCACTTTATATCTATACCCTAAAGCTACTAAATTCTACAGCAGAAAAATAAAGCAGTGAGAAATGTCTCAGCCTCTCTCCATTATACTTTGTCCTTCCTTTACTGTCCCTTCACACCATTACTCAGCCGCTGCTGTTAATATCCTCCTGCTTCTGTTGGAACACGGCCGGTTCCCCCTGCCCTGCACACTCATCCAAGGCACTCATCCTGCAACTCGTTCACAGCTGGTTCTCCTCCTCCTCTGTTACTCCTTCCGTGCCTGAAACCAGCCATCTGTCATCAATGAACCTCTCCTATCCATTGATCTTCCCCAGCACATAAACCTGTCTGCGTAATCCTGCCGTCCAATCTCCAAGTGCCACAACTCACTGGCAATGAAGGCGCGCGGAGACTCTGTGCCATCTCTGTCTGGCACAATAGAAAATGTGTAGCTACTGGTGGCTGCATTTGAACAAAATGCACACAGAGGGAGGCAACTGCTGTGCTTTGTTTGACCAGCAAATTTAAATGACACTGAAGACAGCAACTGAAGACCCTCAAATCTTACACCTTGCGACAGCCCACTGATTCGTGACAACTTGATCGGGGTGAATGGTGTGTTACACTGGATACGGCTTCCTTTTAAGATTGGGAGCTAAATGCTGGACCATCTGCTGTCCTCCACTCCATACTACAAATAGGAAAAAGAGGGAAATGTGGTGCAGGAATAGCAAGCTGAACCACAGTGTTCTTTCCCGTACATGCAGGGGCCAAGACGATCCCTTTTGGTTAGTGCAGTGGTCCTACTAGCGAGGTGAGAGATGCTTGCAAGGTTGACTAGCATCCAAGGTGGTATGGAGCGGAAGTCTGCTCTTCAAATCCTTGAGACTTCAGCACCCCGAAGTCCATGCTAGCATGAGTTAAGGCCCAAATCCTACTTTTTACCCTCCCCACCCCCCGTGATCTAAGACACTTATTTTGAAATGTCCAGTAAAATTAGGCAGTGTTCACAAATGCAGTGGTGGCTGGTAATTGAAAGCCCCACCCGCTATTCAAAGCAGGTTCCTGGCCCCAGTTCAGACTTCTATACCCTCCACCCCAGTTCTGCCTATGGAACTCCCTCCTATTCTCTAGCATAGATCAGATGCTCATTTTCAGAGGCCAAACACATTTTTGTATCTCCTGACCCTCTGAAATCCATTGCACAACAGGACTCCATGCTTTTCCAGCAAAGAGATGATGGCATCAGACTTATAAAGAACCCCTCACAGCAACCACTTTATAAAGAACCAACTCTCCAGCTCCCAACCAGTCCGGTGAGCTTCTTTGTGGTACTAGCAATTTGGTGTCACTTTGGTTTGGTGTCAATTTCTCTAATGCACACAAGCCCACTATCACTGTAATATAAATCCCAATAACAATTCTGTGGAATGGTTTTACATGGTTTTAAAACCCTGGAACTTTGCCTGGCTGTGTCATCCTCTTTCCTTTACCTTGGTATAAAAATCCCAAATGGAAAGAAGCACGTGATGGAATAACCTTGGTCAAATTCTCCTGTTATATTGTTTTGATGGGCGCTGTGGGAAAAAAAGTGGAAAGGAATAGAGAAGACTATTCTTATTTATTACAAGAATTTATATCCCGTCCTTCTGCAGAAGCGCTCAGGACGGCTTACATAATATAAAATTCTAAAATACAATATTAAAACTACAATTATTAAAACATTTAAAATTGAACATTATAAACTAAAAAAGGGAAAATAAAATAGAAAGTGTGACTGTGAAACAAAAAGAAACATAAAATCTTAAAATGTCTAAAACCCTTAATTGTTAAAATGCTGGTTAAATAAAAAAGTCTGTAACTGGTGCCAGAAAGAGTATAATGGCGGCACCAGGTGGACCTCTCTGGGGAGCGCATTTCATAGTCTTAATGGGCCGCTTCCCTCAGATCATTCTTAGTACACACTGTTTCCTTGGCATTTCCCTCCAGGCCGAATTCACCCAAAAGGGAGATACAAGACAAGCTGAGATTGTCATCACACCTCTCCTTTTTTCTGCCTGCCTGTTTGGAGATGGCAAGTGAATTCACAGGAAGAACAAACAGGAAGAGGGCAAGGAAGCCCTGGAGGCAGGAACTCCAGGCATTGCTAGACCTCTGCTGATCTGAAGCCCTGAACCACACCTCACATGTTGTCCTGCAACTCTTAATACCTCCATTCAGGTGTTGATTTTTTTGCACAGGATTTTGAATATGTATCGGGAAACTGCAGGTGAAGGCCAGTGTGAATGAATGGCGTAGCCCCACCTTCTCAAAACACTGTGCATGCTTGATCAGCATCTATCTGAATGGAGGACACTTTTATATCTCTGGGACATCCCTCCCCATGAGGACAGCAACCCTAATTGGGTTGAAGGAAACTCTACGTTGTCCCGTTCCGGCTGCCATGAGTTATGGATTGGACAAGAAGCATGGCTGGTGTCTGCTGCAGTGGAGCCAGGAGGAATAGCCTTGCACATTCCTACTGGGTCTTATGGATACGGAATGCCTCAACACCTCAACACCTGAGGTAGGTTGCAATTCTCAGTTAAAACTGTGGGCATCCATTCCTACACCCCAAAAGATACATTTATCTTGTTCAGACTGGAATCCACCTCTTATATCAGGCTCTCGTGTACTCTGTGAAATGTGCAAGCAATGCTTTTTGGAAGACAGCAATGTTTCTGGGATATTTCCTGTACCTCTAAGCCTGACGTAAGCAATCTGGTGCTCTTCAGATATTTTGGATTACTGTTCCCACAATCCCTAAACTTTGGCCATGAGAAGTTGCAGTCTAAAACATATGGAGGACACCGGGTCTCGTGCACCTGATTAAAGCACCTGAATGGACTTCATTAAGGAATCCCAGTATGCCTTCATTCTTCCCTCAACATGTCTGCCCCCGACAAAAAGGTACCATTTATGAAATGGGAACAAGATAGTTGTGAACAGAAAGAGTGGAAGAGCCATTTAGTATATCCTGCATTATAGTCTGTTCTTTAACATATTCTGCATTACGTGATCCTTCATTTCCACACATGAATATTAGTCTCTGTAATTCATTTGGTGGCCTGGGGGCTTGAAGAGCTACAGAGTTCATTCTGTAACAATTGCTAAATTGAGCTGAAAACTTCTATTAGAGCATCATGAGCCCACTTCCTCTGGGAATCAGTATAGTTTTAAACAATCTCCCTCCTCCTCCTCCTCCTCCTCCTCCTCCTCCTCCTCCTCCTCCTCCTCCTCTTCTTCTTCTTCTTCTTCTTCTTCTTCTTCTTCTTCTTCTTCTTCTTCTTGGTAAGACCATGTAATGGCTGGAAAGAGTATGTATGCAGCCCAAGCACCTTGTCCATATCAATTTGGCGTCTCTTTGGGATGTGGCAAATTTGAAATCCACAGCTAGGGAATAAGAAAGTTTCGGCTCAGTGATCCATGATGGTCGGAGCATCATGGGTCGATTAGTGCTTTTCTCTCATTTATCCATCTCAAAATTACATGGTTGGAGAACAGTGCACACATGGCCCCCAAACTGTCTAGACACAGAGTATTTGATGGGTCTCCAAAGCTTGTTCTGCACAACCAAAACTATTAGTGAAATACACCAAGCCATCATTTTGTGTTAGTCCTAAACATGTAAGGTTGCTTGCCAAATTCTCATCATCCTACTCTCCCTGCATCCTATCTCAAAAGTCGAATCGGTTCAATAGGGCTAGTCTGCCACTGTCCACTCCCCCACTTAATTTTAGAGAAAGCGTTCTGCCATGTAACGGTTGACCACAGCTCTTTCTTCCTCTAAGGCAGGGTGGGCAATTAATTTTCCTATGGGGCCACATGAGAAACTTTGACAGTTGTTAAGGGCCGGACCAATACACTTATAGCTCTGCTCAATATATATCTCTATAAAAACAGTAAATGAAACATTACAATGATACAATGAAAATGTGGAGCACAGAACAACACTATTTAATGAATTATCACAAAAACATTAACATTAACATTACATGAAAAACAATAAATTCAATTAAATTTAGCAGATCCTTCAAAATAAAAGCAGCGCAGTTGTATTGCTTGCATCTATATTACGACGATATATATTTGTATTGACTTTTAATTTGCCAGTGACCTCATGCAGGCCAGTCAGGGTCAGCCATCGGGCCAGATGTGGCCCGTGGGCTGTACAATGCCCAGGTCTGCTTTAAGGTGCAATATCATGAATTGTTCCCTTGGTGTTTGGAAGCCCCCAAATTTGGAAGCATTCAATGAGCTGATGCAAGGTGAGGGGAGCCATGGAGGCAATCTGTGTTTCCCTTTCCTTCTATCCTGCAACTTCCTTACATGGGCTTTTTAGCTCATCTAGAAAGAGCAATTTGGAGGGGGAGCAAAGGAAGCAGAAGGAAGCTCAAAGTAACTTACATCCTAGCATCTCTGGTCTCCCTCTTCTCATGAGAGCTCCCCTCCCCCCTTGGAAGGCAGCCAGTGTTGTTCTTTCTGTGCCAGCTGTGCTGGGACAGGAGAAGAGGATCAGTTCTCTGACCTCCCTTTCCAAAATTGGAGCACTGCCACAGACCTAAGAAGGGGGATTCTGCACAACCCTACAGTCCATGGGATGGTCACTCAGGAACCATTGGATTGCTTTCTCAGTTGCTTCCTGCCAAGCTTCTTTCTACATTCCCTCTTTAAATCATATGCCACCCTTCAGTATGTACCCTCATGGTACACGATATTCACCAAAGAGCATTAAAGCAAGAAAACAAAAAGGATGCCTTATTCAGCAAAACCTAAGCTGATTCAACCAAGATTTCAAAGGGTCTGGGAAAACCAATGTCTTTCCATGGCTTGTAAGGACAAAAAGGTAGGTGCCAGGTGATTTCTCCTACAGAGAGAGTTTCCAAAAAAAAAAAAAAAAAAAAAGGTGCCCCAACTGCAAAGGCCTTCTCTCTGTCCACCCAAGCTCAGCAGGTGGAAATGTTTGTCTTACATATTTGCAAGAATTATGGCCAAATGACCAAGCGGTGAGCAAGAACAAGGGGGCCATCGTCATCCTCAGGCCCCTTTTGCATTTTGTACTTCTCCAAATTCTGACATGCATTTGCAGCTCAATTATATAGCAAAAGGTCCTTAAAATGATTTTGGGTTTTGGGTTTTGATCAAACACATTGAGAAACACAACCCTTGAGATAAATGAATATCTGTACACTAAGAGAAAATGCGTTCTGAGAACTAAAGAGCGGGAGAAGGAGGAGAATGCAAAAGTTGGCTTGCAACTCAACATTAAGAAAACTAATGGCATCCGGTCCTCTCACTTCGTGGCAAATAGATGGGGAAGAAATGGAGGTAGTGACAGATTTTATTTTCCTGGGCTCCAAGATCACCGCAGATGGGGACTGCAGCCAAGAAATTAAAAGACACTTGCTCCTGGGGAGGAAAGCTATGGCAAATCTAGACAGCATTCTAAAAAGCAGAGACAACGCCCTGCAAACAAAAGTGCTTATAGTCAAGGCTATGGTTTTCCCAGTTGCAATGTATGGCTGTGAAAGCTGGACCATAAGGAAGGCTGAGCGCAAAAGGATTGAGTCCTTTGAATTGTGGTGCTGGAGGAGACTCCTGCGAGTCCCTTGGACCATAAGGCGATCAAACCAGTCAGTCCTAGAGGAGATCAACCCTGACTGCACTTTAGAAGGCCAGATACTGAAGATGACACTCAAATACTTTGACCACCGAATGAGAAGGAAGGACTCCCTGGAGAAGAGCCTAATGCTGGGAACAATAGCTGGCAAAAGAAGAAGGGGAAGGCAGAGAATGAGGTGGCTAGATGGAGTCACTGGGGCAGTTGGTGTGAGCTTAGGTGGACTCCGGGGGATGGTGGGGGACAGGAAGGCCTGGAGGAATGTTGTCCATGGGGTCACGATGGGTCGGACACAACTTCGCGACTGACAACAACAAAGTGAAAATGCATTTTTAAAATAGGATTGTGTGCATATTTCAATGTGCATTTTCATAGAGACATTTGAAAAAGAAAATTCTACAAATGATGGAAGGTGCTAGAATGGACTTGCAAAGGGACATATGCAAAATTTATTCTTTCCAGAATTAGAATGATCTATATATACTAATTTTTTCAAGGTTCCTAAAGTTTGATTACTACTATCAATGGAAAAGATGCTGAAGAGGATGCAAGTTGGCGTGGCACATATTAGGAGGTGTGCTGAAACTATAATTTGTTGCTACATTTATTGTTGCTGCAATTTAGGAATCTAGAACTATTCTTTTGTCTGAAACACAAACCAAATATGAAATCATCTGTTGCATTTTTGTCTGTCTGTTTTTCATGTCTGTTCCCCTTCCTCTGGCTATAGTGCAAACCTATTCACACAGTTCCCACATGCTCACACACTCAGGGTTTTCTTTTTAAAGGGAACAATTTAAGAAGCACAGTGGTATGCTGGTGTAATGTGTGTGCATAATGCATGCCGCTACAACACACTTGCACATTTTCCTTATGTGTGTGCACATATTTTGTTGTTTAGATCCCCATTTCATGATATTTAAGACTCTCTCTCCCTCCCTCCCCCTCTCCCCCTCTCCCTCTCTCCCTTTTGGGGTGGCGGAGGAAAACTTTAGAACAGGGAATCTGACAGTGCCAATGCTGAAGAATCTTCTGTTCATGCTTCGCACAAGGAGCATAAAATCAACCCTCTAGAGACAGGGATATTTAAAATAAGCAAAAGAAGATCAAACAAAAACACTCTTCCAGGTAGCAGACTAGAGATGCATGCCAAAACCGAGTCAGTGCGAGTGATGCTGCTCCTGCATCTCTGCCTGTCCTCTCGCACGGGTTCTCTAGAGCCGGGCACTCGGGCCTCAGGACCTGTGTCCCCCAGAAGACACCCAGCCACTAGCACCAGCACCTCTTCTGAAATGGAGCAGAACTGCCTGGATGCTTTAGAAACCCCAGTTTCCCTTGGCAATGGTGGTTTTGTTGAGCTCACACTTAGGCAACAAACGCTGTTCCTCCACATATATACCTTGGAATGAAGTCATAATTACCATCAGTTAAGTATTCATAGGCCAAGAAAGATATATTGATCAATGTGCAAGAAAGCACATTCCCATATACTAGTGATTAGAAAAGTATACAGATACATTTCCTTTAAACAAACAAAGAGGGACTTAATTGATAAAAATAAACATGAAATCCAGCTGGTTTAGGACTACAGCCCAGGTGTCCACGGCATAAGTGGCATCCCTTCACAGTTACTTCAGAAGTCCGCAGCGCTGTCCTCAGCCTGGTGGGCAGCATGAGCTGAGCGTGGCAGCTGAGTGTGGTGCATTTTCATTTTCCCAACATGCCTGGGAGGCTGCAATCTTCAAGCCATTCTCAAAAAGAATGGCATTCACAACTCTGTGTCCAGCTTGCACAGGATCGACTCCATCACGTCAAGTTGTGAAACTGCAGATCTGGGTCCTTTTCTCCGGCTTGTTCTTCCGAGTTGCCCCACGGATACATTCTTCTCAGCTCTACTTTGTCTTGCGTGCTTCTGACATGCTGCCTTCTTTAACCTCCCACCACTGCAGAGATACACGGCTCTCCTTGAGAAAGCCCAGTGTGCTTGTGCACAGATCTTTCTCCTGAAGGACTGACAGAGGCACTCCATTGAAAATGGCTGGCTTTTCATGGCTCCAAATAAAAAGATTGGCTCTAACTGTATCCAAGGTATGAGAGCTTAAGCTCTAACAGTTCAAGAGAATAATAATACATGGGTTGCAAGCAATAAATACAGAGAAGAAAGGCATATAGGAGAGGCTGTTAATTTTTTTAAAACCTCTTTGTATGTTATGGGGATGAGATCAGTGTGGAAGAGATAAGATTGGGTTTTTTTATTATACAGTATCATAATGCAAATGTATAAAACATAGAAACAGAGCGAGTCAGAAGGGGTCCCCCGGGCCATCTAGTCTGACCTCCGGCACCAGCTGGCTCCGCTCACAACATGCCCACCATGTGCACGTCCAGCCTATCCTTGAACACCTGCACCAATGGGGCCTCAACGACCTCTCGTGGAAGCCCATTCCACGCCCTCGGGGTCCTGACTGTCAGGAAGTGCTTCCTGGGTACTTTTATACTGTCATGTATAAAAGAATGCATGAAGAATGAAAGTAGAGTTGGTAACTATATCTGACTCTTCTGAACTTTCGAGTGCATTGTTTTGCTGCTGTAACTTCCTTTTAAACCTAGATTCTGGAGGACAAAATCTCCTTTAAGGGTACTTATTACTTATCTAAAGACGCATTTCATATGCAGAAGTAATGAAAGGATTCTTCAATACCTTGGCAACAATAGGTCAAGGATGCAGCAAAAGATACATATTTTTACTGTTGCTACACAGGAACAGAGAATGCCAGCATCATTGTTACCACGAACATGTGTGGATTTTACTTCTGACATTCCATTGCAATGTGGCATGACCTAGAAACAGAACCCAGGGCAAGGCAAAGTAAGCAGTGGTAAACCTGGGTCTCAGAGGCTCCCTACTAGGTTTGATGAACAAAGACAATAACTCACCATCTGGGACATAGCTGTGGCGACACCTGCTTCTCACACCAGACGCCAGCATGCCTATGGGCAGGAATGTTATGCAAGGCTCCACAGAGAGCAGAGCAGCTTCATGCATCTGTGTTCTTTCATGTATTCTGGAGTTCCACATTTCTATTATGGGTTCACTGTACATACTAATAGGATCCTCTTCTTTTTGACTGAGGATTTTTAGATAACTGAACTGCATTCAGAGAGAGAGAGAGATGCACAAGAAGACGGTATTGGCAGGTACGGATGCATGATAATTTCATTTCAGCTCATTTTTAAATCAGGATTTCCCCAGTTCATATCTTCTGAACAGAATACTGACTCAGATGCAGTCTGCGGTCAAAGTCTGTACATTTTTGAGCTTGCAGGATGATTTGCAGACCCAAAAGCAATGCATTCTGCCAGCGGCATACATTTGAAAAAAAAATGTATGGCAATGCACATGTTAGACAAATGCTCACAAGTCCACTCTGGCCATAGAAGACAATGCATGTGTTTCAACCACACACAAAACCAATGCAAATATTTTGGAAAACAAACTGATGAAAATAAGCAGGGTTTTTCATACCAAAAGAAGAAACAAAACAAAGTTGAAATCTGATATGTACTTGAGTAAGGATGAGATTCAACTTGGAGAACTTTTATGAGCTCAGTCTCAGAGGACCCCTTTGGTAGGTTAGATTTTTTTTTTTCCTCATTTTTTCCAGGGAAAAAAGTTAAGGGGGAATAAAGACCTCCATAAAGCCTGGCCAGGCTCAGTGAGTACAGAGCACTAATTGCTGGGAGAAAGGGAAGGGAGGCTGGGAGTGAGCTACAGAACTGAGGAACCTGGAAAAGATGGCAGCAAACCTGAATGGGGGCATTCTCTGCTGGTTAAATTCAACTCAGCAAGGTGGTCTTCAGAAGGCTAAAGGTGTTGGGACACACTTCTGCACAAGTGTGGCTATTGCCTTGGACAATGGCATCCACGCGGACAAGAGGCAGCCTTAGCGCACATCCCGGTGCGGCTCCTGAACATGCTGAGCCTTAGTTTCTCCATAAAGGTGACTGAGAAACCTAGTGCTGAAATGGGGGTCATCTTGGAGGGACCATCACAGATGAACCAACCACTAATGGAAGGGATCCTTGAAGTCACACAAAACGTGTGAGTGGAGAAAGCTAAGAATGCATGCCCTGTGTCTTCCTCCTCCTTCTCCTCCTCCTCCTCCTCCTCCTCCTCCTCCTCCTCCTCTGTATAGCCTTTTCAGACCAAAGTTGCTCCATGGATATCTGGATAATGTTGCCCCAGGGTGATATCATAAAGGATCACAAGGGTCAGTCATTGGGTTTTAGCTGCTACTTACGGGGAAGCTTTAGAAAAGCAGCTTTTTAAAACAACCCCGTAGAAAGGCTCAATGAAGCAGGTAGTGTACCTAGGGAAGCACTGTGGTACCCAGCAGCCTCCCACAGGTAACTGGCAAAGTATTCATAAATGTGTATTACAGAAGGACCAGGCAGTCCATGTTCCTGGCTGTTCGGGTTCTAGAAGCAGGAGCAGTGCAGGCAGATGGTTCTACACCAGAAGATTTGAACAGGAACAGCCCAAGAAAGGAGAAGTCCAAAAACTGGAAGGACATGGAGAAGAAGGGAAAGTGGAAAGTGGGAGGGGGGCATGTTGGAAGCAGGGGAAAGAAGTCAGGGCAAGAGGGGAGGATAAAAAGAATTTTGCAGAGGAAGAGGAATGGGGCAAACAGAAATGATGCACATGGCAAGGAACTTGCTTGGTGTTGAGGACACCGCAGTACAAGAACTGATCTGACATAACCAGCTGAATCTTTGACAAGAGACCCCTAGCAGTATTTAATGGGCCACCGCCACCTGCTTATATTTGGAAATCTCTTCTTTAAGGAGTACCTCTCTCCTATAATGTGTATTCTCTTTTCCCCAGCACTGAATGTATTCATTTGCTCGTGTGAAACATGGATTTATTTCCCATGCTTTAATATAGGCTGGGATTAATGTTGCTGCTTAAACGCACGCACGCACACGTGCACACACACACACGCACGCACACCCTGGGGGGGGGGGCTATGTAGAAACTGTTTTGTTATGCCAGAGCAACTTTCTGCACCAGACTCATCAATTAAATAGCAGCAGGATGCCGAGAACGGTGTTTGCTAAGGAACTGTTGCTCCAGAACAGGCAAATGGAGCACCACTCATTGGGCGAAGTGACAGGAGAAGCAGAGGGCATTCTGGGCCTGTGGCAGCCAGCCCAGGAATGTGACTGGGGGAAGGCTGCCTCCTTGCCATGCTCAGTTACTACACACAAGTGTTGCCAGATTCTGGGGCTTAATTCCACGCTTCCTTGATATGAAATTTAGCATGAGATAATATGTTAAGATGAGATAAATCATTTCGCATTCAGGTTATTGATCCAACTAAAGAAGACTAAGACAGGGACAGAATGTAAATATTGGGGATTATGGAATCAAATCATTTGTTCATTATGTAGGGATCCATTCATGAAGTGTGCCATAGATCAAAGGAATGAGTGGGCTGGGAGAAGGAAAGGCCACTAGAAGTTTGTAATAGCAGGATCTGGGGTTATCAAAGGAAACAGAAGGATTGGAGATTCAGAAAAGGTGAAAGGAAATAGTTTGTTTTGCAACAGATAGTTAAAGTATACAATTTGCTGTCACCAAGATATGCCGAAGTCTACTAACACAGATGGCATTTAAACCTTTGTTACAAACACTGAAACACACGCATTAAGCAAGCACGACTTAGTGCCCTTCAACAGCAGGGGGTTAGAAAGATGTTCCCTGCTTGGAAAGCCCTTTGCACTCAACCCCACTAGTTAGTTATATGGTCTTCCTTGATGTGCATTTCAGAAGAGGGATGGAGAACCAGGGATACTGAGGCTCCTCCAGATTCTCCCATTTCCACTGCAAGGTTTGCCTCACTCCCATTTTTCACATTTTTCAAAATGCGCGTTTTCAAATGCTAACACGCATTCAGGAATGTGTACCTCAAATGCACCACTTTTGTTTCCAGGACTGTGACTGGGTCATCATCAAATGATTTCCAAATGGAAACAAGATTCTCACAGTTCCCTGCTTTGGAGCTCAGAACCCTCTTGCCCAACTGTGGCTTTACTTGGTGGGAACAGACTGGCCCAAAAGAGAGGGGAGATCTTCCTGAGTAACTCTTAAAGAGCTCCTTCCATCAAATGATGAAACAGGAGGTGGAGAAAGCTCGGAAGGAGCAGGCATGTCCAGAGCATTATCTGTTCCTGTGGGATTCTCCCTGGACCAGCAACCAAGGAAAAACTGCTGGCTGAGCAACAGAGAACAACTTACAAGGGACCACACCAAGGTCAAAGAGCTTCTTATCAGTCATCTCCTGAACAGTGATGCTCCCCCAGACAGTCACAGCTGCCAGCTACAACTCGCAAAGGGATGAGAATTCACTGAACATGTTCTGATATGTCCCATCAACCAATTTTGACTTTCAAAAAAGAGAGGGAGAGCCCTGGGAAAGTTTCTTTCCTGATGGGAAGATAGAGCTGTCTGTCACAAAACTAGACCTCCCTTTGCTCCCTCCTGACCCCCTGCTTGGGGATTCTATTTCTGAAGAGCTCATGGGAAGTTCAAAAATATATCTAACTGGGACCAAAACGCACATCTAAGGGGGTTCAAAGCCTGGGCCAGTTACTTCACCCTTTAACAATTCTCTCTCTCTCTCTCTCTCTCTCTCTCTCTCTCTCTCTCTCTCTCTCTCAGTGGAAAAGTGGGCTAAAGGTTCAATAAGGAGGAAGGAGGCTATCAGTGGCTACTGGCCTTGCTGGTGATGGACCATTACCAGAGGCGGCCGGCCTGCATGGACAGGAGGAGGAGCTTGGGCAGGAGGAGGTCTTGCAGCCCTCCTGCTTGAGGGATCCTGCGGGCAGCTGGTTTACCACCATATGTGCAGAGTACTGGACTAGATGGACCCTGGGTCTGATCCAGCATGGCTTTTCTTATGTTCTTATGTTAATAAATAAAACAGATAGCTAGAAAATGAATACATTGGATCGGAAATTGTACCAATTTCACCTGAATTCAGAAATGATACTTGCCTCAGATCTGCATCTCATCTTACAATGGGTGAACTGACCCAAGTGAGTCTGCTATTTCCATGAAAAGTAATCAGTGCATCCCTGTCAGATCAGACAAGAGTTCCTCTTTAATGCAAGACGTTGTTCCATGTCTACAAGGTTTTGTTCATGCCCCATCTCAAAGAACAGCTTTTGGGAGCTGTTCTTTGGAATCATGTAACTTCGATGCCACACATCACCACGTTAGGTATACCCTTCCTGCGTTGTTTTTGCATGGCCTGCCTGCACGGCGCGACGCTTATTCACATTGCAATGGTGAATAAAGAAAGAAGAAGCAACCTGCGTCCTCGCAAAGCCAGAGCTACAGGGCAAGCAATGGTGGGCACTTGACACTTTCAGGCATGAAACCAACCAGCTCAGCAGATGTGTAGAAGTGGCAGAGCTTCGGTGCAGACCACACATGTTCCAAAGCTTTCAGTTGCTTCTGAATTCAATAGCGAATTCATAATACATCAATCCAGGCTCATGACAAAGGTTAGCATTATAAAGAAGGGGGCTTCGGCCTATGACCCAACTAATTAAGAAGTTCCGTACCAAACCTAGCTCTGTTGGCTGGAATTTTGTAGTCCTTGGGCTCTAAGCAGATTTTTGTACTCCGTGGGCTTTTGTAGTCCTTTGATATGAGTCCTTGGTCTCAGCCAAGGGCCCAGTACTGAACATTCAGGGCCCCTATCCTTATTTGAGCCATGCGCAACAATTTTCTCTGCTCACATTTGTAGCCTTGTTCCTGACAGCCAGCTCAGTGGGCCAGGGGAAACTTCCCCTACTTAGGGCCAGGGGAAAAAGGGAAGCGAACCTGGTCACCAAGAAAGCTTTAGCCACTGTCTTTCTACTGGGGTGGGCTGTTGTTGTGACTCAAGAATTGGAACAGTACAACATTTGGCTACCCTAGTCCAAGGGCAATCACATAAACAAAAACTTACCAATGAAGTGTTCATTATTCCTCTGGCTGCAAAAGTGGTCAGGGTGGGTGTTTTGTTCAATCGTTTCCACTGTCATTATTTTTCCTCTAACTACCTAGAAGCATCTCTGATTTCTCTTGCATTTAAAAAACAAAGCAAGAAGCCACTCTCAGGCACAGAGTTGACTAAGCCCTGCCCAGATGCTAGCAAATGTATGTCAGCTGCTCTTTATGTCGCTTGCCACCCAGCCAACTGGTTCATCTGGCCCTCTGGAAGATCTGTGAGAAAGAAGAAAAGCTACTTTTCCATGAGCATTGAGAAGTCAGTTTAATAAAGCCTTTAAGATTTAATGGATACTCAAGCAGGCTTATAAACAACCTGTTTTACAGGCATGGTTTTATCTGGGTCTTTCTTTATGCAAACCAATGACTACAAAGGAAAGATCAAAGATTTCAAATTCAGCTTTGTTTTGAAAGCAAAAATTCCTTACTCTGTCTGCACAATAGAGAAGGGTTTTCTAAATAAGATCAGCCAAGCTGTGCTTCTCATTGTACCTTGACTACTTCTTTTCATTCCCTTCACCCAGGTTGCATAAACAATACTGCCAATTTTCAAAGAATGGTGATTAACAGGGCTGCTGGTATAGCCAATGTAGAGAACATGTTAGGGCTTCTTTATTGCCTCTACAGTAGAGACACCAGAGGCTGTGAAGCCCAGCAACTTTTGCCTTTGCCAACAACTGACCAGTGGAACGTGAATAACTGTTTCTTCAATTTATTTTATTTTATTTATTAGATTTATATCCCACCTTTTTTCTTCCAGAGAAGTCAAAGTGGCTTACATCAATCTCCTCCTCCTAGAAAGATTGTAGGTCAATGTAACCACAAATATTGCTGCTATAATGCGTGTTGCTACTACGTAAGAGACATACATTCTGTAGAAGAAAAGTCCGGGTTTTAGTTCCTTCCAGATGTGTAGTAAGAGCTCACATCAGAGGTGGGGAACCTCAGGCTGATGGGCCAGATTTGGCCTCCTGAGATTCCAAACCAGACCTCTGGGTTTCTCTAGACAGCCGCAAACCCTGCTCACATTGCAGACCCACAACCATTACAACATTAAGAATGTAAGATCATGAGAAGATCCATGCTGGATCAGACCAAGAGCCCCAGTCCACAGAACTGTGCACTTGGTAGTCCACCAGCTGCCATGGGAAACCTTCAAGCCATATGAAAAGGGAGCCACAAGAAAGCACAAAAATAGCCAAAGTTCACAACAACAGCAGGGAGCAAAAGTGACCAGGTCAAATCCAGCAACACCCCTTAGCCACCTCCAGAAGTCCAATAGATCCCAAAGATCTTCCTGTCTGTATTTCTTGTTTTAACAAACCAGAAGGGAGGAAGACTGAGAAGTTCCATTGAATGAAGAACAATTAAGTTGGCCATGTGTCCTACTTCACAGAGGGCAGTCCTCTGCCGGAAGGGTGTCAGAGGACAGCCTTCCAGAAACTTACCTCTGAGTGCCCTGCTCAAAAGGATGAGCTGGGAGGCTGGCAGGGAAGGACCCCTCTCTGTGGCGGTCCCCTGTCTGCCGAGTGCCCCTCACGGGGAGCTGTGCTTTGCACCATCATTGTATACCCTCCTCCCAAAGCAGGCATCTCATATTGAACCTCTTGCCTGATTATTAATTATACTGCAGGCTTCTCATTTTTATATATTTTTAAAAATGTTGATCGTGCTTAATATTGTTTTATTTTGCTAATCTTATTGATGTGTGGTTTTTGTTACTTGGTTGTGTTGTTGTAATGTGGTTTTATGGTTATAAACTGCCCTGAGAGCAGATTTCCCGGTTGGGCTATGTGCTGCTCTAATAAATAGATAAATAATTGAAGGCGTTTTTTATGGGAAGGGCGACCCAGTCCAAGTCTGGCTTAAAAAGAGAGGAGCCATCGGAAGGGGGAGATGGCAGGGACACTGAAGCTGCCCATCTGCAGTTTGCCGTTGGACTGTAGACCGACTCCACACAGAGGTTACCTGGCCAGAATTTCCCCCACAATTGTATGTCTGTTTAAAATGCAGCGATGCTGTTGACATTTGCATCTATACATCTAGATGAGCACATGCAAAATGTATGCAAATCTGTGTCTTCCTTTGTCCTCTTTTGTGGTGCTGCCTAAAAAGCCTCCCTGGTTCAGTCCCCAGCATTTTTGGCTCCCGCATCCCAGGCAGCAGGGCTAACAAAGAGGGCCATGGAGAGCCATCTAGCTTGACCCACCGCGTGCGACTGTCTTGCATCTTCTTCCCTTCCACTCCTGCTGGCGCAGAGCGCGGTGTCGAGGGCTGAGGCCTGGCTGAAAATGCAGCCTGCTCAGAGCTAAGTCAATAGGCACATCTGCGCATCTTTAACGCTCGACTCTCTAGACGGGCAGCGCGTTTCCTGGACACTGCTCTGGCTCAGCTGCCTGGATATTTGGCCCCTGTGCCTGCTGCCACACTGCTGTCACTTTCTGTTTTGCTTGGCATTTTTAAGACAGTAGCTAATGGGGCGGAGGGAAGGAGGGATTCCTGGCTGAGATAAGGCTCCCTGCTATCTACTCAGTCATCCTTGTGTAAAACAGCATTTAGCAAGAAAGAAGGAAGGGTGGGAAAAACAACAACTCCACCACCAGAGCGGTGGAATATTGTAAACCTTGAGCTGATACTTCTGCTAATGCAAAGTGGCAGCTTTTAAATAGGGTTGCCTACATTTGTCACTTTCAATCACAGGATGGTGATTGTGGTACTTAGAAGGTCTTAATAGTCTTAAGAAAACAAATGCAGCCCCCTCCCTTGCCTGCATTCCCTCCTCGAAAGAGGGAAAAAGGCACACCCTCCTCACACTCGGGCACATGGGCCGGGCTTGTCACGCCTTGAGATACATCAAGCGCGAGGCTGGTGCTGTCCCTGCACTTCCTTTTCATCCTGCTCAAGTGAAACTGACAACTTGTCAAGCCTCGCACTTAGCGTCCTGGTCGGCTCTCGCACTCTCCTCCCTTCCGCTGTCTGCCAGGCACCGTTTCTGTTGCTCATTTCTGAACAAAGTAAAGAAGAGGCGCTCGCCGTTTGGCTCAAGCCATAATCGGAAAGAGTGACGCTGCCGAAACCCGGGATGAGTTCTTCTGCACATCAAATCTATCATCATCAACAACAGCAATATTTGTGAAATTACTTTCTTGAGGAAAAGACGATTAAGAGGGGCTGACAATCGAGTTAAAATATTCACAAATTGACATCCATCTAAAGCTGCTAAAAACCCAACGCTGCCTCCTGCTGGTGCCAAGGGCGTGGCCGAGCGCACCCCAACATGTCTGTGCGGAGGGCACAGGGAGCCCTGGTGCCAAGGGCCGGGACTGTGGAGCCGGGACTCCGAAGGCCGAGCCCTTGCCTGTCCCCCTCTGCAGCCAGTGCAGGAAGAACGGTGCTGGCTGCCTCTCCAAGGACGCGGCTGGGGGCGGCGAGGGGAAGAGGCTTGGGCGGCAGCTTGCCCTGCTTCCTACCTGCACCCCAGCCTCCTGCCTATCTGCCCTCCCCTCCCTGGCTCTTCATCTAAGTGGCCAGAACTAAGTGGCCAGAACACACAAACGGTGTGAGGTACAGCAACAGTGGAGATCACTGCTGTGTCTCTCCCTACGCAGTGGATGAGCTAAAGCCCGAGAGTGGAGGCTCACATGCACCTGGAGCAGACAATTGGATTGCAGCCTAAGTCAGCAAGCCTATCATAGAACGTCAAAGAGGAAATTCGGAACTGGCAGCAAAAAGAAACCAATATCAGCACCAGGGGGCCTCCATCGTCATCGTCATTGTCGTCATCATCAGCTCACTACCACCACATTGCATTGATATCCTGCCTTTTTCTTGCAAGGAACCCGAGACAGCTCCTCTCCACTGAGGAGCTCAGTTAGACTAAGATTATATAGAAACAAATACATAGAGTGAGTCAGAAGGGGCCTCCTGGGCCATCTAGTCTGACCATGAGCTCCAGCAAGCTCCACTCATGACATGCCTACCATGTGCATGTCCAGCTTAACCTTAAAAATCTTCACCATTGGGGCTTCAACCACCTCCCATGGAAGCCCATTCCATTCCCTAGGGGTCCTAACTGTCAGAAAGTACTTCCTTGGTTCCCTGAGCTTTGCTCCATTGGAACGTGTCCTGCCCTCCACTGCAGGGGAAAAAAGGTCATGACTCACATCTGCGTGGCTTCCCCTCATGCACCTGCATGTCACTAACAGGTCCCCTCTGAGTATCCTCCTCTCCAGGCTGAAAAGACCCAGCTCCCTCAGTCTCTCCTCCTATAGCTTACCCTGCAAGCCAGCCACCATCCTAGTGGCCCTTTGCTGCCTGGTCCATATGACTGGTCCAAAGTCAAGCCATGAGCTTCACGGCCAAGTGGGGACTAGAAGCTGGATCTCCCCCATCCCCAGTCCCACATGCTAGAGAAAAGGGGACAGGAAGGACACAAGTCTGGAGATGTCAGGATGCGAGGCATCCTACAGCTGACCCAGCCGCCTTCCTTCCTCCTCCAAGATGTTCCAGCCAGATGGGTGAAAACCTTGTCTAGCAAAACTGCAGAGTGGCAGGGCAGGGAGGCAAAGATTCTCTTGGCCTCTCCATCCTGTTCTTCACTGATACACCCAAACCTCCAACTGCAGGGACTTTCAAGCATTCCAGTAGGGTCGTGCTCCCATTTCCAGGAGGAAATGAAAATATTTACCTCTTGCCTGTGTTCCAAAGGAGTTCACTTCACCCATTCAGTTGCTCCTTGCCAAAAGAACCAATCAGTGTAAATGCTTAGATCTGAAAATGCTGCACCAACCTCTCAAGTTGGAAGAATCAGGCAAGCTCATTTGCATCAGTCCCTTTGTCGGCAAGGGGCATCCTTTTGTCCTGCAGCTGGTCGGTGTGCAGCAACTGTCTCTCTTGAGCTTCCAGGGAAGCAACTGTTTTTCTTGAGCCATTTGGGAGGTGCAGGTGCAGCCATTTCCATGCCCTGCATTTGTTTCATCTAGAGGGCTCTGTAGATAAAGTGCTGGGCCATGAGCCGTGATGCCTAGATAAAGTGCTGGGCCATGAGCCGTGACCCTGCAGCCCCCGCCGTTTCCCCCACTGCCCCCTTGGGGGAGAGGCAGGGCAGAGGCTGAGTGCTCCGGCTCCCAGCACTCGTTGTGCCCCGACAGGCTGATAATGATCACTGTGAAAAGGGAAAGGACGATCAAACAAATCACACATGGGCACACTGTTTTCTGCACAAAATGACATGTTAGCCATGAAAACATATTTTCTCTTTTCTGATCTTCATATAATAGTATCGTATTAAATAAGCCCACTCCATAAAGCAACCCCCTATAGTATCATCCAAAGTACAGGCTCATCACATGCTCCTTGTCTCACCCATAATGCTTATGTTCTTTGACTCCAACAGTCATATCTTATAGGTTCAGATAAGGTTATTTTAGCTAGGCATCTGTGGAATGTGCAGTATTTGGCACAGAATATCCCAGCTGCTACAGTCCTGAGGAACAATGCCCCTCCTTTCTCTTTGGGGACTGTCCCGCAAGAATATTTTATTGTCTGCCTTTGGGAATATTTTCAATGGCTCTCCCCATTTGCGCTCAGAAATATCTAGTGCACCCCCAGCCCTAACTTGCCAGAGTGCAATCTAGTATTCAGAATAAAGGAATGAAAAGGGTAAATCAGCTTGAGAACCCTGTAAGTCATGGTCACTGGCCATAGAAAGATGATACTGGCTACTTGTGTATATGATTGGTACACCTTCCGCTAAGCAAAGCATTATACATCTCACTGATTTGTAGGCTTTTCCTAGGATAGGACATGATTAATCCTGCTTTTCAGATAGGAAATGGAGGCAGAAAGGTTGAGCACAAATTTGAACTGGTCACTGTCTTTCGTTCTGCCCACCCGGCTGTGGGTCTTGTAGAAGATTATCACTCACAGAAATACACTCTGTTGCCCTTCTGTGCTATAAGTAATGCAGGATATACATAAATACTGCAATATCATTATTCTGGCTAAGAGAAAATATTTTGGTACATGAGATAAGTATTTGATTGATGCTGGGATTCTCTTAGTCGGGATAACATCTGTCTTGCAAATATGCTCCAAATTGCTTTCTGTCTACATTTTCCTTGTGTGATTTGCAAAAGGAAAAAAAAAAAGAAAAGACATTTACCACCTTCAAGCCTCAAGCTTTGCTTTCCTTAGGAAAAAAAATGACTGGGCAATGACTTTCTAAAAAAAAAAAAAAAACATTTAATTTTGCTGCTGAAGAATTCAGAAAATAGACTACGTGTTAAAGCACAGTGAATGCTCAGGGAAAGAGCAAATGCTCTGGATACATTTCTGTACATTGCTTTGATATTAGTTCCAAAATGGTTAAAATAAGGGCACCACCCTATGTAAGTTTAGATAGGAAAGAAGCCTATAATTGCCAGTTGCCCTAGTCAGCATACGGGCTGGGGCATGCTGGGGGTTGTAGGCCTTTTTTGCTGCTTAAGATTGCATAGGGTTGTGCCTTAAGGGCATGATCCTGTGGCCTTTTGACATTGACAAGACACTGTTTGGAGCCCCATCCTTCCCCTGTTGCACTCAGCACAGAAAGACAAGGCCAGCTGCCTCTCTGAGGCTGGAAATCAACCTTGGAGGGGACAAAAAGGTACATGCTACAGACAGAGCAGGGAAGAGACTGGGGCCAGCAGCTCCCAGCTTGTGGGCTCTTGCGCTGTTTCCAAATGGCTCTCCAGCCTTCTTCCAACTTCCTCCATGGCACATCATCCAGAGAGCTTGAATGGTTCTCTAGATGAAATGCAGGGTGCAAGGCATGGGGTGCCAAGATTGCTGCACAGTTACACACGTTGTGCATGGGATGCATGTAAGCTTTCCGCCTCACAGACTTCCATGCGTTGAACATGAAAAACACAGAATCGCACCCAATGTCTCTTACAATTCAACAAGAGCAGAAGTGGCTCAGCTAAAATCCCGATTAGATTTCTGCAATGCGCTCTACGTGGGGCTACCCTTGAAGACGGTCCGGATACTTCAATTGGTGCAGAATAGAGCTGCCAGGCTGCTGACGGGGACTGGGCGTTGTTCTCATATAACCCCAGTCCTCCGTCAGCTCCACTGGCTCCCGATTGAAGTCCGGGCCCAATTCAAGGTGTTGGTTATGACCTATAAAGCCCTCAACAGCTTGGGACCTGGGTATCTAAAGGAACTCTTGCATCCATATATGCCCTCCCAGCCCTTTAGATCGGCAGCAGATGCCCTTCTCCGGGAACCCTCTGTGAATGATATTAGGAGGGTGAGTACCCGGAGGAGGGCCTTCTCTGCGGTGGCGCCCCACCTATGGAATGAGCTCCTCAGAGAGATCTGCCTGGCGCCGTCATTATTTGTTTTTTGGCGCCAGGCTAAGACCTTTTTATTTAAAACTTATTTTAAGTGTTAGTTTATTGGCTATTTGTAGGATTTTAAAATTTTTAAGCACCGGGTTTTAATATTTTTATTGTATAACTTTGTTTTTGTTGTAAGCCGCCCCGAGGCTTTGTTGCGATGGGGACGGCATAAAAATGTTTTAAATAAATAAATAAATAAATAAATAAAATGGTGTAGCACAATGGGATGCCTACATAACAGAGCATTGGCCAGGACCAGCACTAGCCAAAGTCACTGTGTGCCCAGGAAAAGGATTAAAAGGGTGTCCGTGCCATTCCAGAGAGAAAACCCAGGTGGAGCAATATCTGGACCTTCCCATAATACCATTGATGGAAGAATGACCCGGGAGCAGCAAATTAGCTTAGTGGGTGCAGGACAGGTTGTATAGCACCCACGGAACTGTCCTCCGTCATTTCAACCCTGAGTAATGATTATTTTCAAGATTAGTTCTATGCCCACCCGCCGCTTGAGATCAGCAGGAGAGGCCCTTCTCCGGGAACCGTCTGTAAATGATATTAAGAGGGTGAGTACCCAGAGGAGGGCTTTCTCTGCAGTGGCACCCAATCTATGGAATACGCTCCCCAGAGAGGTCTGCCTGGCACCGTCGTTATTTGTTTCTCAGCGCCAGGCGAAGACCTTTTTATTCAAACATTATTTTAATTGTTAATATTATGTATTTATTTATTTATTTTTGGCCAGGTCGACTCAAATTATATTGTTTTTATATTGTGTTTATTTATTTATTATTGTGAGCCGCCCCGAGGCTTTGGCGAATGGGGTGGCATAGAAGCCTCCTAAATAAATAAATAGATAGTCCTACTTAGAATAGACTCGTGGAAATGAATAAGAGTTGAATTACACCAGAGCCAGATACAACCCTGTGCATGCATAAAATTGCTTGTAGTTGATGTTCAGGGCTGCAAAGAGCAGAGAGTTTTCACAGGCAGGACCCCCTTCAAATTGCAGCAAAGAATTCGTAGACAAGGCAGGAATCCCCAGTTCAGGTGTTATGCCTCAACAGGAAATATTAACCCTGATAGAGGGCATGAGGACTCACAACCACAGGCCCTACCCCAAACATTCCTTTGTATGTTGGCCTTACCCTGGATTAAACAGGCTTCTCTAAAGCAGGCTTCTGCTCAGGTACAAGTGGAACTTTCTGTGTAGTTAGGAGTCCTGATAAAGAAGTTCTAGCAAAGCAAGCAGATCTTGCCTGAACACACTGGGGTGGCAAGAGAAAGCGGTGGGTGATGGTAGGCAGAGGTAGCCTTGCCATTAGCTTGCTGCAGGCAGCGGATGTTTGGGGTGGCAACAGGGTGCTAGAGGGAGAGCTGCATGCCACACGTACACCCACCCCCAAGCTAGCCTGCTGCTCCACTGACAGAGCTGAAGGCAGATTCAGCTGATGCGTGTACGTGGAAGAGGAGAGGATACCGTCTCGGTCTTTGACCCAGGCAGCAAAAAATGGGAGGATAGATTGCTTTGGGAGTGGTGAAAAGTGAAGGATACCTGGAATACAAAAGCTGTTTGTGAGCCATGTAATTTGCAAATGTCACTGAAGATGGTCGTGGCAATACCCCATACTGACTAATACTTAAAGCAGAGCCACTGAAATCAATGGGATCACGTTAGTCATGGCTTTCAGCAATGACAGTATTGCTTGTTGAAACGCTAGTGCTATGCTGAAAATGTCTCTTCTTTTAACTATCTTCATTCAATTGGAGAGGAAAACATGTTTTTGAAAAGCAGCTCAGAGCAGAAGAACATTTCAGCAAACTTCTCAAGGGCTCGGTTCAGGGTTCTTGTGTTTACCTTCTTTACGAGGCAATCATGGGGTGAGCATGAGAATTCTTCCTTCCATTGTACCTTTCATCTCTCTAGAAACCTGTGGCCTCCTGGTCTTCACACACTTCAGCTTAAGCTCAAGCAAAAACAGTGTTAAGTGGTTCCTTCACATTCAGCTCAGGAAGCCCGGGCAGCCCAGGAAGCTGCAGAGCAGCAGAGACATCTGTGAGGGGAAGGAGACAATGCATCACTGCTTTGGCCACCACACAGTGATGGGTCAACTAAGCTGCCACCCAGATCAATTCAGAAAGGAATGATCACTTTCCCTGAGAATGAAGCAGGAAAAAAAGCCTCTGGATTCAGGAAAGGAAACTTCCAAGATATTGGAGAGTAGATTCTGGTGCAGAGTTCATTCCACCTGTTCTACTGAGCCAGACACAGCACTGGTTTCTCATTGTAGAGGCTGCAATAACAGAGAGAGAGAGAGAGAGAGAGAGAGAGAGAGAGAGAGAGAGAGAGAGAGAGAGAGAGAGAGATGCTATGCTTCAGCCTCTGAGCCCTACTTTTGAGAGCCCTACCTGTGTGAAATTGTCCCGCAATTTCTCTGTGAAAAAACACACATTTTGAGAGAAGTATTGAACTGTTTCAGAAAGTGAAGAGGAACTAAAGAGCCTCTTGATGAGGATGAAAAGGGAGAGTGCAAAAGTTGGCTTGAAACTCAACAATAAGAAAACTAAGATCATGGCATCTGGTTCTATCACTTCCTGGAAAATATATGGGGATAAATGGAGGTAGTGACATATTTTATTTTCTTGGGCTCCAAGATCACCACAGATGGTGACTGCAACCAAGAAATTAAAAGATGCTTGCTCTTTGGGAGAAAAGCTATGGCAAATCTAGACAGCATACTAAAAAGCAGAGACCTCTTCCTGCCAACAAAAGTTCGTATCGTCAAAGCTATGGTTTTCTCAGTTGTGATGTATGGCTGTGAGAGTTGGACTGGGCACTGAAGAGTTGATGCTTTTGAATTGTGGTGTTGGAGAACACTCCTGTGAGTCCCCCTGAAGGAAATCAACCCTGCCTGCTCTTTAGAAGCTCAAATCCTTTGGCCACCTAATGAGAAGGAAGGACTCACTGGAAAAGACCCTGATGCTGGGAATGATTGAAAGCAAAAGGAGAAGGGGATGGCAGAGGTTGAGGTGGCTGGATGGGGTCACTGGAGAGGTGGGTGTGGGCTTGAGTGTACTCCAGGGGATGGTGGAGGACAGGAGAACCTGGAAGAATGTTGCCCATGGGTCACGAAGAGTCAGGCATGATTTTGTTACTGAACAACAACACTGAATTATTTATTATATTTTTATCCTGCCTTTTCTCCTTCTAGAAAAGATACCCGAGCCATGTTATCTTTGCAACAATCCTATGAGGGAACTTGGACTGAGAGTCAGTGCCTGGTCCAAAGCTGAGTGGTGACTGAAATCTTCTGAGTCCCAGTCCAGTAGTCCAAACACGACTCCACTCAGGCAAAAAGCTCTAGTAAGCATTGCTTAAGTGGTCATGATTTCTTCCCTGGGAATCACAGTGTGGTGAGAAGAGGTGCGAGTTTCGTTGTAGAGCAATCACTATCCCAGCCCAATTCATCTTCACATTAACAGCACTACTGTTCCCAGAGTACCCTGGAAAAAGGCTGTTTAAGCTGCAATCCTATGCAAACCTTAGAAAGAAAAATGGCTAGCTGGGGGCATGCTGGGAATTACACTTTTTTCTGTCTAAAATTACTGAGTTTATGCCCTGCACAGTTTGTCTGCAATGGAGCTATAACCTCTTCTCATCTGGGGATTCTTTATACGATTTTGTATGCTTTTAAAATTCATTTGTCTCTTTTGGTAAGTCTCTTGTGTTTGCCTTTTTGCTGCTGTTTAAGAAAGGTCCTTGAATCTCTTCCAAACTTTTATAATTTCATTTTGATTCTGAGTTGTTTACCTTTGGCCCTTTTCTCTCTTTCATTAAACTCCCCAGCCCGCTTTGATTAAGCTTTAACAAATACAAGGAAACAAGAACCTTTCTTTCTTTCTAAGAATCAGATCACGCCACTCTCCCCACAGCATATGGATCGCTTTCTTTCAAGAGCCTTGTTTGGCCAGGTGAACATCTGTTGCTTAGTGCTATTATGAATAAGCAGCAATAACTCTGATAAAGTGAGCTTAAGACAACAGCTTAACGACTTTCAGGCAAGAACTTAATCGTTTTTCCTTATCTAGCTCCACCTCCTGTGTTTATCCTTTCCACTCCACATGCAGACACAATTTTCCATTTTGTTCATAAGATCCACTCAACAAAACAGTCCCTTTTTATTCAGATCCTCAGCAAAAATGGTCTTTCAGTGATATTTCTTTCTGCTGTACTGCAGTTGCATATTTCATTCGGGGAGAGAAGCACTGAGAGACAGAGAGACAGAGTAAAAACTCTGGTCACAATTTGGTGAGTTTTCAATTTAATAGGAGCAGGTCCCTTCGCTTGGAATGGCACTGAGCCGCCACAAGCACCCAGTCATCTAAGAGCAACTTGAATCTGTTGGCTGGGTGTGTTTTCACATTTTATTTCAAAATCTTGATGGGACTACAGATGTATAACATGAAAATACCTCGGACAGACTTTTCCTTCTCCCCAGAGTACAAACTTATACAAAATGGCAGATTGTCAGAGAAAGGTGGGCACAATCTACCAGGTGGTTCTTGTGGATGGTGAAAAGGAACTGTGATACTGTGAGCCTCTCCCTTTCAATGGGACTTGCATGGCAGGGCTTGCCAGTACATTGTGCCATTTATGCCAAAAACACGAGGCTGGAAAGAGGATGGGTGAGACCCAGATTTAGCTGTACTTAGACCCACTTAGAAAGCAAACAGAATTAAGTTAATCACAAGTGATTTAAGTTGTATTGATTTCAAAGGCTTTGCTTGAAGTACAGCTAAACCTGGATTGAACCCAATATCTACAAAAGGTCACTTCTGTGCAATTCAAAATATAATATAATATAATATAATTATAAATCTTCACTAATCAGACCTCATCTAGGGTATTGTGTCCAGTTCTGGACACTGTATTTAGGAAGGATGTAGACAAATTGGAACAGGATCACAAGAAGGCAATGAAGGTGGTCAAGGCTATGGAAAACAAGTCTTGTTTATTATTATTAATTATACTTCTAGCCCATCTTTCTTCTTCCCACAAGAAACCAAAGGCTGTTTATGGTCCACCTTCTCTCCATTTTATCCTCACCACAGCCTCCTTGTGAGAGGCAGGCTGAGAGTCAGGGACCAGCCCTAAGTCAGCCATAGAGCATCATGGCTGAGAAGAGACCAGCACCTGGATCTCCCAAATCCCAGTCCAGCACTCCAAACAGGGCTCCACACTGGTCCTATGAGGAAAAGTGGACCAGACATGTTTCAGTGGAGAAAGGAGAGTCTAATGCATGGGTGTGATGCCAGCCCCCTTCAAAGACATGAGTGACTGTCACATAGAAGAAGGCAAAGATTTCTGTCCCAGAGGAGATAACTAGATCTAATGTACTTACGTTACAGGACAGTAGACTTGGCTTGAACATCAGAAGAAACAACTGAGAGTCAATTAATTGTGAAATCCTTAGTGACCTTCAGACAGAGCCTAGACAGCAATTTGTTACAGTTTCTCTAGTTCTAGATTTCCTGAATCAAGCAAGACTTGGACTAGATCACCTAAAGGCCCTCTCTAACAGGATGACTCCATAAAGAGCTGGTGATGGCAACTGCACCACATTCATGGTCCAACAGCACATTTCCTTTGATCCATATTACACTCCCTCATGTATCTTTTAAATGTGCATTTAATATCTTCTCAAATTATTATTATTGCTGTTTTTGAACAGATGTATGACACTCCCTGCATCATTCCTGACCAAGAAGACAGCTTTTTCTCGCATATATATATATATAATCCTTATTCATGCAATACGTTTGTACTATAACTGACCTTCAAGGAGATCAAGGCAACAGTCCTTCCCACTGCATCTCCACAATACAGGTAGCTTAGACTGAAAAACAAGCAACAGGCCAACCTCACCCAACTGAGCTTCGTCACTAAACAGAGTTTTAAGTCCACTCTTCCCAGATCCTCTAACCTCTAACATACATCGGAGTAGGGCTGCAATGAAGCCCCTCGGAATCTGTCCCTCTTCAGTTCACAGCCTTCGTCTTGCCCCTGCCTTCATTCTTGGCCCTGTCTCTGAAAGCAAGCCAAGCAGAGAAGAAACCGTTGCAAGAATCCGGTGGTTCAAGCAGTAGCTTTCTTCTGTGCCAAATGCAGCACATACAAAGGCTGCAAGTCACGCACATGGGAGAGGGATGCCAGTTGTGCCGGGCTAGCATGGGTTCCGTTCCTGGTGGCACCTGTGTGAATGCTTAGTGCACTTCCCAGGTAGTCAAACTCCTGGCAAAGGGAAAGCAGGCTGGAGTCTGGGGACCAGAGCCCAGGGATTCCAATGGATTCCCACCCCCAAAAGTAGATCACTCACCTATCCCTACACTAGATATCTGTTACTTATATTTGGAGGATAATTATCTGATCATGTCCTCCCTTTCTCTCTTCCAAGCAATAAGCAATGCTGTTGCCCATTGGCCATGCACCATAGACATGCTGCACACCAGTTTTCTACGACAGCATCATTTTAAAAATGTGCCTTGAGGAAATTATCAGCATCATTTACAGATGTGCAAGCGATTCATTTAGGGATGGGGATCCTTCAGATTCCCTGGGCTTGGCTCCTGGACTCTGGTCCACTTTGCAGCAGCCCAGAGTCCAAGTTCATGGTGAGCACGTCCAGTGTTTGTGGGATGCTCAGCAAGAACTGAGCCCCACACACTGTGCAAGCAGCGCCCCGCTTCTGTGCCTCTTGCAGTTGCAACACATGGCATGGGAGAAGGACATTGAAAGTGATTTCATGGGGCTCCATTGTTCAAGAATCCAGCACAACTACTAGCAGCATCCCTCTTCCATGCCATGAGGATCAGCCATTTGGGCCTTTGCAGCTGATGTGGAAGAAAGCTGGTTGCACGAGGCTCCCCAGAAATGGAGCTCCACATGATTGTTGCTCCAATAGTGTCTCTTTTCTGAGTCACCTGCAGACTTTGGCACAGAAGAAGCTTGTTGACTGCACAGCCTTAGTTTTGCAAGCATTCGTGCACTTCCTCTTGGCTTGGCTTGCTTTGCAGAAATGGGCCAAGCATAAGAGTAAGTATGTGAATACTGCAGGGACGGCTTCCTCTAGACTTTGCCCCAATGCTGATTTATTACTACTTTTGCTACTACTTCTACTATTTCTATTGCATTTATATCCTGCCTCTCTTCCTCTTACAACAAGCCCAATAAGGGTTACAAGGTTCTCCTCTTCTCTCTTTTATCCTCACCACAACCCTGTGAGGTAGGTTAGGCCAGAATCTGTGACAGGCCCAAAGTCACACAAAAAGCTTCATGGTCAAGTGTGGACTGGAACTTGGATCTCTTAAGTGCTAGCCCAGCACTAACACCACTATGCCAAACTGCCTCGATATGGTGGCCAACAATGCCTGTTAGCCACTTTCATATCTGAATTTTGTTTCTGCAAATGCTGCATTGGTAGATATAGCTGGTTGCCCATGCCCCTTCAGTATACTTTTGGATTAACTCCTTATACAAAATGCATTCTTCTGTGGTCAAATCCAACATCAAGAGTAGGCCTGGTCAAGACCCGGCCAAGGGTCAACCCTCTAGCATGGTGCTGCTGTCACGAGACCCTGGAGTTGCTCCTTTTCTTCACCATCACGAGCTGCTTCTTCACTGTCTGCCGTTCCGGTGGGAGCAAGTGGTGGCCAGGAGCTCCAACAGCGAGGAAGCAGTGCATTCACACCGGGTGGTAGTCTGAACTTTTTAAGGCACTGTCTATGGTACTGAACTAATGTGAGGATAGAGATCAGCAATGTGGGCAGCTTACTTACGGTGCAGACTGAAGTTCAGAGTAGATACACCACCCAAGTGCCATTGGAGCCAACAGCCTCACTAGCGATGGTGAAACTGGCACAGCACTCACTGTCGTTCTGCCTGTCAATCAAGTGATACTGATGCGATCAAGAGAGGACCGGCAGCAAAAGGAGCCGGTCATAATGGCGCTAAAAACGCAGCGCCATGTGCAAATAAGCAAGTCAAGGCCACCACATTTCTCCAACTTCATCTAAAAGTGCAGTTGGACTTGACTCCATGTCAGATTGCAAGCCTTGGGTTTTGTTTTGTTTTGTTTTTTTTTTTTTTCTTTTTCCTTTTCCGGGAAAATCTATGCACATTTTCATGTGCAATTTCTCAAATGCATACATCAATTGTGCTTTCCTTTGAAAGGTACATTTCCTTCTCCCATTAGCTAAGGTACATATCCTTCTCCCATCTTTACATTTTCTCAGATGTACACATTATTTTCATGTTCATTTCTGAAATGAGTGCATGCTGTAAATGCATTTTTGAGAGGTTAAGGATCTGGGGCATTGATATCTTCATAAGGTCAGGCAGGAAAGTATTCTGGTTTCTTTCTTACTGAATTTCTTTGTCCACAGTGAAGTACAAGAGATGGCTTCACTTGCCTTCTCTGCCTGCAACCCACTTTTTAACTGGGTAAAATTTCAATTCCAATGTATGCAGATGTTTTAGTCCTGTTGTCAATTAATCAAATTTAACTGCAAAGAATGTTCATCCTCTTTTGTAATAAGGACATCTTAGTATCTATTAAGCAAAACTTAAGATAGTGTGTTTGGACAATAAATGGACAATGGGTGGTCAGCCCATTGAGTAGTGTATCGCCTTCAAAAATGCTTTAAGGAAAGACTCAAGTGGAAAATTAGTGTTGAAGCTGTACACTCAACAGCATCAAAAAGTATTCAGCAGATGCTGACTTCTCCCCCACCCCAAAGGGAATAACCAGTAGAATCTGTTTTTAAAATCATTGTGGGGGAAGCAGTTTCCCAACTCTGTTATGGGTGAGGAAAATATAGCCCCACTGGAAAAAATTGCAAAATGCCTTCTTAAGGATAAGTCAGATTACATTAATTATAGGGTGGTATATTGCCAGCTGCAAGTGGTTCTTCTATTTGGATCCAGAAGGGTGGATGAAGGATGGACTAGTGAATGAGAACTGAATAGTTTATTAGAAACTAAATGACACAGTGCATTACACTACCACCTATAAGCAGGCCAAATGATATAGCATCACATACAAGATTGCTAAGCACATCTGTTCTGTTCTCCTTTTGTTACCAGGAATCTCAGAAGAGCAGCAATGGGCAGAACCCAGAGGATGGCCAGCACACCACACCTCCATTGCTCAGGTATGTGTTGAGGTTCCTCACCTCTGACACTCTTGGGACTTGTATACCTAAAGGCTAAGATGATCTCCTAATTAAACCCACCTGTTTTCGGAGGTCAAGTTTATCAGCCCAATGGCAGATATACTGTCCTGGGTCTCCCTTCAGATTCGCAAAGGTGTGTGAAGAGTCCCCAGCTTCATAAGTCTTAGGGATCCTCCTGCATTCCAAGGTAACAGATCCACCCTCATCCCAAAATAACTCATTCTTTTTGGCAATCATATCAGTTGGAGAAGATAAATAATGGCAAGTTATGTAGACCTCTAAGTTATAAGATCTCTAACAAAAAAACACTGCATGGGAAGAACAGTTTGTGTTGCATCAATGGTCTTCTCATAACACAATCGTCTTCCTATGCCATTTCCCATACAGATGATTGGTTTGTTTTTTTAATGCAAGTTGTATTTCTCTTGTAGTTTTGCATCAAATGGGAACTGGGATGCCCAGATACTCATGTTTTAGGAGCTCTTTTTCACTTCTGTACTGTTCATAATGGCCTATGGTTATAAGCAATGAGCATTTTGATTCACTGAATTGCATGCACAGATTTCAATGTGTTCAGTCCAGAAGGTGGGGACAGGGCAAAAATCAACCAAAATACAACCCTATGAAAATGAAGACTCATTCGGGCAGGGCAGAGTTTTGTCTGAGGGCCTTCAGGAATCTGCCTGGGGTCTCCAGCATAACACCCTTGAAACCAACGCCTCTCTTGGCAGCTACCAGGTTCCCTGCCCCACCTGATTTTTATTTGGATTCTTGCTATTTCATTATGATAATGTTTAAATGGAATCTGCAAACTGAAGTGCTGCTCTTTGGCACTATCTACACTTGGAATCAAAAGAGTGCTTGGAGTGCTATCTATACTTGGAATCAAAAGAGTACTCCTATTTTACTCTCACCAGCTTGCTCCCACCTCAGTTTGCCTTCCGAGAAACGAAGGTTTTGCAGCTGGCCATGACCACTGTGGCAGCCATTTTGTGAGGCAATCCCACATGTGTCTATCAACCCAGAAAGAGTTGTGTGTTTTTTGTGAAAGTACTTTGTTCACCAATTATTGTTGTATCCTGGCCTGAACCAATGAAAAAATGTTGCTTCAGTAATAGACAGAAACACAGAGAAAAATTCCATACCTCTAAGTAAATTTTATCAAGCACAATGGGGATTATTTCTGAGTAGATATGTATAACATTGTACTTTAAGGGATGTCTTGCTTAGTGCCCGAAGTAAAGGCAGGAAATTGCTCATAGGTCTGCATCTGAATGAATTTATTTTATCTGCTACTATGAATACTATCTAGTGAGTAAATTTAAAATGAATAGGTTTGATTCTGAGTCAGTAAAAATCAGTATATAATACCAGTAGGTTTCATCTTTGCTGAAATTCCATTGATGGCATAGAATCATAGAATCATGGAATAGCAGAGATGAAAGGAGCCATGAAGATCATCAGGTCCAACCCCCTGCTGTTGCAGGACACCAAGTCACACCTTCCACTCAGATGGCTGTCCAGTTTCACCTTGAATGTTTCTAGTATGGGAGAGCCCATGACCTATCTAGGCAAAGGGTTCCACTGTCCTATTGCTCAGACAGTTAGGAAACTTTTCATGATATCTAGCCTGAATATGGTTTGTCGCACCTTGAGTTATTCTATGTCCTACACGCTGAAGGTCTTGACCTTCCTCTTTGTGATAGCCTTTAAGGAACTTGGAGAGTGCTATCATATCCCCCTCCAGTCTTCTCTTTTCAAGAATGAACACACCCAGTTCTCTCAGTCTCTCCTCATAGGGCAACATTTCCTAATCCTGGATCATTTTTGTTGCCCTCCTCTGGACCTTTTCTATTTTTTCTGCATCTTTCTTAAACCTTGGTGCCCAGAACTTGGCACAGTATTCCAAATGAGGTTTGACTAGTGTAGAGGAACAATTACTTCTCGTGATTTCTAGTAATGCATCCCAGAATAGCATTTGCCCTTTTTGTGGCTACATTGGATTGTTTGCTCATATTTAGCCTGCTGTCCACAATAACGTTTTTTTTTTCTTTGAGGCACATAATCCCCATCTTGTATTGATGCATAAATTGATCTGCACCCTTGAAAGAGTTGGTGGGCTAATTTCCATGCCTTTGGACTTGAGAAGATAACAAGAGGAATACCAGGAAGGATCCTTCAGTAAGATTATAGAAAAAAACTTGCAATGTACTTCCCTTACAGCAATAACAGCTGTTTAATTCTGCTGTCTCCAAGGAGCAATGCTTTTTGCATCATGATTCTAAATAAAGGAATCATGATGAGGAAATTGTCAAATGGACTTCATCAGGTTGAGGTTATGCCTTCACAGGATTCTTTCTCCATGCAAATCATAACCCGAGCATTTTCAATATTATCCAAGGGAAGCCTCTAGTGAACAGAAACTGGTCTTATTTGCTATTTTGATTAGGGCTTCCATTGATAAGTCAAAGCTCGACAATGTAGCCTTCCAAAGTTCACATCCACTGAAGACTGTGGAGGAGGGAAAAATTAAATTAACTGGTTGGAGGATGCAGCTGATTTCACCTTCTAGGACAGGAGACTGACCATTATGAGACCAGCACAGTATTCACATTCCATTATGTCTTCCTCGTAAAAGGTAGTTAAATATCTCACTGCACTCAAGACTTGCCCTCCCACCAAAAACAGCAGCAAAGAAATTTGAGTGGAAATAAAGACACTTTGCATGAGAAGACACCACATCTCACATTTTCTTTAGCAAAATGTGCCAGGGAAATTTGGCAGAAGAGGTACATTCCATCTAACCTAGGCTTCCCCAGTGTCTTACCTTGCAACCTCCAGAAGTCTGGACTTCAGCTCCCATCAGCCCCAACCAGCATGGCCAATGGTCAATAATCCTGGGCACTTTAATCTGAAACAACTGGAGGGCATCAAATTGGGTAAGGCTACTACAGTTTGCCACAAATGAATGGATGAATGAATGCATGACTTTATTTCAGCCATAGACCAGTAAAACAATGGCCATCTTTAGAAATAGATCCCTCTCTCTCAATCGCCTCTTCCGGGGGGTGGACCAGACAGGCATCACAATGACTCTTATCCAGGCAGGCACATGGGAAGTATAATGGATGCTATTTTAATGGATTTTTTTTTCTTTTATTGCTACAGCGGGTTCTGTTGTTTTATTAGACAGGCATCTGAGTTAATTATTGAGGCTCTATTTATATGCATGCTTGTTTTAACTGTACCTTGGGAGAAATGAGATATTGAGGAGTTTGGGATATGTTCTGTTTTGGAAAAAATAAGGCTGCCTTCTGCGTAACTAGGTTTATAGTCATCTATTTGCATGTTAATAGCAATGGGCTATTAATGGCTTTGGAGCGGCCCTTTTGAATCATCCCTACCCACATACATGGCCTCTCCTTACATGGTAACCTATGAGAGGTGATGTGTTGAGGGTTGCAGGCACAGGGTTCCCCCCATTCTGAAGTGTCTTGCATTGGCTAGGCCAAAAAGCACAGGAGAAGGGCTGGGGAGAAGGCCTAGCATTACCGTTCACAGTGATGGAAGCCAATCTCTGTACCAAAGGGCCTGCTAGAGGAGAAAGGGGTGGAAGAGGAGGAGCTGGCTATTGTGCTCTCTGAATGCTCTGAACACTTTTCTTCCCGAGGCTGCTTTTTTTCAAAGGATTGCCTTGAATCACATCATCTCCAGGTTCTCCCTTCCCTACTGACTAGCACAGTTGGGGCTGGTTGGTTCCCTGACCCCACCTGACCTCCACCACTCCCACTTCCTTTCTATTAGCTCGCCCCCTTTGTACCCTGGCAAGCTTGATATCATCAGTATATTCCTCCACACTTCTTCATCAAAGCCTTTCATCCCTATGTAAAGTGAACAAAATCAAACCCAACACAGATCCATATGGAACGCCACTCTTCAACCCCTTCCATTTGACCTGCAGCCTCCATTGATGAATTTCTTCTGGCTTTGATATCCAAGCCAGCTCTTTATATCTGTGGAGGTAGCTCAGCCCTACACCATTCCTGCTGACCTTAGGAAGTCATCTTTTGTGTCATATGGAATCAAAAGGTTTCCCAAAGTCCAGAAAAATGATATCCATGACTGTCCCCTTTCAACCTTTAACTTAACTTTACGGAAAAAAGTTCCCACAGGGTTGTTCGACTCAACCTCCTCTGTGATGATACAGCTATTGCTTTTCATTAAATGTGAAGTCTCCACTGCTTTTACTCCTCCCAATCAGTTTCTGATGAGTGTTGGATTCCCACTACACACAGTGTGTCTCTCATGTCTTTCCCAGGCAGTAAAACCTGCATTTTCTGGGCATCTCCAACACGGTTCCTTGCTGAGGTTGTATCTTGTATCTCCCTCCGATTAAGGTCAGCATTCTTGCTCTGCTTTCTCCGTTTTCTTTCCTTTCAATGTGGAACAGATTTTGCAAGTCTTAGGGCCATCCAAGTAGGATGTGGTCTGAGGAGTTGACTTTTCTGTAACCATACAAAGGTGCATTTTCTTCCCAATTATTGTGGTGCATGTGAAATAATTCATTATTTCCTTACAGAAACAACTGTTATTAAAACTTGAAACTTTCATGGACAGACAGACAGATCTTTTAGTTGTAAGGAGAAAAACAACTTTTTTCCCAGTATATGTTGAATGCAAAATATCTAAAGGCAGTATAAAATTATATGCTAAGTTGCCACTTTGCATCTAGATAGATTAACAATATCAGATCATCAGATATTTTAATTTCTTAATTACCTCTGTTGGCATATTCCCATTTTCCTTCAGCATTTCCCTTTTCTTTTCCTCCCTGGAGAGATTCATGCTTTTCTAGAGCATCTGTCCCTATTGCCCTTCTTGGAGAGCACCAAGGCAAACATCATTTCAATATTTTCAGCAATTCCTACCAGTTCTTTCAGTAAATTATCTCAGCCATGTTTTAGTAGCCTTCCAGTCCCCTTCATTGACCTCTTTCCTGCTCCATTCCTGTTATAAAATTTGTTGGGGGCGGGGGCTCTTAATATTTATTATAACCCTCTGTGCAATCTCCTTTCCATTTCCCCATGCTTTTTGCCTTTTCTTTTCTTATCATTTTTATGCTCTCATAACTTCACCCAGTAATCTTTCAAGTGCTCCTCTGTACCTGGTTTTAATAACTTGCACGTGTGTCCTTTTTAAAGTTCTGATTAGTTTTCAGCTTGTCCAACCAAGCCATTGAGAATTATAGGGTAGACGGCAAGTACACTGACCTCTGGACATCTATTAATGTAGAGTCTGAATGCCTCCTACCTTTTTTCTTCATCCATCTATTACCTTTCCACCAGACCTCCCCTATTTTCATCTTAATTTGTTGGATTTGCTTTGCCTCAGGAAGGTCAAAGGTTCAATCCCTGCCATCTTCATTCAGGTAGCAGGGCTGGAAAAGACCTTTCCTGCAGGCTTTGGAAACTGGCTGCTGGCTAGAAAGCAGAGTGTCGGCCTTCAATGGAATAAGCCTCTACATCAGCATAAGGAAGCTGCTTTATACGGAGTCAGAATATACTCAGGGGGCATCCCTGCATTCTCAGTGTTGACAATAAGTGACTTTCCAAGGTCATGGGCTCAAGATTCCCTGACCTATTGGAGATCTGGAGGTCAGAGCAGAATCCTCGTGAACGCAAATTGTGTGCAGTAGGTGCGTGAGCAGTACGAGATTCCCATGCGTGCATGAGAGATCGAGGGCTCTGGTGGGAACGATGGCTTAGACTCCGAAGAAGGGGAGGTGTTAATTGTCCCAGTAGTGGCTCAGAGGTCTCACCCTGATATTGGAGTTGTTAAGACTAATGAGACTTCAGAGGCTCAACTCCTCCTGGTGAGCCAGCCGGAGACAGCGCAAGATCAAAGCACTTCAAGGACAACAACTGAGCCCCCTCCCATTCCTGATTGTGGGAAAGAAGCAGTTGGGGAACAGGATGGGGGGAGTTGCTTGGGAGATCTAGAGGCCCAGGCACAATGGAAACTCACTGGGAGGCACGGCTATGTACCCCCACCCTTAGCGCACCGCCCTCCAGAGGCCGGCCCAGAAGGGCTCATAAGCAAAGTTTAGGTCACGTCAGTCAGAGTGAGAGGTCCACTTTCTACCTTGAGTGTGCTTTTGGAGTTTGTGAATACGTCATAGCTATATGGAATAAAGACTCTTTTAACAACTATTGGAGTGATTGCCTTCACTGGGAAGGGGCGCCTAGCTCATGACAATGTGTTCCCAACCAGTGAGCTATACTGCTTCCCCATAACATGTATGTAGCTGTTATGGTACCAGAAGGGTGAGCCCATCATGGTGGTTCCCAGTGCTGCCTCTCCCAGCACAAAGTACCATGAACCAAAGTCAAGATGTGTCTGAGTAATGTCTTTTTTTAATGCAACTAAACATGCCTGCAGGGGGAAAAAAGATCAGTGTATCTCCCATCGCAAAAGAAAGCATTTGGTAGAGCAAGTTTTACAGTCCTCATAGCAAGAGGAAATTTGCCATTTTGCCCCTGGCTGTTCCTCTTTGTTAACAAAGTTCAGAGTTGAGCCCTTAGGGCACCAACAAAAAAAAGAGAGTGCCTTACAGCATTTCTCCTTATCCATTGCTTTCAGATACATGGAAGATGAGATCGAGATGGTATTACTTTACAAGCTTTCCTAATCTGTGCTTTGGGGGTTTTATGTTTTCTGAATTCAACATTTTGTTTATAGGTTTGGAGTGAATCTATAGACACCACCATCTGTATAAGAGCATCTCTAATGTTCTGGCTTTTTGTCTTACATGAATGAGTCCAAAAGAAAAAGAATACAAATGTGGGATGGAATTAAGCATGGGACGTTTTGGTATTCTGTGGCACCCACTGAGCTCTCTGGGGCAACGAACATAAGTGGCATTCCAAGACAGAGTTCAGGGGATAGTAAAGTGTGTCCCCCTCTAGAATCTAACAATAGGTTGGGTTTCCTGGCATTTCTTGCTACCAGGGGGCACCCCTTCCTCTCCCTTCTCCATCTGCTGTTTGTGGGAACAATCCCTAAACTAACGGATTTGGTGGAAATCTAACCATTGTGGAAGCCTTGAAGTTTAAATGCAGCTGTAGTTCCGTGAACACCTGAAGGTCTGAGACTCTGTACATAGAGAAAAAGAGATTGTTTCTACAAATGTGCCTTTCGACTTGGCAAAATTAGATGGTGTTAGTCAAACTTACTTTTATTGCTATTTATGTTTCTACTAGACAAAAATATAGGAGCTTTTCAAGGCTGTACAGGCTATTGACCCTGTTGCATCCCAAGTTTTGAAAAAGAAAACAAGAAAAAAGGGAAATTGATGGTATGTCTGCAGTTAAAACATTTTAAAGGATCATGGTTATTAGAAATTGAAGTTTTTCAAGTATTAAAAAATAAATCTTTAATTCCCTTGCAGATTCCTAGTATCCAGAGTATTTTATACAAACATCTGGATAAAGGAATAAAGGCAAATCCATTGTGTTTCTAGACATTCCTAGAGCATTGATGTCCTTGAGATTATGCTATTGGATTACTGGTATAAAAATAATAAATATTTTCAGTACTTAAAGCTGTAATGCTTTATGTTGGATTTGGATTTTGGTTTCATTTCAGTAAAAGGTGGGTGGCAATTCAGTCTTCCTTAACCAGAAGGATCTATTTGTCTTATATCGAGTTCATTGCTTCCTGACCTAGATATATCTTCGTTATCATTGGAAAAAGTTGCTCAGTAACTTTGTGCCCTCAAGTAGTCAGTACTGAAATATATACCATTAGGATATGAGGTTACTAATGCAGAATTTTAAATTCCTGCTTTATGGGAAAATAAGGAGAAAATCATTAATCTTCTTTTTGAATCTAACACTATAATATGCACTAATCTGCACATTGCGCACTATTTGTGTTGGTGGTCAAATGGATGCTCTCAGCAGGCCTGCAAAGAAACTGTGCTAGCAAGCGGAACAAAAATAAGCAGGAAAGCTTCCTGGACTTCACAGAAAGTAACACCCATATCTGAGAATTGCAGTGCAGTATCCTATACAGCTGCTGCACTTCCACTGGTTCTCTTGTGCAAGTAGAATGGATCTCTCACATGGCAGGAACTAGTGATTCCAAAAACAGTTCCAGAAATGAGCAGTAACACATTTCCGGAATGCAAAAAACTCTCTTCTGAGGTCTCCACGGATCTCCACCCTCCCAAAAATGAGTGTTTCTACTCATTTTGGACAGTCTCAAGGCTCATCAGTTGCCATAGCAGCAGCAGTAGGTTCTCCTAGTGCATGGGTACTACCAATTGGGTTGTGCCTCTTCACAGTTAGGAGGTTATTAGAAATTCAAGTTTTAAAAATACTGGAATATTTTCCTGTATTAAAAATACTGCAAGTCATCTAGGCCAATTCCTGGCTCAAAGTAGGAATCTTGCAACTGTAGCAGGAGGCAAGTGAGTCAGGTTGCTAGTCAGAACCACCAGTAGCCACTGGGATGGGAAATCAAGAGAGGAAAACTGGCACTCTTACCTGTCATTGGTAAATCATGGGAGGAGCGGGGCATACCTCCAGGAGTAGAAGAACAGCAGCAATGCAACCCTTTCTCTTCCTGCCCTGAACCTTTGCCTTTCCGGTAAGTTTTCTGCTTAACATCTGTCTAGTTCTCATGTGTAACAGGTCCCCGATTCTAATTTCATTCCATCCCTGAACTCTAATGCTAACCCTAACCCCTAGGACTAGCTACTCCATCTTAGCATCAGCCACTCAGCATAATTCTGACCTAACAGCCTAACATGACTGTTTATAATAGTTTGCCAAAATGAACGAATGTACTGGTATTTATCATGCAACATTTTCTTTACATATGCACTCCCAAGAGATTGCCTCCCCACATGCTGGTCTGTTAAGTTTTACATTCCCTGATTTACTTCTCTTCCACAGCCACCAGGCAGCCAGGATTGTGATCACACGACCAGCTGGCTATGATGCCACAAAGCCAGATGCATGGACCTCAAATTCGGAACATCAATCTTGCCAGAATAAATTCTAAACTGGAGTAAAATTTGGTAGCCACCCAGGAGCCCACCAAGTTTGCCAAAATGTAGCATTGCAAAGCTACAAACATTTATCTCATATAGTTCTGAAACTGAAACAGAACTCAATAAAGTAGGATTTACAATTGTGTTTCTGAGACTGTAAAAGGCTACCTTTACCATTTCATTTTCACATAGGGGAATTGTTTGTGCCAAATAGGAGGGAAAACTAGTGCAATTCAGGTTGTCAAATTATTGTGGTCAGATTTACCTTCTCAAAAACAAACACCTTCAAACTCCTCAAGAACAAGCTGCATGATGACCACAAACCAAACCCACATTACAGTTTCTGCTGGAATTCCACTGAAAACAGCCCCCACATGAGGGCTCATTTCCACCTGGCCTATGAAGAGCATCACTTCTCATTTTTACTTAAAGTACTTTCTGCACTGAGAGGTATTCAAGGTGACTCACAAAGATAGATCATACAATGCAAAATTATCAAAACACACCAGCAACCACCATCTGTAAGAAAGACAAAAACAAAGCCCAACAGTTAAAATATCAGAGGGCAAATTAGGAGGACATTTGCTGGACTAAAATGGTGAAGGGCCGCCAGGGGGCTGTTCTCTGTTTCACAGTGACCTTCATCTAAGGCAGGGGTCTCAAGATCAACTTACCTGGGGGCAGTCTGGGTGAGGCTGGGCCGCATCAAGTATTCCACCACCGCGGTGGTGGTGGGCCGCTCATCCGGAGGCCGGACCAGGCGCCATCGGCACTTTGAAGGCCGCAGGGCCCCTCCCCCGTCCCCACCCGTCCCGGCAATTGGCCCGCGGGCTGCGAGTTTGAGACCCCTGATCTAAGGGATGGCCCAGTCCAGACCCATGTTGAAGATAACAAGCCATCAGAACTGGCCTGTGGCCAGCTGACAGTTAGTGCCTGGACAATAGGCTGGTTGTGCTGCCATGCAAGCCCCAGCTCTCAGACATCCACAGTACAGTGAAACGGACTGTATTTCTATTTGATTTATAATAATTATTTCTGCATTTGCATCTTTGTCTATAACTTAGCATATAAAGCCATCATGGTGTAGTGGTTCACATGTTGGGCTGGGCCCTGGGAGATCTAATTTCCAGTCCACACACAGCCATAAAGCTCATGGCTGACTTTGGGGTAAGCACTGACTCTCAGCCTAGTCTACCTCACAGGGTGGTTGTGGGGATAAAGTGGAGAAGAGCAGGATCAGGAAAGCTACCACAGATTCCTTGCAAGAAGAAAAATGGCAGAATATAGCTCCCATAATAAATAAATTGGCTTATTTATTACCAATTTAAATAAAATTTAATAATAAATTTTATTAATAAAAATAATTTAAAAATAATAATAAAAATTGGTTTTATGCACATCGCTAGCCTCTGTTTGCATCCCCCCTTCCCCGTCCCCTTCTCTCTCTTGTTTTTTGGTGATGCATTTCTACTGTTGTGGCAATTTAAGTTGCCGCCCTAATTCTCCGTCTCATGGCACAAGGGAGGAAATAAAGCACCGAGCACAGCTTCCTTGGGAAGCCACGCAGCACTCTGGGCACCGCGACCAAGAAGGCCTTCTGTCTTGCATCCACATGTTCTGCTTGCCACGGCAAAGGAACATGAAGGAAGACAGGTGTCTGTAGAACAGCTGGGTACTCAGTCAGGTTCGTGCAGGCAGAGGCGTTTTGGAAGGCATGTTTTGGTTCAAAGCACTCAGTCAGTGAAGCCTGGACCACTTCAGCACCTAGCAGATACTTGTGACGTGGTTGTTACTGCACTACATTTCTACCCCACCTTTCTTCCTCTTGCAAGGAATCCAGGTGGCCTACCAGGTTCTCCTTCCCTCCATTTCATCCTCACCTGTGAGGTAGGTCAGGCTGAGCGTCATTGGAAACAGAATTGGGATTTGCAAAGGCATGAATGGTATAATGAAATATGGAATATGGTAATTAATGATAAACTGATGAGAGAAATAAAAATTAAAAAGGACTAATGAAAGCAAATGAATGTAATGAAATTTGGGAAGATTTTGTAAACGCAGTACTGATAGAAGGCAAAGGCTGTAAATCCAATCAAGATTATATGAATTTCTGGAGGGTATAATTGAAGAATATTATATATTATTAATTGTTATAGTATGTGTACGATGGTAGTATTGGTCCCTAGGGTGGTGGGTGCACTCATTCATTTATTCTTTTTTTAGTATTGTGTTCTTGTTATGTTATATTATTGTTGTTGTAATTGTATTTATGGGGGGTTTTTTCTGTCAAAAAAAGGGGGTAGGGGAAGGGGGGGAAAGGCTGATAGTCTGTGATTGGCCCAAAGTCACCTGCTGGGTTCCACAGCTGAAGGCCTGGAATCCAGAAGCTGGAGACGGGGACCTGGACCTTCCAGGTCCCCAGACCCACACTCTAACCGCCATACCACACCAGGTCCCGGTGTTCTATAATCGGTGGGATCTAAGTTATCTAGCTTCTCATTTCAAACATGCTGATCCATTATGGGCTGGAGAGGCCAGGACAAGACCCCCTGCAGAACCAGGTCAGAAAGCCAAGTCAGGAAGGAGTGGGGCACAGGGGGATCTATGGGGTCAGGAACAGTGCCCGGCAGAATCTGGGTTGTTTCATAATGACTGCTCAGGCTTCAAAACTGGAGGCCTCACTATGCAGCTTTTTTTAAAAGGGTAAACACCTGCAGTGTGGTAATTAGGATATCAGACCAGAACCAGGGAGACCCAGGTTCCAACAACCATTCAGTCACGAAGGGGATTATTGGCTGAGAAACCATTTCGCAGCTTAAGCCACCTCACCAAGTCCTTGTAAGGATAAAAGGGGAGGCACTGGAAAGAACTCTGTGGGTGCCTTGAATTCCTTTAGCCAAGGGGTAATGAGAGTGTGTGATGAGCCGTACTAGGAATACACACCAGCCAGTGACCGGCCAGCCAAATGGCACGCTGCACCGCACTTCACAGGAGCATAAGGAACGGCCTTCCACTGGCCTTCCTGGGACCATCCGCAGCAGAATTGCCAGCACGGACTGGCAGTGGCTTTTGCGGTTCCTGGCAGAGCCAGGGCAGAATGTTGCCTGCCCTGTGTGGTCTCTCCCTGAGACCTTCTGCACCCAAAGCAGGTGCTTGACCACTCTGCTCTTCCCCCGGAAACAGAACAGAGATAACTGGCTCAGGAATATTTTATTATGCGCAAACCTCAGTAAGCCCTTCCAAGGTTTCTGTGGTCCCACACACACAAAGGCCCACCATTTTGAGGTACAGAAATGTGATGTAGAAGCAACAGCCACTCCACTTGCTTTCCTTCCTTGTCTCTGCTTAAAGGAAAGATGCTTTGGGGGAATTTGATTCCCAACCAGTGTTTGCACAACATCTTTTTGCCCTGATTGCTTAGCATTTGCCCAAAGAGCTGCGACGCATATAGAAACTCAGGCTGCACTGGAAGCCAAAGACGGCTGTCCATGCTAAGCCTCCAGCCCAGATTTTTTTCACTCGATCCCCTTCAGTGTTCTCTCTCGCAATCTCTTGCTTGTCGCTGCCATTTTTTTTTAACATGCAAGTTGCCATGAAAAATTTGTTAATGAAATATTTGCTTAGAAGTCTGCTCTGGGCTAGGCAGATAACCTATCTGTGTTTGAGTTTGGCTTCCCATATTCTAAATGCTCATCTTTTCTCTGTTTAGCTTATTGATTGGTTTGGCAGGAAAAGCAGCCTTGTCATCAGTGACCAAGGTCGAACCAAACAAAAAGGGATAGGAGGGGAGGAGTGGGGAGGGGGCATGGGGGAGAGAGGAAAAGTTGCAGTGTGGCGTTCAACAAGGCGAGAGTGGACGATGGGACTTGCAGGAAAAGTGATAGGCTCCAGGCCACTTTTGTGAGCAGCTGGAAGGAATGTGGGGAGAAGGCTTAGAAAGCCTATGGGCACCTGCACTCCCAGATGGTTGGCCAGCCACACACAAGATTCTGGTTTTGCTCCTCCAGATGTAGATCCTTCAAAAGCTGGCTCCTGAATGTGATGACCAACACATGTGAATGGCATGTGAGCAGCGTTTGAGAATCCGAGGATTTTCTGAGCATCATCCAGCTCTTCATCGCGTGCCCACCGGATTCCCAGACACTTTTGCAATCACGGCTTACTTGGCACAAATGGGAAATGTGTGGCAACGGAGTGGCACTTCAAGAGGAAATTTGCTCAACTGTTCCAAGGTGTTGAAAATTCCTACACAGACTAAAGTGGGGCTGATTCAGTCTCCTGAGGAAAGTGTGCAAGTCGAACTAGCAGTCAAGAATGAGATGAGTGTGAGTTTGTCTTCAACCATTTGTTTTAATTAAAATTGCTCTTAGCTGTTTTTATAATAAGAGTAATTTGTGAATATTTTCAGCAGAAACAAACACCTTCACTGTTGGAGCGACAGAATTCCTGGACATTCCTATTGCTGCATTGCAGGTAATGATATCTCAACAAGCTGGAGAATACTCCTGTCCGTCAACACCCAAGCTTGCATTTGGAAGAAGAGAGCAACACAGAAGGGCTGAGTGGCCCCTGATGAACTGCCGAACAATAGGAAACGCATAATTGAGAAGAGGGCACAAGAAGCAGATGTGCATAAAATGTGTGCATTTAATGTAATGTTAATGTATATGCAGAGAGACACATTGAGAAATAAGTATTATAATTTAAATAAAAAGACAGTCCATCTCACCCTCCGCCTGCATGGTGGACAACAGTTGTCATGGTTTGCTGAGTTTGAGCCAGACTTGGACTGGACAGCTCTTCAGAGAATCGTTCTCTGGTAGCCCTTCAAATAGAGAACTGTCTCTAAAAGAGGATACATGACCACCCTAAGAAGGACCAGTGCGTGGGAAGACTAGGTGGGAGAAAGTGCGTTGTCTCACTCCCATTGAGTGAGTGCATTGTCTCACTCCCATTTTAAGGTTTCCAGGTTGTGACCTAGGAATTATACCTAAGACCTTTTCCAACAGCCCATATAGTCACCCTAAAAACTGAGAAGTGGTCATCTGCTTGAAGTCCTCTCTCTCCAGTTCCACTGATTGACTCATTTGAGTGATGCTTATCATTCCTAACAGTTTCCGTATACATGTCAAACAGTCCCTACAGGAATTCTTATCCTTTTGTCTATGTTTACAGTATCTTTTCCCCCTTATGCCACAGCTAATGTTTCTTTGGTTCATTTTATTTAGGAAATATACCTTGCTTTTCCTTAAAAAACAGAAAAATTCAAAGTGAGAGCCAGTGTGGTGCTGTGGTTGAAGCATTAGACAGACCTGGGAGATCCAGGTTTCAGCTGCCACTCAGCCACAAAGTTCACTGGGTGACTTTGGGTGAGAGGCACAAGCTCAGCCTTAGCCACCTCACAAGGCTGCCATTTTGAGAATAAAATGGAGAAATGGGGAACTAGGTTAAGCTTCCCTGGGTGCCTCACAAGAGGGGGAAAAGTGAGATATAAATGTAAACATAACATTCAAATACCCTGGAATGATAAATAAGTGGCCCTAAATCAAATTGAACCAGAACTTACTCTAGAAGCAAAAATGAAAAAGGTTGTCATACTTCGGGCATATCAGGAGAAGACAAAATTTCCTGGAGAAGACAATCATGGGAAAGTTGAAGGTAGGAGAAGAAAAGGAAGACCAAATAAGAGGCGGGTTGAATCTCTAAAGGAAGCCACAGCCTGGAATTTAGAATTGCTGAGCAGACTGTCATAGATAGCTCATTTTAGAGGGCTTTCGTTCATAGAGTCGCCATAAATTGGAGATGACCTGACAGCAACAATTGCATCCAAAACTCATATAAAGGGTTTTCCCATCCCCTTCAGCCCCTGCATCCCACTCCACCCCCACAAATCCACCCCAGAGGGTTCCCCAGTTCCCAGAGCAGATTTGGGGAGCTTGCATGGGACTACAGAGAGGAAGAGAATCGGTTCTACCAGCAGTGGCCATCTGCAGGTGAATGGACACCAGAAGGTAAAACCCAAGGTAGCTTGCCCAGCTCCCATGAAATCTAATGTAAGAGGATGGTATGTTCTTGAAACCCAGTCCCATACATATAAGAAAACAAAAGCAATAGAGTGACATCCTCCAATCCTAGATTAAACATGTCTGCCCAGACAAAAGGGTTTTGCTTGCCTTCTAAATAACGGAAGCTTGTGCTGATGAGGCAACCAACTTAGCTGGTGGGACTAGTCCTGACAGCCCCTTGACATGGAATGGGTGCCGCATGCTGTTTTGACTCAGGCAGCAAAATGCCTCAGGCCAAGAAGGAGGCCAACGCACAACAGTCAAAGTGCTGAGAAAGAAAGAGAGGGACCCCCCCTATTGCATCTTGTCCAACCCACACCCCAAATTGGTCACTTTAAAGGCCCAAGTAGAACCATTGTAAAACTTACTGATAATGTGAAAGAGAAAGTAAGTAGTCTTGGCTCTTCCAGAACCCTAAAACTGGATCATGCATTTCCCCTTGCACTTGTGAGACACAAATTCCATTGATGCTCTGTAGAGGTGCCTTGCCCAACCTGTGCCCTTCAAAAATCTTGAATGTCCACGCCAATGAGCCTCAACCAGTATGGCCAGTGATCCAGGATGCTGGTGCTTTGGCCAAAAAATCAGGAGAGAACCAAGTTGGGGAGGATGCATTACGGATTATTCACCAATATGTCCAAAAGGAAGGAAATGTTTCTATGAAAGTCATAGAAATCTGCTGATATTCTGCTAAGGGTATGAAAGATCCAATATTCTTGAGACAATTATTTGTATTTCTAAATTTGCATTTTAAAATCTTGCTTGTAAGTGTGTGCTTGTGTCCTTGCATGAGTTTTATCCCTCACTCCAAATAAAATTTTGTTGAAGGAGTTTATCATGTTTCTTGAATTTAATACTCTACTTTCTTAATGCTGTTCAGTTCCTAGGATTTTCTACTACTCTGTGTAAGTTTCTAAATATCATGGAATATGATGCTAAGCAACAAAGAGCACACACAAGGAAAGAGCAAGGTGTGTTAAAGTGGCACATCCTGTGTGCACAGCTTACAACCACAAACTGCTGTGCAGCTTTGCCCAGTCCCTGGAAAAATTCTTGCAGACACCCATGTCACTAAAGTAATTAAAATAGGACTGATGCATGTGCTTTGATCTGATGAAAGGCAAACAGAATTTATTAAGTGGTCTGCCAGGATCTCACAACAATTTTCAGGTGATCCTTGGTGGGGGCGAGGCAGCTGGAGAACCATTGCAATCTGCATCACATGCACCCATCTGTTCAAGGGACGTACAAGGCAATAAAAGAGTGGTGAAGCACATCTGAATGGGGAGTGGCAAAAAAGCAAAAGAATTAAAGATTAACTAGGAAGATGGGATTCTGTAAAGACTAGTTTATTGGCAGTCTCATGGTATCTTGCTAGGTTTCTTTTGGCCTTCAAATGACAGAGGGGCCATGCTGATGCTGTAGTTTCTTCCTTAGCCAGGTTGCAAGCAAACCCAGCGATGGCTCCCTGATCATCACTTGCAAGCACATGCACACACATGCGCATACGCGTTGCACTGTAAGCTTGCAACTCCAACTGCTCTTCTGCTCTTTACTTCAGCCATGGCACATACCGGTCCATGCAGTGCCCACCCAGGCTCTGTGTCAGTCTGGCACTGCAGGTTTGCTTCTGTACGCCTTATCTACTTTTTAGGAAGCTGCAATATTCCTGCAACTGGAATATTCCCGAATTCCTTTCAGTTAAAGAAATCAGGAGATAGTTTATAGAGCTCAGACAACCATTGCATACAATCAGAATGTACGTGGGTACATTACATTAAAAATGTTTTAATAAATAAATAAATGTTAACTTTGTTCATTTTAGCTTGTTCTGTTCAGTTTAATTTGATCTGTTTCACATTCTTTTTTGTGTACTTGTTTATGTTAGGAAAATTAAAAAGTTCAAAAAAATGTAAGGAAATCCCTACATGAAGCAGCCTTGAGCTTTGGATCTACATAGTAATAGAATGCTGTACCAAAGCTCAATATTCATTTATCACTTCCTTGAGCTGCTATAGGATTGTCAGCATGCCCAAAAAAGCAGACCAAAGGGGTGGCTGCGTACAATCTTTACTAGGAAGGAATGTCAAAGCGGTCACACCCCTTCTGATTCTTCTCTGCTTGCCAGTTCCGTTGTACGATCTGCCTCCACCACTTGTGCAGTGGTGATTTAGCCCTTCCAGGGAGAAACCCGAAATCAGCAGAAACACTTGATGGAGCTCATGCAAAGCAGCTCAGCTGACCTGCCCCCTTACAGGAACAAGTCTTTCCGCTAGCCTTGGGAATTGCAGCCAGAACCACGAACATGGTGTGGCTGCTTGCACAGTGGAATGGCTGGGGATGCCCTGTGAGGACCCAGTGCAGCAACGGGCCCAGTGCATGGACAGGCAGCTTTGAATACTGCTCAACATATTGCTTCTGGGATATTCTTTCCCACCAGGTGCAGCTACTGGGAGGCCTGCTGCTAAGCTGATGCCATCCGCATGGCTGTTCACTGAAAAGTGCTGGTCGTGGGACCCTTGATGCCTGGCTCCACTGCCCCACTGCTGACAGCCCCGGGAAGGAGTGTGAATTCGGATGCTCAAAGGGGAATCAGATGCGCAGCAGAGATTGGAGTGGTGGGGCTTGGCTTTGTGTGTTAATGTGAACTCACCTCCATTTGCATTTTTGAACCTTTGTTCGTTTGCACCTTTGTTACCCTTGCTGCATTTCTCCAAATTTTGCAATAGACTGCTCTGATCAAAGTGCTGGTACAAAAATATATATTTTTTAGGGAAATGCACACAAGAATGTATATATTAATAGAAGTAACGTGAAAATGCATTCTGTTAGGAAAAAAATGGATATATTTGGCAAGGTTGTAAAGAATATGCATATTTTATGTAAATGCATGCATATAAAGGATTATGCAAATATCCCAAAATGATCAAATTTCAGGATCAACAAGACTGAATGCTGGAAAAATGAGAAATTGAAGGCATAATTCCATGGAAATTTAGGTAGGAAAAGGACCTTTTCTTTGTCTAGAATTGCATAGGATTGCACCTGAAGAGAAGCTGAAGTTGATGGGTTCCTCTCTCAAAGCAGCTTATTCTTGAAGTGGCTGAGACCTACCTTCTTCATCATATGTGAACACTGTTCTGTCTATTTTAATATTCTCTAGCTGAGTGAAATAATGTCCTTAATTCCCAGCACTCTGATTCACCTTCAGCAACTAAGCCTCGATGTGGGTGACTTCGTCTCCATGTGATCCACCTATTATTAGAACACATTAAGTCTTCCACCGCCCTACGACTGGTGTGTGTGCATATGTGTGCGTGCGCCTTCTGTATCCTAGCAGAAAAGCGGCACATGACCGCCTGTCCTCAAGAATACTTGGCACAAGTCCCTGCACCTCGCCTGAGCTCTGTTGTTCCAGATGAGAATGATATAAGTGTACAAAAGTCTTGCTGACACTTCTGACTTGAAACACAAAGTGTCATTAATCTATCAGCTGCCTCTATTTGGCCAAAAAATTAAATGGCTCAATATGAAGGCAAGCAAAAGAGGTGATCTTCCCTGGACAAACTCATCAAAGACAGTGAACCAAACCAGGTTTAAAAACACTCTTTTCGTTTCCCCTCGCAAATAGGAGACATACTTCCTGAGCCTGCTCTTGTGTACATAGGAACCTGCCGTGTGTAGATTCCAAGCCAAGTAATTGTAGGTTCAGTGTACAGCTAAGGCTGGACCTTGGGACCAAAGTCTGGGTACCACAGACTAAGGGTCCCCAATTTCCCCTCAAAGAGGAGAAACTTTGCTAGTAGAACCAAACTCCATTTTATTCCTGTAGTTGCCATGGTGTTTTAAAATGGAAAACTGTACATGTTTGGAGTATTTTTTTAAAAATTAGGTTGGCAAGTAGTCTTGTTATTGTTTTAACATATCAGGAATGTAGAAGGAGGTATAAAGCATGGAATGGAGGTGGCGGAGTGAAAAAATCTGGTGTGTGCTTTACAACAGCAGTAACTCACCTGGCCCTTAACTCCTCACCCCCAATAAGTCCAAAGTCTAAAATGACCTAGCAGCACCGCTGGTGGAAATGCTGCTACTTGCTCTCACCTGTTGTGCTCATTTGCCCATGCAATGGGTCACAAATGAACTGCTGGACATATCTCATCAATTTTCTCTATGGCTTTAGCTTGAAAACAAGCTAAATTTGCCGCTAAAAATCAAACTGCCGTGGTGTCGGGACTGATTTTGGCAGGAGTGTGATCTACAGGAGGTCCAGTGGGTTCCCCTTGACAAGTTACCACCTGTGGTATAGATGATGCAAGAGTTCCTCAGTGTCAAGTCTACCCCAGGGCCTAAAAGATCCTCCAATATCCTGGATGGAATCCAATGATCAGGGTGGAGAGTTATTACTCACACCCCACATGTTGTGCAGCTTCATTCATTCATTCATTCATTCATTCATTAAAACATATTCCTTGCTGAACATAAGGATGTTGGAGAAACCCACAAGCAATTCAAATTCAGACCCTGTGAGTCAAACTTGCAAATTTCAGAGTAGGTTAGCTTTTTCCAAGTCCTTCCTGTGGATTCCAAGGGCTTGCAGGGGATGGCTGCCCCAGCCAAACACACATACTTCAGGAGTTAGACACAAATAATTGTACAAAAAGAAAAAAGAAAAACAGCCAAAAAAGAAAAACTGGAAATATGCATTTTTCCATAGGTTAATCTGTGAAAATTGGGAAGATTTGCACATTTTGTGAAGTTTACATTTGTACAAATGCTCATTTTCCGACACAGGCATAACTTTGGAGAAATTGAGAAAAATCTGATTCCATAAGGACATCGAAACAAAAGCACCTGCCAATCCATGAAACACAGACGGAACAAATTTAACAAAATCTGTACATCCCTGGCTGATCATTGTTTGGCCTGAATCTTTGATGCTAATCAGTACTTTTGGAAGGAACTGTTGGCTTCTCTAGGCTGCCTTGAGTGGCAATCATTTCAAGAGTTTCTCTCCTTTTTCTGCATTGCAGGGAAACAATGCCTTATATAAAGTGACACACCACAGCAGTTTCAGAAGTTAGCAACAGTCTTTCTTTCATGTCAATTTGGCAAAAGGCGGCTTAGTTTGCACAGCCAGGCTCCAGAACTCATTTGCCGCATTAATAATAATGGTCAGCCAGGAAAGCGTTGTCCCTGCCTTGCCCTCAGTTCAGCTGCTATAATGAGAAGACACTGTTTCTCCTCAATTAATAGCTCACTCTCGGACACTTCTTGGCGATTCTGGGAGGATGGAAGGTGGTCTGGCACTAGCTTGACTTCTGTTCTCTCGTGCATTTTTCTACTCCCTTTCCCCCCACATTCGGGAAATGTCTGACTGTTCGCAACATCTGCTCCACATCTTGTGGAAAGATGCAGGATCCAGGGCAGATATGTCTTCCAGACGTCTTCTGTGTCAGCCCGTTAGGTTTGTTGTGTCTTAAGCAGCCTTCCCGTCTCCTTTGGTGACCTCAAGCACCTTCAGTGCTTGCAAACATTGACCCATTATCTGCCTTCGCCTCCTGTGTAATCTTCTCTTCCTCCTCCGCATTTGCTTTCCTTATCGTTTTATGGCACTGCACTTCAGTTCTGTAATCTGCCCACTTTCCCCTTCTCGCAGATGTTCTATGCCCCTTCTGGGCCCCTTGCACACCTCTTTGCTCCTCCTTGTTCACCCATGCCAGCCACTCTTCTTGTGGGAAAAGCAGAAATTGTGTGTGACAGGAAGGTGTGGGCCCAATTCTTCTCCTCTGTATCGTAGCTGTTTAAAGGCCCAAGGTGCTCTTCAAACTGGAGATCCACTAGGCAGCTTGCCAGGTGGAAAACCAAATTGCGAAGCCTTGCAAGCTGGCCTTTCAAAGATCCAGCTTTGATGGTCTGGAGCCGCAAACTGGATTCCCAGAAGTTGCCATATATCACCCCCCACCCCACCCCACCCCACCCCACCCCAGTTGCAAATGCACTCCATATTCCTTTCCAGGCTTTTTAGGCAAGGCTGACACTCCAATCAAAGGGAGCCCATGGAGTGGGGCAAGGGCTACTGCGAATCATTAACAAGACTTGCCTTAGCAAAAGGAGGAAGCAAATCTTCATGAAATTTGCATATGCTCATTTAGTCATCTAGAGTTAGAATTCTTTCTAATTTAGTCATTTAGAAAGAATGGCTATAATTTAAACAGAAACAGAGTACATCTCACCACAGTGTGGAAGTCTGTGACCAGGTGAGCTTCCTGCCTTGCTCAGCCAGCCATCGGCGTGCGATGGGGGACAGCCTCAAGTCTCAGCTCTTCCTTTGGGTGGTCCCTTTTCTATAACCTGGACTTGGACTGGATAGTCATTGAAAAGAGAACATCTTCAGCATAGAGGATGTGTCAAAGCAAGGACAGCCTTCTGCAAAAGTGGCCACATTGGGACTGGGATGAGCTGCATAGGAATCCGTCCCTCCAAGCATTCCCAAGCTTCCTCTTCTGGCTGGCCAGTCTTTCAATGTGAACTGAGCCAAAGAAAGTCCACGGACACTTTCCAGATCCCCCGGTGGCCCAACTGGCAGCCATCAGCATCTGGCACAACCACCAAATGGCAGCCACACCCGGTGCAGGAGGGGTGTGCTGCTTGCACAAGGCATGGAGCTCCGTCTCTGCAAAGGCTGGATGTTCCCACCAGGAACGTAGACTCAGAGCTGCTGCAAAGTGGACTGGGGACTGGAGAGTTGAGTCCCCGGCATGTGATGGACGCCCACCCTTGAACGGATTGATCACACATTCCTAATGCTGCGCGGCTAAAGGCAGCCAATGACACAGTGCCACCCACTTGCTGGGCCCACCACCTGCTGGGGCCCGTCTTCACTGATGCTGCTTCTGTCCCCTTATGTTCAGGCCCCCAACCAGCTGCAGCAAGAAGGACCAGGCCACAGTCTTCAGTGGGCCACCTCAGAACAACCCGCTCTTTGTATTTCTCACAATGCCTTGCAGTAGCATCGCTCCGGGGCACTGCATTGAATCTGAAATGGCTGATGGCTCAGAGCTGTTCACTGGGAAATGCAAATGGGCCTGGAGGAGGGAGGCATCAGGATGACTAGCTCCCTCCCAGCAGCCTCCTGGGCAAGCTGGCCACTGGCACTGTCCCTCTCCTTAGGTCTGGTCTACTTTGTGCAGCCCAATGAGGAGGCAGAACCCTGAGGTAATAGTGAGCTTCGACCAGTTCCTGCTGCAGCTCTAAGAGGGTCAATTTCCCCATGGAATTTTTTTTATTTGTTTATTTAAAACTTTTCTAGACCTTCCCTTACTGAGGTCTTGGGACAGTTTAACAATAAGACAATATAAAATCAAACATAGCATCCTAATAAAATTTCCAAACAACAGTAAAACCCCTATTAAAGCAATCAAATCTTAAAATTTTGGGAAAATAAAAAGGGTTTAGCCTGGTGCCAAAAAGAATGAAAATATTTTTATCAAGAATGAAAATGAGCAAGCATAAGCAGAACAAAACACTAGATTGGAGAGATCAGCCCTAGCCTAGCCTTGTTGCCCTCCTCTGAACCCTTTCCAGCTGATCTGCATCTTTCTTAAGCTGCAACACCCACAACTGGACCCAGTACTCCAGGTGAGGCCTGAGGAAGGGGGAGCTAGTAGTGCCTGAGATCTGGAAGTGATACTTCCACTAATGTAGCCTAAAATAACATTTGCCCTTTTTGCAGCCACGTTACATTGTTGACTCATAATCAGCGTGTGATCTACAACAGTTCCAAGCTCCTTCTCACTTGCAGTATCGTTGAGCCAAGTATTCCCCATTTAGTAACAATGCATTTGCTTTCTTTTTCCTCGATGCAGAACTTGGCATTTTTCCCTACTGATTTTCATTCTGTTGTTTTCAGCCCATTGCTCCAACATATCAAGATCACCTTGAATCTTCTTTCTGACTTGCAGGGTATTTGTGTAATCTGCAAATCTGATAATCATTCCCTGCACTTTCTCATCCAAATCATTAACACAAATGTGAAAGAGCACCGGGCCCAGGACTGAAACCTCCCCAGGGTGCCTCTCTTCAGTTTGAGAACGTGCCATTGATGAGCACTCTTTGAGTCCGATCCTGTAGCCTCCTGTGAATCCACCTGATACTTGTTCTGTTCAGAATCTCATAGGGCACTTTGTCAAAAGCTGTGCTGAAGTCAAGACAGACGAAGTTAACAGATTCCCACAGTCCACCAGGGAGGTTACTCAGTCAAAAAAATGACATCAGATTAGTCTGGCAAGATTTGTTCTTAAGAAATCCATGTTGGCTTCTAGTAATCTCTGCACTGGTTTCCAGGTGTTTTGGTTTTTGCACACTGACTGCTTTATAATCTGCTCTAGAATTTTCCCAGGAATTGGTGTCAGACTGACTGGTCTGCAGTTCCCAGGGTCTTCTTCTTTTTCCTTTCTTGAAGACAGGGACAACCTTAGCGCTTCTCCAGTGATCTGGCCCATCCCCGTCTTCCATGATTTCTCAAAGATAATAGGCAGAGGTTGTGAAAGTTCTTCTGACTCTGACTCTGGGATGGAGTTCATTGGGCCCTAGAGATCTGAACTCATTTGACCCAATTAGATGATCCTTAACTATTTAGCTATTGATCTTGACCTGCCGTCCTGCTCCTTCAGCTGAAATTTCCCCTTCATCAGGAAGGTCATAGATACTCTTCTGGGAGAAGACTAAGTAGGAATTGAGCATTTCTGCCTTTTCTTTGTCATCTGTTATCCATTTGCCATCTGCATTGAGTTGTTGAACCCCCATCCCTTTCCCCTGTCTTTTCCTTTGGCCATATCCGAAGCAAGCTTTTTCATTGCTTTTAGCATCCCTCGCTGGCCTCACTCCATTCCTAGCTTTAGCCTTCCTGATGCCATCCCTCCAATTCCATGCTACCTGCCTGTATTCTTCCTTTGTAGCTTGTCCTTCCTTCCGCTTTCTGTACATGTTACCTTGAGGGTGGACACTCACCGCTCCAGTGAGATCACCGGTTCTCCTAGCAAGGGTACTTGCTTGCGCGGGTTGCACGTGTGGGCCGTGCCGTGTTTATCTCAGCCAGAAAACAAACATTGCACCAGTGCTGCAGGTCACCACCACTGGGGAGGCTTCTCAGTCCGTTGCTTGTGCTACCTTTTTGATTCTAGCTTGCTGGTCCTGTTGTAACAACCAGTGCTTCCCTCCATCTTTCCTGAAGGTTAACAGTACAGTCCCACCAGGAAATGGGAGTGTATTACATGGAAGAAAACCAGGGGGGTGACTTGCGGGGGTGGGGAGTAAAAAAAGTAAAAAGAAAAATCCCTTGTTGAAAGATTTTTTAAATCTTTCCCCTTTGACCTTCCCCACCAAACTCTGCAGCTGAATTCCTGTTTGCTCTCCCTGGTCATTCACTTTGAAGAACATCCTGAAAAGAGGGCATTTGAGAACTCTGGGACCACTACAGAGAAGGCCCTGCTTCTTGCTGAAACTAGTCTGGCATCCTTATAAGTTAATGCCCACAGGAGGGCTCATGAACTGATCCGGGGAGAGGAGGTGACACAAAACGGCATAGGTGAAAATGACCTCCAAGGACCTCTAGTGTAACCCTCTGCTAATGCAGGCCATGGGGAATCTTCAGGAAATCAACAGTGTTGCTTGTTCTCAGAATTTCACTTGGAGAAAAAATAAATGAAATGTATCAATTAATACAATCAGCAGATGCCTCTTGTTTGTATTTATTGACCTTGCTCTCATTTAACTCTCCCTCGGATCCTACAGCAATTTCTACTCTTCCAATTTCAGAAGACCACAGCATCTCTCTGCATCACCACCTTGGACACCGACCACAATCCATCTCATCTGCAGCAGCTCCTGATGTAAATACAAACTCTCCCTTAAACCGTCACTGCTGTTTCACTTTCCGTTATATCCTGGGCTGGGCAAATGACAGAAAGCCATAAACAGACTGCTGCAAAACACCTAATTTTGCGCTATTATTCCTAAGAGACAAATTTCTTCTGGGCACATCTGGTGAACACATTATTATGCCCTGAAGCATGAAGACTCATAACAATTAAGCTCTTTCCTCACGTGTTGTGGTTCGGCACATCCGTACCAGAAATATCTTAAAGAACCATCTCCACTTGTCACCAAAGAGGCTTAGTAATGTGCCAGTGATGGGATGCATTATTTATTTTGGTCAATCCTTCAAAAATTTAAATAGCCTAAATACAGGAATCACTGGGATCTCAGACCAATTACACAAAAATCACTGAAAACTCATACCTACTGCCTTCATTTTGAGAATACTATATTTTTGCACCAAGAATCAGGGACTGGCTTCTGTCATTCTCTCTCTCACATACACACCACACATACACACACCCTTAAACATTGCTGAAGGCTGTTTCCCATTTCCCATATGCTGTCTTAATTCGCTCTTCAGTAGCCTGTTCAGCAGTGAGTTCTAAAGCAACCCTGTCAGTAAGTCTTTTGGAAAAGAACAGAAAGTGGAAGAAAAGGTAGAAGATTCTATTGTAAGGCCAGATCTTTATCTAGACAAAAAGTCACCTCCATGCACAAGAGAGAGGAATCAGCAGGTTTAGGAGAACCTCAAAGGATGCAGAAATACCTAAGATGTTTGTTTTAAAAGCTTGGGGAAAGGGTGGAAAAGCACTCACAAAAAGACAAAACAAACAAACCAATCAGAACAGAGCATGCTCAATAGCCATGGAAAGTATACATTGAAAACTGGGGTAAGGTCTGCATGGAATGGAGTATACTGAAAAGGGCATGGGTGGCTGGCTGGTGTTCTGGCCTGGGACAATTTTTTTGTAGGCCCCACTTGTAAACTGCGGAATATCATATCATATCATCATACCTCTCATGAGATAAAGTGACTAAAACAGGAAATAAGAAATAAACAGGTAATAAGAGTCCTCCCCAGCTAACCTGCTCCCATATGCAGAGGCACTTCCCTGGGGGGTGGGGGGGGGGGAATAAATTGTGCCTTTTGTTACAATGCAGTAGGAGAACAATATAGGGTTGGGATACAGTCAGGTAGACTCCAGTTCAAATGCTGCTTTCGGCATGACTTTGTACCAGTAGCAGGACTTTATCATTCATGGCACCCTGCCCAGATGTGGTATCTTCCAGCTGTAAGCCAGAAGCAGGATCCCCCCCACCCACACTTTGAATTGCCTTGTTCCCAGGGACCTTGCTGAAAGATAGAAATAGAGGGGCCAACATACACATCATCATAATGCCAATTTGCATAATATTACCATTTGGTTTTATGTGAGGGGGGTGAGAAAAAGCACATCTAGACATATCTTAAATAGACATACAATAATCTCACCTGGAGAGAGATTAAGGGAACACTGACCAGGGACCTTCGGGTCTGCTGGCCCAGCTGCTTGCCCACTGTCAACGGGCACCTTCAAGGCTTTGCAGCTCTCCATTGTGGTTTAAACCAGAACTGGGCTGGGCAGCCCATCAGAGGACACCTTCCAACAGAGGACACCTTCCAACAGAGGACTATCCAAGGACAGCTGTTCAGATGCAACGCTGTCCTCTGTAAAGTAGGATGCCTGGCCACCCTATAAAGGAAAATGAGGTCAGAAAAGGAGCAAATCCAGTTGGATTTATTTGGCACTTCTGGTGGATTAGTTATATAGGGAGAACATTCACCATCCATCTTCTCTTTAATCTTGCGTTGTGGGCCCCATTTCCCACCTCACACAGAAACATCCCCTCCAAAGGAGGAGCCCTCCCTACCTCTTCTAGCAGACGTAGAAAATCCCCCTTTCTGTTTCATCTGCAAAGAATGTGTTGAGATCACACTGCTCTGTAACAAGGATCACAGGCAGGGATTTAAATATTGTATGCTCTTCATTCATCTTTAATACCATTACAACTTAGTTCAAGTATTTCTGTCCAGTCAGTGCAGGGGAGGGGGCCGAGGGGAAGGAGCCAGAGAGGCAGGCTGGTGAGCTGCATGGCGCAAAATGTTCAACAAGAGGGCTGGTGTCACAAAAGCCAAAGCCTCTGATTTGGGGTGGGGGGGAGGGTAGGAGCTTGTTAGGGAAGATGCTGCAGTGAGCAGCACAGAGGAAATGGGAAGCCCGGTGTCTGCGCACCTGCCCGTGTGGCCCTCGCAGAGAGGAAGTGGTGTTATGGAGGTCATGTGGTAGTAACAATGAGGAGAAGCCGATGAAGAGCTGTTTTATAGCCTTTCCCAATCCTGATGTCCTGTCTGTGTCTGGAGGGCAAGTATAAGCCATGTTTTTCCAAGTTGCAGAAGGAAGTGTAAGTAATTACCACTCGCCAGACAACTCACATACAAGATTAATCAGGCATGAAGCGCGTTCTGAAGCAAAGAGCCATAAATGTTTCAAAAAATTGGACATTTCTTGCACGTAGAGAAGTTTAGCATAATCAAGAGCGTAGTGGGAGGTGTGAAACTGTGGGAGCCCGCATGCTAAGGAAAGCAAAGTAAACAGGCAACAGTATTAGAAACTTGACTTTTAAATTATTACTATCTTGCATGTATGGAAAGAGTCAAAGGGGTAATTATTTTGGTTTGGTTCAGCCCTACATCAAGCCCTCCAGCACACGGGAATTGCTAGTCTGCCTGCTTCAGTTGTCCAAAGTGGTTCAAAATATGCAAATCTCAACATGCAAAATATGATACAAAATTCAATTCATAAAATGAGGCTCTCCGTTTGCCAATCTGAACTCATTCCAACTGGATATGATTCAGAATGCAATTGAACAACTTTGAGAGTTTGGTATGTTCTCATTTTTTTCTGAAACTAGCACTGAGTGGCTTTTCTGGGCAAGTTTTGGGGATGCTCATAGTTACCTGAAGGAGAGACGCACGCCGGCCACAAGACACACTGAGCAAGACAATAGATGGCTGGTGCTCAAAGCTTTGACAGTGGCCTGTCAGGGTGGGCAAACTGGCACTCACAATATTGGCTGGGGCTGATAGGAGTTGGAGTCCAACATCTGGAGGTCTTCCAGCCTCAGAAAATGGACACCCTCTTTCCACACCCCTGTCTCCCAACATAATTTGACACTGCACATGGGGTTCAAACAATGCATTTTAATGCCTTCCTTATTAAAATATGTTTGCTGCACCTTTACCTCCATAGGCAGGACCCCCAAGGTGTCTATGAATCAGACCCAGTACAAGAAAACAAGTTAAAATAAATAAAACAAATTCAGACAAATTCAGAGACCCCATCCTGGGATGAATGCAACTAGCACCCTTTATATAGACCGTCCCAAGACTGCTGTAGTCGGACAGACAGTATAGAAAAACTTTACATACATACATACATACATACATAAAATATGGTACCAATCTAACAAGCAGTATGTGTGGAAGCTGGGGAAGGAAGGGAGTTCCCTCTGCCTTCTGTCTATCATGCAGCTGAGAAAATACCTTGGAAGGAAGGGGACCCATAAGGCTCGAGTCACCCTGGTTTTTGCAGAGCCTGAGTATAAGTAGCTTCACTTCTCCATTTCACAAGGTGAATTGTCCATTGAGCACTAACTAGGAGACATTATGGTTTGGACAGTGTGTGCTGTATAGCTTATATCAGGAGAGGCTGGTGATTCCATCCCCAAATATAGGTTCATCACCATGGAGCAGTCCCTTCAAAAGCTCACCGTGAAAGCTGTAAGGAGGCCATGAACATGGGAGCCTTCAGTGTAGCGGCCCTCTGTTTCTCCGGAACTCCTAGAAGCACTTCTGTTTCAGGAAGCCTTCCTGGATTAACCAGCCATGGTGTGATTGATCTTGTTTTCCACAAAGAGTTGTATTATTTTACCTCTTTTATATTTATTGTTCACTGTTGCACAATTTCCAGACCAGAATATGGAACAGAAAATAAATCTTGTAAATAAATAAATAAGATCCACATATGAGCAGTAGATGTGAGCAGGGCCCAAAGTAGGAAGAATTACAGATGGGGCTTTTACCATTCTTCTATATGGAACATCAGAAAGACTTTGGCATCCAGATATTCTCCTTCCCCAACTCATGGAAGTCTCCTTCCATCTGCTGAGGGACAGAGCAGAAGGAAGCCAACAGCATCAGTGACCAAAGAGGGGTTGGTGAGGAGCCATGCAGAGGTTCAGAAAGACCTGGAGGTGCATACTGGGCCTATGGGTCAGAGGTTCCAATGGCTGTTGGATAGATTCTGTGGAAGTTCTATGTTGATAACTCAACTGGAGGTGAGAATGCCAGCTAACACCCCAGGATTAGCCTATTTGTAGAATTCCCCATGAGTTTGCGAAGCACTTTGTTTCTGCTAACCTGAGAATTCCCCCACTTGATCATTTACTTCATTTAACAACCATCTGCAGTAGACTTCCAGGATAGTTTACCAGAACAAGCACAAGTACACAGGTAGAAGATAACAATCATGTGTTTTCCAAGTGTGTGAATGTGTGGGATTCCGATTGTAGGATGGGCCAAGATGGGATTCAAGACATAAAACAGGAAAACAGTGAAGCAAATGAGAAATAATTGAGAACCAATTGACAAAGTAGATTTTTGATGATTTTTCACAGATTATGGTTATTCAAGAGTTAAATAAAGCAACATCAGAAGGCTGAGTATTCATCTGCAGATGGCTAGCAAAATGTTTCATTTGCACCAAATAATATTTTCATAGCTGTTAATATTAAAATAAGATCACATTGGCACTTTTTTCATTATCTCTTTTTATAAATTCATGACGATAAAAAGAACTTTCTGGGATTAAGAGAAACTTCATCAGAATCAGACTTTCAGATTAATTTTATGGAATTCAGACACTTGGAAGAATGTGTATTTCCTCCGGTATTAGACCCCTCCGGTCCTGTGGCTGCTGCATCTTTCAGCTGGACTCAGTTCAGGTAGCTATTCAACTAGAGGATGTCTGCAAGCAGAGGGCAGCCTTTGATGGCCCTCACAAATGGAGGGCTGACCTCTGTAAAGTTGGGCAGATGGCCACCCCACACCCAATGCACACATCAGCCACAAAGGAGGAAGAGGCCGCATGCTGCTTAGCATTCCATTGAGCTCTGTCAGGCATACAAGACATGATTGGGAGTAATGCCATGGCGGGGAGCCCTTGAAGGGCCAAATACAATGTTCTGTTAATTGTCTCCAGTGCAGTCAGTTGAAACCATTTCCCCATTTTTGTGCTCCACACAGGGATTGAATTTTGGGAAAACGGAGGGTGGGAGGAAGGGTTAACCCCGTCTGGCAAAGCATCATGGTCCTCATTTGAATCGATGCCATGTGCACTCACAAAAGAACAAGGGAAGCTATCTCAAATAGCTAAAACTATGAATCATTAGGAGAATGTTTATTCTGTCCCTAAGGTTTATTCAAGAAATCCCTTCTGCTTAAGGCCAGTTCTATAAAAGAGTTAAACAAACATCACCTTAGAGGCGGTAATGAGTGTGCTCCTGCAGGGCATCTGAGCTCACAGGTCCGACACCAAAGTCACAAGTCCAGGTTCGGCATCACCAAGGTGCTTCAGTGCGGTGCTTGCTGGGCATATGTTCGTGAAGATCCAGGTCTGGCTGTTTGGAAAGATGGAGGCCAACCTCTCATCTGTCTCACTTTTATAACTTTCAGACTCTTCCCTTCACTTTGGTAATAATGTAAAGTATCAACTCAAAATTGCAATGCATGCATTTCATTTGAGTTTTATTGCCTTAACAGACAGCATTAGATTACAAAAGAGAACATTTTTCTTCTCAGTTTTAGCTTATTCTTATGATTTACGATGAGATACAGCAAGAGTTCATAAACTTCCCTGACCTGCTGACAGTTTTTACAGGCTCCTTGATTTATTTTCCATCTCAGATTTAACAGCTTTCATGTGACTGATATTCCTTGAGTCCCGGTGTAGCTGCCGCTCAGCCCGGGAGAGCTCCTCTAATCTCCATGTTACTAATTTAAATGAAGTCTTGGTCTGTTGTTTAAAAAAGACATTTGTCATCTTGCTGAGGTTTACAGATCCTCTTGTAATGTAATGTCAGACACTTCTGAGATATGAGTTTTATAAAGCTTCGTGATATCGAGTGTTGTAAGAAGACATGCCAAGGTCACTTGGATTTGCCAAACCAGTAAAGAGGAAGCCGGGGGGCAGCAGAGGGGGAGGCTGGTTAACAGCGTTTTGCAAAATTGGAAAAGAGTTCTTAAGGAGCTGAGTACATTGAAATCAGATTTATATATGCTACAAGTACATTTCACAGATAAACTTGGCGCTGTCGAAGGAGGGGTGTCAAAAACATTTTTCAACCCAGGGAAAACCAGAGGCAGCCACTCAACAGCTAGGAACTTTTGATTAAACTTAAGGGCACGCACGGGGAAACAAAACTCTTCTCGCAGTCATGTGGGCTGCCCATATCGACAGCTTTCCCAGCCTGCTCCAGAGCGGAGATGCCAAGCCACCCCCATTCAAGAAAGTTGCAGCTGGCCCTCTGTTCTCATTGTACCTCCACAAACACAAAGAATGTGCAATGTTTGGGAATAACAAAGGCCAGCCTAATAAGAGAGGGAGAGATAAGGAAAGTGGGTGGTGTCCCTGCCTTCCATATCTCTCCTCCGCACACAAAGCGATCTCTCCCTTCACCAGCCCCAGAGTGAAAAAACCGAGACTAAGCTGTGCAAATAACATCAGGGGAGTCCAGTCAGCCCTGCTCTCCTGTGGAAGAATCCTGGAGTTAAAAGGCCAAGCAAAAGAGCTGTCGGCCTCTCCTCTTGTCTACACATCTCCTCTCCAGGCAGAGGGCACGGCAAAGAGCGACTCGCTCGGGAAGTAGCCTCATATACCCTGAGCTGCCCAGGTGGACGGGCCAATTCCTGTATTCACTGCAGCCATATGTGGTGGTGTACTGGAGCCAACGCTCTCAGGGAGGCAGGTGCTGGCATTCTTTATTTAGCAGGGAGGGTGATGTCACCTGCCACCCCAGTGGTATCATCATCATCCTTTTTCATTTCTATACCACCCAATGGCTGGAGCTCTCTGGGTGGTTCACAGTACATACGGACACAATGTAAAAAGACAGACAAAATTAAAATCTCCATTAAAAGGTTAATATACAAAATTTAAAGCCAAATTAAAAAGATATGAAAAGTTACAATAGCCTATATGAATTAAATAGACAACATGTTTAAAAGGCTAACAAAGCCCCACCCCCAAAAAATTAACTAAATGCCTTGTGATAGAGGACAGTATGGTGATGAAAGGATGCTAAAGTTGGCACCAGGCAGGCCTCAGTGGGGAGATCATTCCGTAACAGGAAAGGCCCTTGTCCTTGTTGCCACCAACCAAACCTCCCTTGGCGACAGGCCTCAGAGCCTGGCCATAGTTGGCCTGGTCAGGAGAAGCATTCTGGCAGATATCCAGATATCTGGCAGGTACCCACCTCTGCAACTTGGGAATTGCCAAAAAGAGGCCACACATTGCCATAGCAGAGGACAGCGGTTCACATAAAAATCTCAAAGGCGAATTGATAGGCATAGGTGCACATTTAGAAATACTATAATTACAAGGCAGGAAGGCCTTGCTGCGTCAGATCCCCTGTGCTTGGCTCCCTGGGCCCTGTCCTGCCTGCCTGCAGCCACGAGTCCCACTTGCCGGTCAGCACATTACATTTTTGCAGGGCGCTTGCCAGGAAACAAGTCCTGTACAACCAACCACTGTGCAAGCAGAATCCCTTTTATTATCTACTTATTTGCTTGTTTAAAGTATTTATTTATTTATAAATGACCTTTGTATGCCACCTCTTGTGCCTCAGCATCTCTGGGCAGCTCACAATCATAGACCATGGTTTTTACAGCCCATTCCATTGCAGCATAAAATGCAATAATAACAATAATATCCATAGCAACCATAACATTTTCCAAGTTAATATCCACAATTAAAGAAAACAAAATAATATACCACACAGAATACTGATCCACCGCATCTATTTAACCCTAATTGAAATAAAAACCAATATAAACTCCAACCATCCACTCAACAATTAAAATGATGGGAAAATAAAAAGATTTTAACCTGGTGCCAAAAAGTATACAGTGTGAGCACCAGGCACACCTCCCTGGAAAGTTGATTCCACAGATGGAGCGCCACAACCAAGAAGGCCTTCCCCTCGGGGCCCTTCCCCTCTTAATTTGCATCCTTTCTGTCTACTGCACATGTCCTTTAGGCTGTCAGAAGAAAATATAGTTTTGCTGTAGATAGAGGAACTGCTACCCTGTGGCCCCAAGATATTGTCTGAGGGGCCCTAGTATAATTCAGTGGTCCAGCTCCAAAGTCCAAGACAGCACTTTATCCTCAGAGCTGGGAATCGGGACTCTGGACACCACTTCTGTGCAATCAGAAGTGGAGGAAGGGTGCGGACTGAGCAACCAGGGTCCTGCGAGTTTTCACGGCCTTCCATCAGCTCGGCTTACTGTCTAAGACAGGGCCAGGCATGAGAGGAAGTTTGTGAACTGAAGAAGGATGGATCCTACAGAGCTGCATTGAAAGTTCCTGCTGTGAAGAGCCATCCCCAAATGAAGTGAGGGGGGAATTGGCTAGGAGAAAGGCTTTCTCCATGATTGCACCCCACTTAAGGAATGCCCTCTCTAAGGAAATGAGCTTGGTGCCACTGCTGCTTGCCTTTCAACACCAAAAAGATGTTTTTATTTGACACTTGTTTTTAGTCCCACTTTGGTTTTTATTCTGCTACCCTTTGCTGCTTGCTTATTATGTTTCTGAGCTGCAAAAAGCACATTTTATCTTTTTAACTGGATTTTATTCTTGCATTTTTGATTCTGTTGTTCTATTTTACAGTTTTATTGCTTTTATTCAGTTTTCTTATTGTAAGCTGCCCAGAGAGCCCTTTGGGCTACAGAGCAGCATCTAAATATAATAAATAAATAACCCGAACTGCACAGCCACTTCCCCAATGTTACAGAACTGGTGGCATGGTTCCTTCCTCACTGGTTGCCAGCGGGCTGGGCTGGGCGGGGTGATGGTGGTGTCCAGAGCTCTGCTTCCCAGCTGTCAGGATCAAGTACAGTCTTGGACCTCAGAACTGGAGCTCTGAATTATCCTAGGGCCTCTCAAACGATATCTTGGGGCCACAGGATAGCAATATTGCTAATCTACAATGAAACTATATTTTCTTCCGATGGCCCACAGAGCATGCTCAAAACAACCCTTTAGAAATGCTGTCTGTAATAATAATTAACGCAGAGAGAGACACACAGAAAACCATTGGTCTCTCTGAGAACCTATGACAGATGAAAGATGAAGGGCTTCTGCTTTGTTCTCCAAGGTTTACTCATTGAAAGGTAGGGCATACAAGACTTCAGTAGTTGTATATGGATTGTATGGCTTTATTTTCTAGAACAAAGGCACTTCTCCTTCAAAGAACACAGAAACAGCACAAGAGAAAACTCACTTTAACATTTGATATCTCTCCCTCTCTCTCTTTTAATTATTTTTTTTTTAATGCTAGGCTTTGGGTTTGGTTCAGCTGAAAGGAATTTGATGGTGTTAATTAAACGATTGATTGCATAGTTCAAAAGACAATGCTAAGGATTACACTACAAAACATACTGTTTTTCCTGGTTTAATTGTACCTTTGCAGCTGAAGTGCAGGGCAAGATCGGAGCTCTAGGATTGCAAACCTAGATTTGTCTGGTTTGGCCCATTTTTGCCTCATTCCTGAAGCTTTTTAGTTGATGTAGTACATGATAATATCCTTGGCTGTGCATATGTGATGAATGAGTGAAGTTCTACAAATGCAGAAGTTTTGAAATTTGCTTTCCAAAATGTCTTATCCATGACATAGGAATACTAAGCAGCAATGCATTTGCAAAATGGCTGTTGTTATTATCATAGTACACTTATTTTTCCTACTGAGAAGAACTCAAGGCATTTACATGGCCCTCCTCCGCTCCATTTTATTCTTAAAACAACCTTGTAAGATAGATGGGACTCAAAGAGACTGGCCCAAAGTAACCCAGTGAGCTTTATTGCCAAATTGGGAGTAGAACCTGGATCTCTGCCGTCTAATATTCTAACTACCACACCACACTGGCTCTCACTGGCTATGATTCCTGGGACTACATATAGGAGAAATGTTGTGAGGTCAATTTATATATATGGTGAGGTGATGATGGAAGGTAGCGAAATGGGCAAACTTTGTGTCTTTCCACCGTTAATGATACGGAGATTAATTGTCATAGCATGTGACCAGGGCTGTGTAGAAAAGAATGTAGTTGCCGATCAGCTTTAAAATAACATAACATTAGGAGAAAACTTGCAAGGGTGTATAATTTGCATGTATTTCTGAAAAAATGTTGGTGCTACCCAATAGCAAGATTGACTTCATGACTATAAATCAACCTGTAGCAACCTGAACATGGAAGATGTGATATAAATTTATATTATCGCATGTTTTTCATTTTTTACTGAGAGACAGCAAAACTCCCTAATCAAATGACATTGAGGGGTACGTATTTTTTGGTCTTTTTTCCTCTTACAGCTGCTATGTTGGGTGCTAGTTATCAAGGTGCTAAAGAACTATTAAAAGCAAAATAGCACAGCATATGCTTGTCTCAGGCAGTGTCACATTGCCAAGATTGGGACTACTTGGAAGGAAAATTCCAACTGGAAAATCAGATCCGAAAATCAGAATTACACAGGCTTGCAAGGTGGAAGTAAGAAAGTTTGGGTTCAATTAACCATCTGTTTTCCTAAAAAATCATAAAATAGTTCAGATGTTCCCAGCAGCATTCAAAATCTGGTTTCCACAGTACAGGGTGACTCCTGGTTTTGGAGGGCCCTTGGTCAAGATACCTTCAATAAGCCTCCCTCTTTCAGTAAGGATGCCTTCTCACCACCACGGTCCCGGCTCCTTTTTGAAAAGTCATTGCTGCCGTTTGTTGCTCGATAGGCAGCAGGTGCACAGGAGCCATCACTTGTGAATGTTGGAGGAATCCACCACAGAATCAAATGAGTTAGGATTTCTGTGGATCAGACATGCAGATGACATAGCAGGCTGACTTTTGCAAGGTCTCCTGGTTTGGATGGACCCATTTGTACATGCATGCGCATTTGCAAATGAATGCCATTCTTGCTCTAGGCTTCTGATTCTGCCAATGAGTGGATGATGGGATGAAAGATATCTGACAAAGAAACACAGATGGAATGGATGTAACAAAATCCACACACCCAGAGTACATCCTACTCTCCTTCTTCTCACCACCACCATTGTCCACATCAAAACGGGAGGCAGGTGAACAAACAGTTGCAGGGGGAAGGAGGAAGAACAACTCCAAGGACTCTTGTTGGAGGCCCCTGCTGGCGTGGGAGCCCTCAGCAGGGGCCCAACCATGCCTACTTTTGCCACTGACCCTGATCAATTTGCATAACTTCTTGGGCTAATCCAAGCTGACTAGGCAAGGTTGAAACCCACAGGAAACTTGAAAGCTTGAAAGTTCACCAGTCATGTATGGAGAGCCACTAAGGCAGGGGTGGACAGGTCCCCCTCACCATCCCAAACAGGGAATCAATAGATCACCTCTCCATTCCCTTTCCAGCCATACAACAATAAGGTAAAGATGTTTCGTTTTTTATATAGTCTGCATATTTTTCAGGCGCAAGTTTGTTCCACCATATTTGCATACCACTTTGCAAATTCCATCCCCACAAAAGTACACACCAAAAAAGTATGCATTTGTGTACACAATCATCTGTAATGCTCACATTTTTAATTTTTGGATAGACACCTTTTTGCTGATTATTTTCCTGATATAAATGTGTTTGATGGGGAACAGCAATGCCAGATATGAGACATGTTAAAACCAAATAATTGTTTTTTGATTCATGTGTTTATTTGGGAAATGCAAATTAGATCAGTTCTATATATCCTATTCACAACCCTGAACATGAACATGATGGAGTGGTAATTTTCTGGAAATGTACACAATTTCCTGAACTTGCTGCAAATGTACACCTTCATCCCAAAATTCACAATTTTCATGTTTTAGACTAAACAGTGAAAGCAGATATTCATGGTGCCTGGAAAATGTGCATTTTTCATAATCAAAAACACACACTTTTCTTGTTTGGAAAAAATAAGGCATTTGCATTCCAGTGTGAGGACAAGGCAAGATAAGCCTTCAAGGTGGAAAATAGAGAGCTTTGACAAGCTGAACTTCATTCTTCCATCACAGGTTGGAGCTGTGTTTGACTCAGTAGGTCATATGCTGCAGAAGCTTGGGTCAAAGAATCCTTGTTCCACACAGGCAGCTTGCTAGCTGTGCTTAGCTATGCATGAGAAGAAGACAAGCAGAGCAAAGGCTTTGCTATCGAGAAGCACGAGTTAAAATGGATTTTTATCATTCAAAATATTGAGATTCTTCTTTTCCGTGCAATTCATGCTATGTTTCTTGTATAAGGTATCCTTGCAGCTATGTTCTGGTTTTCCCTTACTTTTCTTGGAGATTTCAAGGCCCTCACCTAGTTGCACATACATTTTCACACTGCTATGATTAACAGAACATATTCCTAAAGGTTAAAAAGATGAAAATGGCTAGGAACGTGCCGAGCCTCTCTCTGGAACCCAGTTTGCACCAGGTCAAACTTCTGGTGCTTGTCCCTCTCTAAGGTTGAGAACCAAGCCCAGAAGAAGTCCACGAGCCTTCATGGACCCAGCATCCCCAGTTGCACAAATGGGAACCTTCTCCAGCTGCCATCCCCACAGGCCAGCCTCCCTCCCACTTGCTGCCGCCGCCACTGCCACTGGTGCATGGGGGGAAAGGGTGCAGCGATGGCCTGCACCAGCCACCATTCCCGGTGACCACCCTTCTTCCCCACTTGCTGGTGTCAACAGGGAAAGGGAGTACAAGAAGCAGGTGTGCAGCTGCCATTCACAGCAGCCAAACATGGTGCTACTTGCACTGCATGTGGGGCTGAGCTGCTGGTGAGCACCCACAAACCTCACCAGGAGCTCCAATTCTGGGCTGCTGCTGAGTGTACGCCAAGAGAATATGACAGATTTTCCACCCAAAGCACATCCCTAAAAGAGGTACACAGAATTCTCTTGCATTATCCAGATCCTTTTATCTTTTTGGATGACCGTATTCTGCTCTCACAAGAAGTCTCTTCCTAGCTAGGTCTGAGTCTTAATGTTTTATGCCATGGGAAGCAATATTTTTATTGCCAAGACCACATTCCCTCAGGGGTAATCTATTAAGTGCCACACTTCAGCAGTGGCCCTGTTAGAAACCGTCCATGGGCAGAACCAGAAGTGGGTAGATCACTGTTCTCTCTTTCCAATGCCACTTTTGCTTTCCTCTCCTTCCTTCCCTGTTTCCTTTCTCTCCTTCTTCCTTCCTACCCAGCAAACTGGCATGGAAGGGACATGTGGCTCTTGACAGATGTTTGAACCGACTCCTTGTGGGGGGCTTTGAAATTAGGCTGAAGGCTGCATGAAATTTGCCCAAGGACCACATGGGACCCTGGGGCTGTTGGTTGCTGACCCCAATCTGTGCCATCAGTTCAGCAAAGGGGATGAGAAGGGGCATATTGCTGCTTGAGACGCCAGAGGCAAATCAGTGCAGGCACCAAGCCACAAAGAGATGGAGATTTAGAGGCAATCTTTTAAGAAGACAGCATCATAAGCAGAATGCAGTCAAGGGTAAGTAAGGGAATGCATGTGAACAGATTATGTAAAATCCTCAGCCAGATATTGACTCTACAGTCTTAGATCACAGGACTGTAAGCCAAACTACATGTTACATCAATTAGAGTGTAGCTCAGTGCTGATATTAAAAAAAGAAAACTCTAAAGTAACCATGAGCATCCCTGATTTGGATCAGGACAACTATGCCATGCCCACTCCAATGTTTGGAAAGTCCATAGGCAAGACAACCTCAATGGCTCCCATCCCCATGGCCACCTGCTGCTCTTGCTCCTCCACCTTTCTCACCTTTCTACTCCTTGCTTGCTTGGCCATGGGTGGGATGCTGAACCAACAGGCAGTGGCATCTCCTGCTCCTTCCCCACTGCATCACCACTGTCAGGTCCAGTGTGGAAGGCAAGCAAACAAGCAAGGAGGTTGTCATGTGGAAGTGGAGAAGCAAATCCAAGGGGCTTTCATTAGTGGGCAGCTACTGGCTGTGGACCCTCACCCTAACTCCATCCTCACCACTGTGCTCTGAGAGAGGAGGACTGAAGATTCCTCTACCACCACCCTTTGCTCCCCAAATCCCGCCCCCATTTTAACCCCATCCTCATGGGGAGTTTGAAGGGGAAAACAGCATGGGGGGATGTCATCCTCTTCTTCCAGAGCATGGTGAAACTGATCCAAATTGAGGTCATGTGCACTTATAGTAGAGCAAATGAAAGATACCTGCGTTCCAAGCAATGCAGTGAGTGCAACTTGGAGCTTGGCCCGGCTGTTTCCTCGTGCAAGAGTGACAGGAGGGAACGGCCTCCCCCAACAGCTCTGATGTATGGCCTGCGTGGGAGTAAGTGTGGGTTTCCCATTCTGCTCTTAAAATTGGATCACCTGCCAGGCAGCATGGAACACTGAGCGTTCCTCCATTGCAGCAGAAACGGGGAAAGCCCGCAACTTGCCGGGCTCTGCATCACAACCTTTCACTCTTAACAGCAATGCGAGGATCTCATAAACCACCGTCAAAAATTACCAGTGAAGGCTGAAAATGCATGTTGGTGAGAGAGTTCAGAGGTTGCCTTTTTGGCATTTTACCCTCATTTCTTTCTCCTCTGGGGCTCAGTTGTACAATGGCATGATTAACGTGTGCTTTGTGAGATGCCTATTCGAGAGCAGGGTTTTTAAATGTTTCGTGGGCAGGTTTGAGGAACGACATAATGAAGGGGTTTCTGGTCTCCCTTGTAATCAGCGCTTGTCAAGCAAGGATAAACATATATTGGAGGAAGCTGGTTACCCAACAGTTGTGTGTGTGTGTGTGTGTGAGAGAGAGAGAGGGGGGGGGGGAGAGAGAGAGAGTTATTTAACTTGAGGGCAAATTCTGAGTGAACATACTCTGCTTTGTTGCAGACAGCAGATAAAGCAAGTCTGCAACATGGAAGGAACAAACTATACATCGCACAAGAGAGTTGTGATTATATCTCTCTACATTGTTGTTTTTTACTTTGAAAGCTGCTTGAGGGGCTTCCAATTTGATCAGAGCTACAGAGATGAGGATGGAGAGGAGCCTGCCCCCAAAGCATTTCCAGAGCTCAACACTGTTAGCCTGGTTGGAGGAATTCGGACAAAGTCAAAACAAAAATGTCAGGTGATCTAAACTGCTCTCCTAATGATACAGATTGGGAAGTAGGCACTGAAAGAAGTGGATCTTACTTCTGAGTAAGCAGACTTAGGAAGGCACTGCTAGTCACAGATTTCCAACAGAATGAGCCCTAAGAATCTGTTGGAGGGGTATCTGGTGAAGAGGGTTAGAGGCATACACAGAAGTGGGGTTGGGGGGAGGAAATCATAGCACAGCCATCTGCAGCACGATGAATTCCAATAACAACAGGGACTGGTCAGTTGATATTAAGTTACCAGAGAAGGTTGGTACTGTGGGCTTGCCAGAAATGGCACCCACACAACCTCTTGCAGTGTCCCCCATTCCTGCCACATGTAGCAGCCATTTGGGCTGCTGCACCTGAAATTGAAGAAGGTTGCCTATTGCACAGTCTTTGTCCTGTGCACATCATGGTCTTCCTTTCAACCTCACTTGCTTTGCAAGACCAGGCTGAGCAGTAGAGGAAGTCTGTGAATTTTTGAGCGACTTACTTTTCTAGGGTTTGTCCCAACCCTAACAAGAAGCAAGAAGGGTCTCAGAATTGTTGCAGATCACAAGCTGAATAAGAGTCAACAATGCAACGCGGCTGTAAAAAAATAGTCAAATGCTATTTTGCTCTGCATTAACAGAAGTATAGCTTCCATATCACATGAAGTACTAGTTCCTCTCTACACAGCATTGGTTAGGCTTTGAATACTTCATTCAGTTCTGTGCACGACAATTTCAGAAAGATGCAGACAAAATCAAAAAGATTCCGAAGAGGGCAACAAAAATGATCCAGGGACCTCAAGCAAAGCCTCACAAGAAGAAACTGAAAGAGTTGGGAAAGAATTGCATTGAGAAGAGAAGACTGAGGGGAGCACTCTTCAAGTGTTTGAAAGGCTGTCACAGAGAGGAGAGGGAGGATATCTTCTAGATCATCCCAGAGTGCAGGATGCAGAATAATGGGCTAAAATTACCGATTCTGGCTGAACATCAGGAAAAACTGTTAGAGCATTATAACGATGAAACTAATTACTTAGGGAGGTCATGTGCTCTCCCACACTGGAGGCATTCAAGATGCATCTGGACAGCCATCTGCCAGGGATGCTTGACCTTGGAGTCCTGCATTGAGCCAATGGACCTGATGGCCTTATGGGTCCCATCCAACTTTACTGTTCTGTGATTCTGAATCAAATGCTTGCTGCATCCAAGGCAGTGTACTTTCTTCCCTGTACCAGTTGCTGGGGAACATGGGTGAGCAGGTGCTATCACACTCATGTCCCGATGACTTGCCTTACCATGGGCATCTGATTAAGTACTGTTAGAACAGAACAGCAGGATCCTTTTATGTTCTTATGCTCTGTTCAAGCTCTTCCATAGAAAGGCTGGTAAAATTGGTGTTACTCTTCATCAAATAATGAAGGAAGAAAACAGCTTACCTTTCTAGATTCTGCAACCGGCCAGGGTGGCTGGGGAATCCTAAGTGTTGTGGGTTTTTTACTGAGTAAGCTTGCATAGAATTGGACTCTAAATAACTCAGAATTATTAGGAAACATGGCCACCTCTGTGCTCATTCTGACATTGATAAAAAGCACAAGTCCTAAGACAGATCCTTGGAAGACTCGATAGATGCAGAAACATGTGACAAAACCAAATTTTCAGCAAAGCTATATAGGCATCATAAAAGCTTTGGGAACTTCTTATTTTCTTTTTAAAGAAGAAACCAACTCAAGGCCCTGAGTTTTTTTCTAGCTCAGTTTAAAATCTGAGCATGAGCTTAACCCCTCCCTTGTCTACTGTATTCCTCACCTCCTTCTTTCTAGCAGATCCATTATGCCCCATTCTACTTGCCTTTAAACATGACCAGCCACTGGATGCTAGACCATTAGGAGAAGTAGCACGCACCGTTGCTGACATGGGTAGAATAAAAGATGGACAAAAGGCTCCATTGACCTTCAAGAAGCACAGTTTTCCCAAAGCAACTCCTGAAGTTGGATTGTTTCAGTAAATAAGCTAAATTTCCAGGATATTCCCCCCAGTCCAATCCAACACAAAGACCTGGAAAAGTGGCTTGTCTCTCGGCAAACCAGACATTTTGTACCAGTGTAGAGACATTAAGTATGCAAAGCCACATTAGCCATTCTTCTGGGAGCTTGAACAGTTTTGAAATTCCTAGGGAAAGGTCACAAAAGGGATGTGGAAATAAGGTGAAGTTTGTCCATCCCCAGTAGTCAGGTCCAACTCTTTTAATTCACTTCTTCCTAGTAGCAGTGATGTCATGCCGTAGTTGGCCAGCCAGACCTGGCTATGGGAGGACAAATAAGGGAAAATGAATCTAATCCGTAATGAGGTTGATTTCTGAAATATGGAGACAAACGCAAACACTGTACTCTTGTTTCCACATGTTCTGCATCGTGCCTTTAAGAGAGGGGTGAGAATAATATTCACTGAGGAGAAATGTTTTGCAGGCACAAATATGTGGGGAGGGGAATGGAGAATTATATGAGAAATGGCAATGGTTCTGCATCAGTCCGTTTGGAGTCCACTCAGAGGGGAGGCTTCGTTGTGCTGGCCCCCTTTTTATGGAACTCCCTGCCCTGATGTCAGGCAGGCACCAAGGATGCTTCATTGGTTCAAATGAAAATGGAAACTGCCCAAAAAATCAGCCACATTTTCTTCCTAGAGGGGCATTTTCAGACACTTAACTAGGGTGCTTTGGAGTGGGAGGCAGCTGCCGCTGAGACAGGATGTGCCCATCATATGCCCTGACTTACGCAGTCTCCTCTGCTCCCTGCCCATCAGAATACTCCCTTTATCCTCGCACCGAGATCGCATTTCTAACCTTGGAGATACAGCCTGGCTGTGCCCAGGCAATCTGCAATGCAGGTGGGAGGATCAGAGTGTGGATTCCCAGCTTCCAAACTGGAGCTCCATTTCTGACCATGGGCCTGGAAATCCAAAGTATCCTGTGGCCACCCAGATGAAGTCTAGGGGCCCAAGGATTGTTCACCCATCATATATTTTGCTATGGCTGCTGATTTCTCCCTTCTTTATGCTTCACTGCTTAGATAGCTTACTGGATGTTGAGTGGTCTATAAATCTTATCGAGAAATAGAAATAAATAAGTTTGAATCTAGTTTAGACAGCTCCCAGCTTCTCCTGAACCCAAAAGATACTAGCAGCAAGGTTTTTCTTCCACCTGTTTGCATGTGTTATAAAAAGGTAGTACAAAGAGAACATCAGTGGTGCACCCTGACAGACGACAGGAGTTGGCAGATGTTTTGCTAATTAAAAAGATTCAGGTAATGAAACAGCACTGATGGCAGACAAAGATGCAAAACTAGCAGACACGTGCACACATGCTGTTAACCAAGCGGCACCTGCTTGCTAATTGTTTTAAAGCTGCTGTCAACATAAAGTACAAAAAACCCTCCCCTCCCCCCCAAAAAACCCCCAGACATGGTTCTTTCCTGTAGATAATGAAGACTTCCAAACAACCTGTAGGCATCATGTTGAACCACAGGGAGTTTTCAGCTTGCCAAAGGGTGCAGCCCTATGTAAGCTTAAAAAAAGACCTACATCTCCCAGCATGCCCCAGCCAGAATAACCCAGGATTGCATCTTAAGAAGCCTACCCACTGAAGAGCCATTGTGGAAGTTTTAGAACTATGTACCCATTGCAACATTTTGCAGTTGATTGGATGTTTTCACAGCCTACATCCTTCTCCAGGTTGAGAAGTGGGAAAGGCTACACCCACAGGGAATATCACTGACAATGTTGTGCCACTGTAGCTAGGGGGCATGCCAGCTGCACAATGAATTCTGTGTGCAAAGGGGTTGCCTGGGGCTCTCACCTGGGAAGGCACAGATGAGAATTTTTTGGTTTGTGTGTGTGTGTGTGTGTTTTAAAGAAGAACATACCCTTACTTGCAAATCTCTCTTCAAACAGGATGGGAAAAAACTTGAGATGACGAAAACAAATTGAATATGGGTGAAAATGAAACTGAGAACGTAGCCATCCAGGCAGAGAGCTTTTCAGTGTTTACCTCTTAACATCTGGCTTGGAATCACTGTCTGTTCAAACAAGCAAAGCATGAGAGATTTTTTTCAGTTTGATTTTGACCTGAGTTGGCAATTCCTGGACCCAAAGACAAAGCTGAATGCAGAAACTCAGTATAATAGGATGTGGGGTTAGGTATAGCAGCTGAAGGGTGGACGATTCAGGACAGAGAAAAGAAAGGACTTCCTCCAGCACATGGTTGATGTATGGAATTTGCTACCACCTGTATGGGCCATTTTAAAAGAAGAATAGACAGATGCATGGAGGAGAATGAATTACCACCTGCTAGTCCTGATACTATAGATTACCTCCAGTATCAGAGGCAGCGTCCCTTGAATCTAGACACTTCAGAACATGAGCAGGGGGTGTTGTTCTACTCAGACCCTACTTGTGGGTTTCCAGTAGGTAGCTGGCTAACCCATTTAAACAGAATGCTGGACTTAGATAGGCCTTTGTACTGATCCTGTGGCTTTTTTTCTCTAGATGTAAAATAAGAGCCTTAACCTTCTGGATTCACATAGAGCAGAAATGTTTATATTTCTTTCTGCTGTACAGTAGAGTAAGGTGTGGTGTAGTGGTTAAGAGCATGGGACTGGGACTCAGAGGATCTGGGTTCTAGTCCCCGCTCAGCCATAGAGCCAACTGGGTGACTTTGGGCCAGTCACAGACTCTCAGCCCAACCTACCTCACAGGGTTGTTGTTGTGGGGATAAGATGGAGGAGGAGAATGATGTAAGCTGCCTTGAGCCCTTTGTAGGAAAAAGGCAGGATATAAATCGCAATATAAATAAATAAATAATAAATAAATGCAGCAACTTCAAGGACTGGCCCCTGAATCATTAGATAATGAGTTATCTGCCATTTACTTTCCCTTTGTTGTTGTTGTTGTTGTTGTTAGTTGTGAAGTCGTGTCCAACCCATCATGACCCCAGGGACAACATTCCTCCAGGCCTTCCTGTCCTCCACCATCCCCCAGAGTCCACCTAAGCTCACACCAACTGCCCCAGTGACTCCATCTAGCCACCTCATCCTCTGCCGTCCCCTTCTTTTGCCTTGAATTGTTCCCAGCATTAGACTCTTCTCCAGGGAGTCCTTCCTTCTCATTCGGTGGTCAAAGTATTTGAGTTTCATCTTCAGGATCTGGCCTTCTAAAGAGCAGTCAGGGTTGATCTCCTCTAGGACTGACGGGTTTGATCGCCTTGCGGTCCAAGGAACTCACAGGAGTCTCCTCCAGCACCACAATTCAAAGGCCTAAATCCTTTTGTGCTCAGCCTTCCTTATGGTCCAGCTTTCACAGCCACACATTGCAACTGGGAAAACCATAGCCTTGACTATACGCACTTTTGTTGGGAGGGTGATGTCTCTGCTTTTTAGTATGCTGTCTAGATTTGCCATAGTTTTCCTCCCTGGGAGCAAGCATCTTTTAAATTCTTGTCTGAAATCGCTGTCTGCAGTGATCTTGGAGTCCAGGAAAATAAAATGTGTCACTACCTCCATTTCTTCCCCATCTATTTGCCAGGAAGTGAGAGGACTGGATGCCATGATCTTAGTTTTCATAATGTTGAGTTTCAAGCCAACTTCTGCGCTCTCCTCCTTCACCTGCATAAAGAAACTCTTTAGTTCCTCTTCACTTTCTGCCATTAGAGTGGTATCGTCTGCATATCTGAGGTTGTTGATATTTCTCCCGGCAATCTTAATTTCAACTGGTGATTCATCTAGCCCCGCCTTTCTCATGATGTGCTCTGCATATAAGTTAAATACGCAGGGCGACAGTATACAGCCTTGCTGAACTCCTTTCTCAATTTTGAACCAATCAATGGTTCTGTGTCCAGTTCTCACTGTTGCTTCTTGACCCGCATATCAGTTTCTCAAGAGACATGGTACTGTCCATAGGGTTTTCATGGCAAAGATACTGGAGTGGGTTGCCATTTCCTTCTCCAGTGGATCACATTTTGTCAGACTCTCTGCTATGACCTGTCCATCTTGGGTGCCTCTGCACGGCATAGCTCATAGCTTCATTGTGCTACACAAGACCCTTTGCCAGGACAAGACAGTGATCCATTAAGGGCTACTTTCCCTTAATCCATGTCAAATAATGGATAGTTCAAGGACTGAAACAACAATTGAAGCCAGAGTGTGATGACTAGGGAGCAATTAAACTGACACATCCCCTGCCCTGCCCATCTGAGAGGCTCAGAGCACTTCAGGAAAGCAGGGAGAAGCCAGGAGGTCCACTTTTTCTGACTCGGGAACACATGCAGTTGGTTCTGGAGCAAGTCTGGATTTTGCCATGCTCAGAGCTGGCTGGGCATTGCAGGGAGAGGGGCTGAACTGGTGCTGATGTGCTTGCTTCAGCATCTCTATAATACTTGATCATCCTGCATAAGATAAGTTTGCCCCAGTCCTGTTGAGACTGGTCTATCCAGTGCAGTGCCCATCGACAGCAATGTGTCTGCAGAAACCCCTGCTGGATTTTTGTTTTGGCTTCAGGATTTCAAAAAGCAAGAGCAACAGTTCAGAGGCTGGCGAGTAGCAACACATATTGCCAATGCTCAGCACTGTGATTATTCCCAGCATGGCGTCTAGGCCACACATCTCTGAGTCTCAGCAGCTCACCTTTGGGTTCACCAGAAAGCGGTAGGCTCACAAGAGTGTTTGGGGGTTTTGCAATGGGTGCCTCACCTCTGCTTTGCAGCAAGCCACACTTCCTTTAGTCTGACTTATTTGCCTTCTAGGAAATGGGTGTTTTGCAGCCAGCTCAATAACATGGTGGGCATTTTACGAGAGGGTTCATAACACTCTATCAATGCTCCAGTTGCATTCACGAACCCAGAACATTTCGAGAACCCTGCAATAAGATGATCCACATGTGGATCATTTACTGAATCTGGAACTGATTCATTTGCTCATTCAGATGCACAGCCAAACTTGTGTGCTGCCTGTCTGTACGGCACTACTTTTGATAGGAGGCATATGTGAATGTGTGCACCCATCAACTGTCTGGTAGAACTAGTCTTACAGAAATGCACACACGTTTTCTCATTTTGTGGGAGTTAGCTCAGGATTAATAAATACCCGATTCATCTTCTTTCTCTTCCAAAAAAAAACCTGATCTAGGCAAGGAAGTCTTTCTACCATTCAAGGATAAGGAAGGACAATAGAGTAGATGCAATGCCTTTGGAAAGAATATTTGCAAACTTTTCTTCCTCCCCAGTTATTTATTACACTTTGCCACCAGTGTCTATTAGAGAAGGCAGTTGTACACCTGGCTTTTGATCACTTCATATGTCTGTATAATAGATATTGGTGAATGTAAAAGCAAGCCCAGGTTGGATCGTGGGGGAGGGGGGGCACTATACATTTGTTGCCGACTGCATTGTGTGCTTGTGTGTAAATCTAACTCTTCATTTCCTGAATTTTCAATCCACAATAGGCTCTATTGAGTTAGAACCATTTTAGTATTGTCACAAAGCTGCTTTGTTATAATCTTGCTTAAGAAAAAGATGGAACATAAAAGATAGGGAAGTAGGCAAATGCTCCAAAACCTACAGCAACCTCATTGCTTTAATAAAGGATGCCAGAAGCTGTTCAAACAGGTATGCATGAGGACAAACAGAAGTGCTTCTGTAAGAAAGCATTCAGCTGTCCCACCTGTTCCAGTACTGCCCATGTGCTGTCTAAAGGGACATTTAGACAGCTCTTTCAGCATCCAAAAAAGATGCTAAGCAGGATCTCTGACAACCACTTTTTCAAAGGAAACACCATTTCTGAAGGGTCTGTCAGAGTAGAGGAACACCCAGAATGGCTAGAGCATGCTTCTCCAACAGGTGTCCTGCACATGCTTCAGACTACAAATCCCATCAGTCTGGGCAATTGACCAGGCTGACCGGGGCTGATGGAAGCTCTAGGTGGAAACACTTAGAGGACACCATTTGAAGGGCATATTTGGATGAACACATGCCTAGAATGCTGGGCTTAGACTAGACAGGCCTGGGTTCAGCCTGGTGATCCTGGATCAATTATTATCTGTCAAGCTAATTCTAAGGGATGGGGCATTTTGGACAGGAAAAGAAGTAAGGTAAGACCTTGTCTGCTCCCATAAGCTCCTTAGCTGGGAGGTGAGATAAAATCATCCGTGTCCCAGCTTGCTGCTTCCTCATTCCAGGTGGTACCCAGCAGCTCTTCCCAGCAAAGATTCGGATGCTGCAGCACTGCCTCCCTTCTTCCAGCCCCGCCCCTGCCATTTTCTGCCAATGTGTAAAGGGATGGGAACCACTGGAAAGATGTGGTGGGAAGGTGCTTACAATGGCGCACCTAGAACCGGAACTCAGGGATGTAGTCCAGGGCCCCACAGCTCTGGGGACCCGCAATTGACCCTCCAGGGAGGAGCAGATGGTGGGAAGGAGCCATAAAGTGGCACCTGAACTGAGAAAGTCTCTATGTTCATTCTTATCCTGATGAAGCTGGGAGAGGCATTCTTGTTGTTGTTAAAAGGACTTGAAACAATTGCTCAGCTTTCAGGTACTCAACAGCAGCAATGGAAAGACCCAAGGGAGGAAATCTGGTTCAATCCCTGGAGACGTTTCAGAAAACTCAGGCAGTTGGGAAGCCTGCAAAAGACAGAAATGGATGGAGAAAAAGGTAAGATAGAGAATGTATACATACACCCCTCCTTGTTCATCATTATCATCAGCCTTCTCCTTACAGAAAGGTAAACGCTGAAGGCTTGCAAAATGGAAATTGTCATCAAATTTCCCTTGAAAGTGGCAGGAAATAAAGCCTGCCTCTTTTTCAGGGAAGTGGAGATGTTGAGAAAGGCAGAGCACAAGTTGAAATGCACCAAAACATGCATTTCTTTAGGAGACATGAATGATGTGATTTGAGAGAAAATACTTACCTAGAAATGTGCTTTTTGTGAGAAAAGAGCTTTGAAAATAGGTATTTAAATACAACTATGGATGTGAGTGTTAAAAGCATGTATGCACGTTCACCCTTCTGCCCCAGTTCAATGCCACAAGTGGGTGGAGCGGGTCTACAAATAGACACCAGTGAAAGTGATACACACACAGAGGAGACTGATCCAGCCCTCCATATAGGAAAGAGGGATCCTTGAGCAAGGTGGAGGGGAGTTAACCGCCGTTCCTTCCTGCCTGCCTTCTTCGGCACGTTGGCCAAACAAAGAAGGAGGGAAATGGACTGTGGGGCCCATATTCGTTGCTGCATGCTTCAGCTGCCGCTCCACCCAGAGAACAGCGTTGTTCACATCTCGCACTAAGCCAAACTGCACCAAATGCTGGGGTATCTCAGCTTGTGTCCTGCATTCACACATCTGCATGGTGACTACTCACATGTGGTTTCCACACACCCCCATCTTTCCTCCAAATAGCAGCATGTATCCCATCAACCCCTGCGGCTGGGAATCAGTCTCAGGGTCACAGCTCTCCACCATTGGCCCACACGCTCCCCCTGGGTGTGGCCTCAGCCTGCGCCATGTTTTTTTCCTGCTGCTCTGCAGAGCCCCCATTGACTCATTGGAGCAGAAGGCTCCTGTGTGGGAGCAGCAGAGCAGCGCCCTCGCTCTGTGTACTCCGCCCGTCCCTTGCTGCACATGAGCCGGGCACACGTCCCTCGTGGGCGGGATTCAGACATGCTGTAGGGCCACCTCCCTGCGGCAGACCAGCCCGAGGAGGGCACACGGGCATCTTTGCGCGGGATGGAGGGAGTGCGCCCCACCGGCCACACTTTGCCAAGAATGCCCATCAGGGCATCTGCCCAGGAAGCGCTGCCAGCAGGCAATTGAGGAGGTGGGCTTGCGGGGAGACCCCCGGGTTGTCAGGGTGGAAGCAGGCCAGAAGGCGGGAGGCGCAGTGGGAGACATGGGCTCCGAGGTGCCCAGGCACTGCTTCAGCACAGCATGGCGGCCCGCCAGGACTGCTACACCCAGCTGCCCCCGTGGCCACTGCTGCTGGAGGCAGTCCCTGCCTTCCCTCCTGGCCCAGCTGCCCCATCTCACTGCTGCCACAAGGCCAGCGGTGCTGCCCCACCATGCCCTCCTCTGCCCTGCCTGCCTTGCCCCCTCACCTTGCCTCGCCCACCTCGTCTCCTTTTGCCCTGCCAAAACAGCTGTCACCCCACCTGGCAAGATGGCCTCTCCTCTCCATGAAGGCCTCTTCGGGCACATCACCAAGATGAGCGTATTGGCAAGGACGCATGAGGTGAGGCTGCACTCCAGGATGAAGGCAGGGAGCGTGGAGACAGCCAATCAGCACCCCACTGCTGGCAGCTCAGCTGTTGCTAGGCAGAACAGGCAGTGGAAAATGGTAGCCAAACATGCCACTCCTTGCCATGCTTGCGGTAAGAGATCTCCAGCATGGTGTGTGATTATGTGTGATCACACCCAGTAGGTACAACTGGAAAACAGAATAGAATGAAAAGTTGAGTCTCTGAACCTGACCCCTGAAGTTCTATGTCTGAAAATTATGACTCATCTGTACTCGCAGAATGATTTACAAAAGGAAGTATATTGTATTCTTCTAGGGAATGGCAGAAAGCGAAAAACTTTAATGTTGCATCCTCTACTTTTGCTGCTGCGGCCATCCCCTTAATATTGTGCTGCATTTTCCCAAAATTCCTTATAAATATATTAGTAGGAGAGAGTTGTAGTCAATGGAGACCAGATTTCGTGTATTCTTCCCTAAACTGGTATCTGCCAAATTTTTCCTTCCTTCCTTCCTGAAAAATTTGCACACTGCTCATCGGGCAGAAGACACCCATGGGCTCCATGGATGAGAATGATGGGAGTTGTATTCCAGCACATCACAGCTCGGGAACAGGCTAGGGAAGCACACTTTAAAACGTTCAGGAAGCTTCAGCTAATGCTATAAAACCAGTTTGGTGCAGTGGTTAAAGTGGGAGTTCTAGTCTGGGTTCTAGTGTGTGTTCTCTTCTCCATTTGGCCATGAAGCTCACTGAGACACTTTGACCCAGTCACTGAATCTCAGCACAACCCGCCTCACAGCGTTGTTCTGAGGACACTATAGAGGAGAAAAGGACCATGTAAGCTGCTTAGGGTTCTTCGCAAAGAGAAAATAAGTGGGATACAAATGCAATAAATAAATATGAGTACTAGATTTGATAGACCACTGGTTCCACATGCTAAGGCTTTCCACATTCTCCAATATTAAAGGTGAGATGAGGCAGGGAGAGAAAAAATAGCAATTATCTGCTCTCCTATCTGAAGTCCTGGTGCTGTTTCTGCTTCAAATGACTCCAGTCAAATTGTGGCAAACTCTCATCATTACAGGCGATACAAAAGATTATCCCTTGGCATTTGCAGAAAACAGAGGGACAATAGGAGCAACAAAGAGAAGGCCTTGCCACAGCAACCTTCTCGAAAGTGCTCACAGCCACATCAAACATCAGAAGTGTTTGAACTTAAGCAATTAAAACAAGTTGTCAGGGACACAAGAAGCTCTTCAGACAAACACAAAAGCAGCATGGACGTTATCCACCAGTGTCACAAACCTTCAGCCTAGATGTATGGTCACAGCTGAGTTAGTAGGGTATGATTTTATTTTTTTTAAACAACCCTACATAGCAGCCATTATGTAGTCAGGGAGGCTATTTTTTTCCGCTCCTGTATTCTTCTTCCCTGTGGTTTTTCCTTCTGTCTCAAAGTTTTTTTTAATGTTCTTATATATGAGCTCCCCACATTACATTTTCATCCTCTGTCTTTATCCCTTTTTGTTTCATATCTTTTATTCTTCCACCTCTACTCTTCCTTCTGTACATTAAACCATTTTTCTGTGATTTTTTTCTTCCAGGTTCTTTTTATGAGAGTAGTGCGTCTGTGCATGGTTTTTTTTAAAAACCCTTTTCTCTGTCCTTTGTTCTCTTTTCTTTTGCACCATTACACTTCCGTTTCATCTTCTAGCATTCATGCCATTTTATTCTCTACACTTACTACTTCAAAATTTGGCCTGACTTTCTGAGCAGCTTATTGAAGTTGTTAATGGGGTAGGTCACATGCCAAAGTTTACATGGCTTAAGGTATTCCTTTGAATTGGGAAACAACTGTCAAGTTACTTCACAGGATGTCACCCTCAGGGCTCGTGTTGCATAGGAACACACTCCTGCTTTGGTTTTCTGAATGAAGCGTTCCTCAGAGTAAGGATGCCTAGTGCCACAGAGTGCATCAAAAAGAGCCTCGTTTCAACACCTGTCAATATGTAGCAATCAATGTCTGGTAAGACTGTACAATGAGACCAGACATGATTGTTAAGGTGAGGTGTCCCCCAGACTTCCCTGTCTTGCTTTCAGGCTGCAAACTTAGGGAATTTTACCAATATTTCAAGGAGCCCTGCAATCAGGGGTGAAGTGTTTTCCCCAGCAATGACTGGCAGCCATTATTACCTTCTGTTGCTGGATGCCGGCTCTCATCGTTCCGTAATCCTCAAGAGGACAGAGTGGGGACAAAGCACTGCCCTCAGTTGACTTAGCTTCATGGCACTGCATAGCCAATCGCATATTTCTTGCTCTCATTCATGGCACTGCATAGTCAATCAGATGCTCTGCTTCATGGTGCTACACAGCCAGTGAGATACCTCCTGCCCTCATTCATGGTGCTGCATAACCAATCAGATACTTCTCGCCCTCGTTCAGGATTCTGGGGTTTCAGAAAGAGAAGAACACTGTCTCTCAGCTGCCACAGGGAACACGACGGCCAGTGCAACCAGGACAGTGAACAAGAACTAACAGGAAAGGGAAGGCCTGCAGTATGCGTGATCAAAGGAGAGGAACTTTCCGGTGTCACCCCGACACCAGAATGCCCTCCCAAAGTAGGTATGATTAGTGCCAGTTTCATTTCTTTTTGGATTCAAATGAAAGTATTTATTTTTGCACAAGCATTTCAACATTGTTCAGTTTTGCCTGTTAAAATGTAAAAATGAATTTGTTTTTAAATGGGATAGATTGATTCCTTGCTGGTTGAAGAGCTTCTTTATCCATTTATGTTTTCATGTGTGATTGCATATGTTGGATTTTTCCCTCTTAACGTAGAGTCACACTACTCTGGGATGGACAAAGGACGGTTTATAGATTTTGGAAATGAGTAAATTTTAACAGGTTCCCTTCCTCCCACAAAACAACCTCCACAGGAGCTGTTGACTTAGCCCTCTCCCCAGTAATGACTAGGGCTGCAACGCATATCTGAGTTCCGAGGAGTGAGGGTTGCATATGAATTGTAACAGGGTGTCCCTGGGTCATTGACATCTACATCCATAGGCTGAATAGAGGAAATAGTGCCACTGGGGATAAACACTGAGGTGCACTTAGAGCAATTGTGCGGAGCGGGGAAGGACACAGAATGGCCCATCCGCATTGTCGCCATCCATAGCCAGTGATCTGGATGGCAAACGGCAACGCATGCTCGTGAGGCATTCCGTGGCATTCATTCAAGTAGCTGGTGACTTAGAAACAGAGAAACAGAGGGGGCCTCCCGGGCCATCTAGTCTGATCCCTGGCTCTGCCCAGCTCTGCTCACAACATGCCCGCCATGTGCATGTCCAGCCTATCCTTGAACACCCGCACCGATGGGGCCTCAGCCACCTCCCGTGGAAGCCCATGCCACACCCTTGGGCTCCCAACTGTCAGGAAGGACTTCCTGGCATCCAAAGGGAACCTTGGTTGCTTGAGGTTGGCTCTGTTGGAGGGCATCCTGCCCTCCTCTGTGTGACACCCCCTCACATACCTATATGTCACCAACAGAGTCTCCTCCAGGCTGAAAAGACCCAGTTCTGTCAGTCTCACCTCATATGCCTTTCCCTGCAATCTGACCACTATCCTGTAGCCCTGCACTGCACTGATTCTTACCTGGCTATATCCTTTCTGTAATGTGGAACCCAGAACTGAAGACAGTACTCCAGTTGCGGGCGCACCAGTGTCATGTAGAGTGGTAGTAATACCTCTTTTGATCTAGAAGCCACACTGCTGGCTATGCAGCCAAGGGTGGTGTTCGCCCTCTTGACCACCGCATCACACTGCTGACTCATGTTTAGCCTGCAGTCAACCAGCACCCCGAGGTCCCTTTCACAAGTGCTGCTCTCCAGCCACTTGTCCCCTAACCTGTACTTATGACACCCATTCCTATGCCCCAGGTGCGAGACCTTGAGGAGGAACTCTTGGACAATGGTCTGGCACAAGGTGAAAACTGCATTCCTGTCAGCCAAAGGCAGCATAGCTGGCATCTGCCCGGGGGGTGGGGGTAAAATGAATGACCTGTTCTGAAAAACTTAGCCTAATATCTGCTTGCAGGTCTGCTTTGGTGGGCAAGTGTCTCAAATACACAGTGTCACTTTTGTGAAAATGAAGATATTAATGGAAACAGGAAAGAATGTGTTGAGAATCCATTACATGATCATCTTCACCCCAGCAATTCAAATTCAGTCGACTTGAAGTGCACAGACCAATTTTTGCAACAAAATTGTTGGGTGCCAAACTCAAGAAAGTTGTTGACATTTTTTTTTCATCCTATCCACTGAAGAGTACTGTTACAAGCCATTGTAAAGTGCTGCCAGTGAGTATAAGCCTTACACGGCAAAGGATTTCTGTTCGTTTGCATAAATCCTACTGGCTGAGTGTAATGGGAAATTAACTCAGAGACTGTTTTTGGTTGTTTATTCTGTTTGTTTTAATTATTTCAAACAGCAATGTTTGTCAATGTGATTGACACTAAACCCTTCTTTCGGCTGGTTTGGAATAAATATATGAACATTACAGTTTGTCACTGTAAGCATACAGAATAGGAGGCATGGTGAGCTTTGCAAGAGTTTTTTTTTTTTTTTTTTTTGGAGTTGCTATCTCTCCGTCTTGTTGATTCAAGAACAGAAGAGGCCTGCTGGAAGAAGTGCGGCATCTTGTCTTCCACAGTGGTCCACCAGATGTCTCTGGGAGGCCTCCAGGAAAGACATGATGAAGAGGCCTCTCCTGGCTGCTGATTCCCATATCCACCCACCTGTAATTGAGCCTGGATGAACACTGCCAAAGCGGCATCCCTCTTCTTCACATGTGGAGGAAGGTTGATGGTTGTGCAACTGTCGCTGTGTGAGCTTTCATAGACTTCCTTTGAGCTCAGATTGCTTTCCAAGCCAGGACCAAGCTCAAGAAGAAGCCCAACAAACAGAAGAGAGCTGGATCCTGACAGTTCCTAGCCTTATCCTCCACCAATTTAGCTAATCCTCTTTAAAAGCTATTTGCACCCCTGGCAATCACAGTAGCTAAAGTGCAGTAAATTCTGTACTTTAATTATGAACTTTTCTACTCTTAGCCCACTATAGAAATTATCAATGCGTTCAGAATCAAGATCCAAGCACTACATGAGGAGTTTTTCCTTTCTTGCTTTTCACTTACCTAACTTCTAGGTGGCACTGTGGTATAATGGAATAATGCAAATGCACAAAAGGAAATCACGCTTTCTTTTGGCTACACAATTAAATGCTGCATTTTTCTGCTCTAAGTACACTTTTTGAGGGGACTGATTAGACACAGAAGCAAAACTGAGTTTTGTCTAAAGAATCCATAAATAATCATGTGTTGGAAAAATAAGAACATGAGAAATAACTTGTGAAGAAAAGTCCAAAGTTCTCTGTGAAGAAGTGCTTCCTTTTATCTGCCCCGAATCTCTTCATTTTCATGAGATGGGCCTGTTTTCTGGAGCAGGGATTATCTCCCTGTTTGCTCTTTCTATATAAAGCAGTATTTTATACACCTTTCTCATTATACCCCTTACAAACTATTTTTTCCCAAAGTTAAGAAACCCCCAAAGCTGTAATCACTCATGGCAGGGCAGTTACATGTTTAAAGATAGGTTAAGGAGGATATATTTGAATGCATTTCTTAGGAATTGTCATATTTTGTTTGTTTCTTAGCACCAAAAGAGGCACATTTAAACCATATCACCTGTTTATCTAAATACGAGTCCACAAAGCAATTGTCATAAAATCCTGCATCTACAGGTACCTGGATGAACCCAGAATCACATTTTATTGTGTGATCTACCTATACGTAGACCTAAGTAGACTCTCTCTAGGACATTGTCGAAGTCAGTCTGGTTAAAAAAAAAAAATGTCCCCAAATTTCACCTGCTGCCTTTTACAGTTTTCTTTCCATAAATGCTGGGCATAAGATGTCCCAGAATTTGCATGAGATGTGTTGGACCCCAAACCAAGGCCAGAAAAGAGATAAGCCACAGATCCTCTTAGTCACTTTTGAAAGTCAAAAAAATGTGCTAAAACCTCTAGCAAACAGTAAAAAATCTATTGAGAGGAAAGCTCTTTTATGCTGATTTAAAGTATGCAGGCCAGTCTACTACCGTCCAGACAAAGGTCAATAGGCCAAGCACTGTCATACATTGCTGCAAGAAAATGTAAGTCTTAAATTACTTGTACTAGCTGAAACCTGCAAACCCTTCTTACGCTGATTTAAACCTTCATTCCAAGAAAGGCCTTTCATATGCAGCAGTTGCCTTGCCTGATCCACTTTTGTCTGGGGTGACAAAGTCACCCTAAATATAACTAATGCTTGGTTTCAAATTCTCATGCAGCATGAAAGTTAAGCATCACTGCAACAGACAGGATTATGGTTCTGAACCCAGTATAAAGGAGTCCCTGCTTAGCCAGCAGCTAATAAGGGGCAGTGCTCATCTCCATTTCTAAGGCGGTAAGCCAGCACTTTCCCAAGATAGTCTCACAGTCATGTGGCCAGCATGACATCATGGAGCGCTGTTACCTTCCCACTGAAAAAAAAGTGTGATGGATGCTATTTCTGCCTCCATGCCTTCCAGATGCCACCTCCAGAGGTTTCCAAAGCAGGAAAGTCTCAATGCATTTCCTGTATGCTAGGAGACCATCATCCTGGGTGGACACCCTCAAAACACACATGCCACCTGGGCAGTCTTCCCCACTATGGTGAGATGGGTTGTTATTTCTATTTACATTATACGTCTTAGTTCTAAGTTTGCATCTGTACCAAATGGGTGGCCCTTTGGGGTGCCACACATGAGACACAGGTCTCCTTCTTCCATCTCGTGCCTCCCAAGATGGGCTTGCCCTCACCAGAAAGAATGCTGATGTTGGTCAGTTGACGTGCCAGGAAGACACGGTCTCTTCCAAAGCTCCAGATTAGCAAAGCATCACACTCGGGCACAGTGCCGAATGCAACACCTTTTAAGCCAGTGTAAACCATATGACAGTATCCAGAATGACAAAGCCTTGCAACCAAGTGCAGTGTCCAGATTTTTTTTAGCACAGGTTCTCCTTTAAACCTCAACCAAGTGTTTTGAAGGCAAGAACTGATGAAAGAAGGAAGTTTCAGCTCTATTCTGATCTTTATGTTTTTTGACGGGCTTATTGGTAAGCTAGAAATAGGACAGTTGGGTATCCATCATTGCAACATATATGAAGATTTAGTGAGATTGATGCAGAAGGAAAGGACGAGTGCATTAACCAATCTATCTGTCCAAAAGTCAAGGGTACTGTTAACCAAGAAGTACATTACGGTGATTCCATCAAAATGTTCTGTTATTTATTTAACTTTTCCATTTTCATTTTTATTTGGGTAAGATAATTGCTTGCGATAAGCCGCCTTTGCAGAAAGCTGGAAGCATGGAAGAAACGCAGCTGCTAGACTGGAATATGTACTTTCAGCAGCAGCATTAGAGCTGTGTGAGGGCCAGCTTTATTTGCATATTGAAACAATCTCAATTAAAGTCTTTTATCAGACAACTTCAAAGGAAGAACCTCTTGAAACACAGTATTTCCCCCCTTACTGTGAACTATAGACTATTAGGGTTCTGATATGCTTATCTGCATTTGTATAGATGACCATTTTTGCATTGATATCATAAGTAATAAAATGTACATTTCTTCTAGGGCGTCCTCACACTACAGCATTATTATTCTTTATGCAGCACTCAGTGAAACTGGAAGGATGAAAAAATTGTTGCTGGCAAAGGTAGAATTCAGTGCTGCTATCAATTTTTATTTAATATCACCTTTTCCTAAAAATCTAGTCTGGGTAGCAAAATAACATTCAAGGGAGCTATTTACCCTTGCATTAGTGAAGTACAAAGCTATGCCTGTAGAAACCCCTACTGAAAGAGCATGCCAATTCCCTTAGCCCTGTAGGAAGCGACTGCTGGTGAACCCGTCCACCAACAGATTGCCACCAGCACCCAAGGGGACGAACTGGGAGGAGCTTGTGTTACGGTGGAAGAGGAATGGAAGTTGGCACCTAAGTTTGTCCAGCAGCTTTAACATTCTGCCTGCAACTCAGGTGGCATAAACATTTTTAAACACCCATTAATATCTGTGGAATGCCTCTACTGCCTCCTTCTTTGACCCATTAGCCACGATGGGGGGATAGGAACCAAACTAACTCTGAAGGCAATGGTAGATCATGGTCAGTATACAAGATTCTGCCATGTATCTCTTATGCATACAACTGGATGTAAGAAATTCCTGAGTCAGTGTGCTGCAATAGTCGGAGTGCTGACCGGGCCCTGAGAAATCCTGCACTTGAAACAAGAAACTCCCTGGGTAACTATGGGCCAGTCACTGGCACTCACCCACTAATCTACCTGGCAGGACTGTTGTGATAAAATGGAGAGAAGCCGGCAGATTGTGTAAACGGTGTTGGTTTCCTTGCAAGAGGAAGGAAAGTAGTATGTAAATGTCATAGTTGGCTAGAGGGATGGACGGATGGTGCAATATAGCGTTTTGACACCCTGGACACAAATAGAGTTTTTGATGACGAGGCATTTGGTCAGAGTGATTTGCACAAACAACAAGGCAAGTGGACCAAAAAGCATTATGTACTTGAGATGTTGTCACAAAGAGGAAGGCCAGGATCTCTCCTCAGCCATCCCAGAGTGCAGGACACAGGGCAAGGGGCCCAAGTTACAGAAAGCCCAATTCTAGCTAGCTATCCGGAAAAATTTCCTGTCTCTTAGAGCAGTATGACAATGGAACCGCTTACCAAGGGAGGTGGAGGCATTCAGGATGCAACTGGACAGCCATCTGAGAGGCTTATCTTGGAGTCTGGACTGGGCAGGGGATTGGGCCCTCTGCCCCCTTCTGACTCTACTGTTCTGTGATTCTTGTCTAGGGAGTGGCTTGAACAGAAAGTAACTTACTGGGTTCCATTTGTTCTGAACAAATTATTTTCACGATTTCATCATTCTGATGAGTAATGAAAGGGAATGAACAGGTGCAAGCGGGCACTGCCTTGATCACCCATGCATGCGCACGGGTTATTCGTTTGAGGATCTGGCCTATGGCTACATATTGAGATATTCCCCGTGGCTTTTTCTGGTGACTTCCTTGTTCTCTTTTGCATAATGCCAAAGACATTGCACTGTTTCAGGGTATTTGGGGGAAGTGGTGGCCACCAGGGAGTCCTGTTTGTGCTTTCCTCTAATGTCCCAGATGAATGGGCATTTTGGGAAAATGAAATGGTAGCCACCAGGAGTCAGTTGCTTAAATGGGCCCTGCCATCACTGCCATGGGTGGCTATAAGGAGTGAAGGGAGGGGAGGGACCATTGAAGTAGGCTAAAACGCACAGAGAATGAATATGTAATATGTACTGAAATAAAAAACGTAAATATGTTACATAAAATAATGAATGTTTTATAAAAACCTAGGAAAACAAACAATGGCTTTAATAGGGAAAAATGCAATAACACAGTGGGCTGTGAATATTTGCATGCCACTGGGGACAGCCCTGCTGGCAGGACCTTCAAATTGAATTACCTTATTTTGATATTCCGTAGTCCATAATATAGGGATAAAGCAGTGGGCAAGGTGTGGCCTTAAGGATTTTCACTACAGCTCCCATCCGCCCTCCCCACTGGCTGTGCTGGCCAAGGCCAGTGAGAGCCACCAAAGCATCTGCAGGGCCATGAGGGAAACGAGATAAATAGCATTTTCCTATTACACCTGAGAGTTCCCCTTAGTTATACTGAGGCCGCTATTAGCAGGAACACTGTGTGCTCTTATTACAGCAAGGGCGAGGAGTGAGCGGACCTTCAGAAGTCGTTAGACTGAATGCCCTGCCAGTCCTAGCCCATGGAGCCAGTAGGGAGAGGTGAGGGAAGCTGCAGTCCAACAACATCCGAAAGATCCTTCCATCACCCATCTCTGCACTGCATTTTCCTGCACACTGAGATGTATAAACCTGTTTCAGCTTTGAACGGTCATCTCAAGACTTCTTTCCTTTTTCCATGCCATTCATTTACAGGTTGTACAATAAAAAGGATGTTTCATGCTTCAACGGCTCAACCAAGACAAGATTCAGGTGGTGCTTTAGAGGATGCAATTCAGAGGATCCCGTCAGGAGCATTTTCTTGCTGATCAGTTGTTTTCCTTTAGTTGGCTGGCTTTTTGCCAGACCACTATTTAAAAAGAAGAGGTCATCTTAGCGGACATCGAAGAGAGAGAATATGGGAGGCGGAATCCAAGCAGAATATATTTTGCACAAGGGGCTGCCAGGGGGAAGGGGGAAGTACACAAGTCAGTACTAGATGTACAGCAGGTACATCAGTTCAAGAGGGAGCTGGACAAGTAGAGAGAAATGGAGTGAGCTGCAGCAGAGATACGTGGGTATAAGATGGTGAGCTGTCGCAGAAAGCGATTTATGCTTCCTGCGTGGAGAGATGTGGGCCTTTGATGAACTGGGTGGTTTGTTCTTGCCCATTATTATTTGTATGTCTCCAGGAGGTACTCTGGGCTATCACTGCAGCTACAGTAATAAAATATTAAGTTAATAATATTGCTTGTCCTTGACCCATCCTTCACGTTGCATAGAGAAGTACATTTGATTCTCTCCTCTTGGGCCTTCCTTCCCTATTGCATCAGAAGAGTAAATGTTTCAGCAAAGGTTGCTTATGACACATGGATTCTCTCGGCTCCATTGGTGCACAGATGACTTGACCACAAAAAAGCATTTTCCAGAAGGTTTACTTTAACTGCATGAATTCTTAGAAATGCAATTCATTATACACCATAATGGCCTTTCCACTCAACAAGAAGCATCCCCAGAACAAGAAGCATCCCTGTGCAGTGCTCAAAGAACAGCAGCTCCTCATGCTGCTTGTGGGGTGCTTGATCATGGGGCACCCACCAGGGAAGCAGCCCCCCAACTGCACCAGTTACAGCCGTCTTCTGAGCAGCCGCTACTGCCAACAAGAAAGTTGCCACTTGTGCAACCAGGGCTCAGCAACCTTTGGCTAGCTGCAATTTGCAGTCTCTAAAAGAACCGTGACTCTGCCAATATCTGCACTTATTTTGGGTCCTCATAAATTCAGCTAAAACAAGGTAGACTCAGACAAGCCATGCTGTGTTTCCTTAGGGTTTTTTTTAATCCTACCGTAAGTTAATGTCTTCTATTTAAGGCTTCAGGGCTTTTCTTTTCCCCTGATATCAAAGTACAAAGGGCATATCCATAAAAATAAAAAAGATTAAAGAATATTATTTAATTATCCCTTTGGGTATGAAAAATAGGAAGTTCAGTATACAGGAAGTCATTTACCGGTGCAACGTGTATTGTCATCCTTGTGTTTTTCACAAAAGGAGTTGCTGATGTCTCTTGAGAAAAAATTTCTATATCAACGGAAGGCCTTCTTTCCTCTAAGAGCTAAACATAGAAATTGCTGTCCTCTAATGAATGTAGGAAGTTCTTCCTGTGCAGAGGAAACAGTTTAAAAAACACGTTTAAAATCCCAACTTTTTTCCATATTTTTATACATTAAAAACAATTTGGCAGTCTTTCCTAACCTTATGCTTCCCAGATGTCTTGGACTACAGCTCCTAACATCCCCAACAAGCATGGTCATTGGGGGAAAGTAGAAGCAGCCAGACCGGGGGGGAAACTGCTGTGAGGAGGACATGGGGGAGAAACAAAGCTGCATTGACAGTCAAGCATCAGTTTTTTCTCACTAGCTCTTTCCTAAAGATGATTATCTCTACATTTGTAGAACCTCATTAAATGAACATGTACTTACCAAGGTAACATGTAGTTCTGCCCTCAGATGAAACATCCAAGACATTTTGAAAGAAGAAATCTAAGTTTGCTTTTTAAGTAACACCGGTGAACTTTTTCAGGACCAACTTTCTGCATGCTTTTTATGTCGCACTTTCCCTAAAATAATAGCTCAAATAATTCTGGATCTGAAAAGGTTCAAGATGAACAAAAAAATTAAGAATAAAATGCTGATATAACCAATAAAGACTGCTGGGGTGTGTCTGCATGTGTGTAATTACATGGATCAGTAGATGTATATAAAATGAAGACTTTTTGGCAATTAGATGCTTCTGTTTGAAGTGGGCTGACAAACTACCTCCAGGGCCCGTGTTTGCCACTGCTTCTTTTATTTATTTGTTTAATTTTTAGCCAGCCTCAGGAAGGGTGTGTGTTCTTCTCCTCTCACCAATGTGATCCTCATGACAGTGTAGATAGTTCTGAGTGTAGATCAACTGTGAGGCAGGACAGGCTAAGAGAGAGGTGATTAACCCTATATTAGCCAACTAATTTTGTAACTGAGAGAAGATGTGAGCCTATATCTTACAGTCCTAATCCACTTTATAACTGTTGCACCCCATAGGAGTTCATGTCCTATCAACACCATGTAAAAACCACATTATACTTCAGGCTACTTGCCTGTAAATCTTTGTGATGCTGTTTCCCTCTCCTTCATGTCCCTTCTTAAAGACCACTTTTTCATGACCTCTTTGAGACAATTCCTACACCCCAGTAGAGAGGAAGCCTGCATCTCGTTCATTGCTGGCTGTTCAGATGGACTTATTGGACCGTGATGAAGAGGAGGTGGAGGAGTGGGGGGTGAGGACTGATGCTTCAAAACTGCCTAGTGTAGTTTCTTGGACAGAGTGTGAGAATCGACCTGTTTTGGAAGGGAAGGAAGTGGAGGGCAAGCAAATGAGAGACCCAATAAGGGTCAAATAGTCCAAGATCCAGCAAGGAGGTTTTGGGAGAAATGAGCAGCTCAGCTGGAAGAGCTTCTCCATTTGAGCCATCTCGTCCTGAGGCAGCAAGAGCCACCCCGGGGGAGGAGTCGGGATCTTTGCTGAATGGGAGGGACAGAGGGGGAGCTTCCAATTTGGATTCAGCTCTTTACAGGGGCAGAAGTGGGGGAAACCAAGCCAGCTCTCAGCATCGTGACTGGTTCTGAGCCTGGCCCTTGAGCCTGTAAGCCCTGAACTGGGACCCAGACTAACCAGAAACATCCTCCATACCAATAATCAGTGCATGCAAGGGGCAGGAGGAGAATTAGTCTTCGATCCAGAGGCCTGCCCTTTAAGGCCTTGCAAACCTCAAGGTAGGGCTGGAGCTTGGAGGTTCCAAACTGTGTTGGTTGTTTACATGGTGCTGCAGCTGCTGGTCTGTATTGCCCTACTGTGCTTCTTGGGCTTCTTGTCCAGGTCAGAAGGAGACACTTCTGGCCATTGCTCAGTAAAGCACCACACCTGTCAACAACATTACTTCAATTAATCAATGCTATGATGTTTCCTCCCCTCCATTCCCTCTCTCTCCCTCTCTGCACCCGTGATTCCTTGATTTAGCAATGTCCAATGATGGTGACAAAGATGGCTAACAATTTTTTTGATGGAATTCTCAAGGACAAAGTGCATTTTCATAGCTGTCCATGGGAAGCTGGATATTCTCATAGCTGTCTGTACATGTTCTGTCTGCACATGGAGCGTCTATCCCCCATCCCTCTTCCCAGGCGCATGATTATGGGAAACCTGAGCATGCACAGAAGCCGATGGGGCTGGTTCCAGATTAAGCTAGTTGGACCAAGTCTGTTATGATGAACTAAAATCTCAGTGAGTTCAAAGGGAACCAAGTACAAATAAATTAGCCCGGATCCAACTGAACGGGTTCATCCCATGTGTTCATCCCAGTGCATACTCTCCAGTCAAAACTAGCACCTTACCACATTGCTGAAACCTGTAAATACAAACATTCCTGTATTTAATTACTAAAATTCAAGCAAACATTTTATGAAGACCCCGCTTTGATTTTATTTTTTACTAGCCAAAAAAAAAAAACCACCCAGCAGGAACAAAAACTGCAAGAAAACTAAATGTTGCTTCTCTGATAACTGATAATTAAATTGCAAGATTTCAGCTAATGAGGTGGGGATGGACAACCTATTCAGCACTGAGGGCCACATCAGAAATATATCACAACCATGAGAGCGGTAGCTAATTTGCAGGTTTACTTGCATATAATTAGCACAATTTACAGGGCATCAGCCTGCCAGATGCCAGCTAGTTGCTGAACATGTTCCACTTATTCAACAACATTCCTATTTTGAAATGAAGAATCCCTCTCTCTCTCTCTCTCTCTCTCTCTCTCTCTCTCTCTCTCTCTCTCTCTCTCTCTCACACACACACACACACACACACACACGAGAGAGAGAGAGAGAGAGAGGGAGAGAGAGAGAGAGAGAGAGAGTCAGCCTTTGAAAAACCTGATGGGCAGATTTGTCCATGAAAGAATAAAACTAGCTTTAACCCTCTGCCCCTAATGTTCTCCCTTATTGAAGTCTGTAATAATTCCCTACATCTATGAGGACTAAAATTCCAAGGGATGACTTTTTCAAATGAACAAATAGATAAAGAGCAAATTTATGAACCAATATATCAAATTGGTGACTTCATCTCAAGATAGAACCAGTGCCCCAGTAGCATGGCCATGGATATCCACCTAGACATCCACTGGTTCCCAGTGAGGTCCAAAGCTTAGGTGTCCTCCTTGCTCCAGAGCTGTCACTGAAGACCCAGGTGGTGGTGGTGGCAAGGAGTGCCTTCCTCCAGCTTTGGCAGGTTCATCATCTGTGTCCTTACCTGGACGAGCACTGCCTAGCAACAGTGATACATGCTCTAGTAACTTCCTGGTTGGATTACTATAACGCGCTCTAGGTGGCGTTGCCCTTGAAAACGGTCTGGATACTTCAATTGGTACAAAATAAAGCTGCCAGTTGCTGACAGGGACCATTCTTATATAATGCCAGTCCTCTACCAGCTCCACTGGTTTCCAGTTGAAATCTGGGTCCAATTCAAGGTGCTGGTTTTAACGGATAAAGCCCTAAATGGCTTGGTACTGGGATACCTGAAGGAACATCTCCTTCCTTATATGCCTTCACGCCCCTTAAGATCTGCGGGAGAGGCTCTGCACCAAGAACCCTCCCTGAAGGAGGTAAAGAGGACATCTACTCAGAGTAGGGCCTTCTTTGCGGTGGCACCCAGACTGTGGAATGCACTCCCCAGAGAGGTTCACCTGGCACCTAGCTTATATTCTTTTCAGCACCAGGTGAAAACCTTTTTATTCAAATGTCATTTTAAAAATTAATAATTTTAGAAGTTTACAGTTGTTTTTGTATAATCTGTATTGGATTATATTTTTACTGATTATATATTATTCTATTGTATCGCCTGATTGATTGTTTTCATCAGTTGTTGGTTTTAATATTCTAAGCTGTCCTGAGATGTTGTTGTAAGGAACAGCATATAAATGTTTTAAATAGATAATCAATCAATTCAAATCCATTTCCCACCATGCCCCTACTGTAGCATTGCGGCAAAGCATTGTGGGAAATTCAATGGCAGCTCCCACTGAGTGCCATGCTTCTGCTTGATGCTACGGCCACATAAGCCCACTGAGGGGCACGGGCAATGTAGTCGGGGCCCTCCAGTTGGCATTCTGCCAAGTGGCCCCTCGAACCTGAACCTGCCCTTCCTTCACAGCTCAGGTGCCTTTTCAGTGCAGCAAGTCCTGCACAGAGGAGACCATCCCAGCACTAGCAGCCAGACGAAAATAGTCCGCTACCCGGGCAACAAACCCCCGAGCAGCGTTTCCAGTGGTCAGTATTCCAAAGAGCACGGGGAAAGAGACATCTATAGATGCCTTTTGATGCTCTCTTTTTGTGACTGAAGACCAGGGTGCAATGTTGGTTTGCAATGATGCTTCTCTCCCTCTTATACGCCACGGGAAAAAAAATATGGGCATGTGAAACCTCCAGGAAGAATGCCTTCATTGAGTATACTCTGTTCAGATCAATGGATCTGTGCCGAAAATCTATTAAGTACAGGGATCATGACTTTGTTGGTTCACACTGTTGCTTTCTTCCAGAAATGTATCTATACATGCCCAGAATCATTCACAAGCATGGCTTCATCCCAGGTTTTATAGGTCTTAAGTTACAATACCTGTAGTTCTTCCACCAGCTTATTTTGCAGTTTCAACATTCAATAGTTAGTAGTTTTATATATATGTAAGAGTTCTTGTGTATGCATATTTTTGCTTACACACAAATATACATGGTGTGCAATGCACTGTGGGTTGCCATGTATTAGTCTTGAACACCCAATCCTGGGCTTCCAAGATGAGTTCAGAAGGATCTGATGAATGCAATGCAGATGCTTTAAAACTTACATCCAAATCCATAACATAACCAAATTCATTGTGTAGTGGAATCCTATATTCCTTCCCAAATTCAATTTTAGATTAAATCCAGAGGTGTCCCTAGCTAGGTAAGGGTTTGGGGTCGAAAATGCTGGACTCTGGCTCAATGTGATCATGTTTTGTTTCCCACTTGAAATGCAGTATAGACCATTTCACTCAGCAGAAATGTTGCCATTGATCTCAGAGAGAGGTAAACTGTGTCCTTGCTTATTAACAAAGCACGTGCCAGGCCAAGCTCGTCAATTACTTTGTTCCTCAAAGGACAACAGTTTGCCAATAATTGTTTTTATCCAGAAAGGTTTTGTCTAAAAAAAAATCATGGCAGAGAGTGATGGAAAACATTTCAGCTCTCTTCAGATTTTGCATAAATCTGAGTAAGCATCTGCAAATGTGTATTATTTAGTATTAGTATTAGTACTGCTGCTGCTGCTACTACTACATGTGAAGTCTTCTGGAAGAAAGCCAGATAAAGTAGAGATTATTTAAACATGCATTTTCCAATTCTTTCCAATATACCACTTAATTCATTTCTTGGGCCAGTCACACTTTTAAACTAATGTGGATGCCTTTGTGTGATGGAAAACCAATCCAGAAGGGAATCCAGCTCGATGCCTCCTGCCCATCATCTTAACTCTGGGCATGGAAAACCAAGGCAAAGAGAGTAAGTCCAACATTCTTGGACGGAAATCACACCTTCCACACTTTTACTTCAGCACACCTACTGTACATAGTAGCTTTGCTGTTTCCAGTATTCACCATCTGTTGGGATGGCATGATGCCTACACACATGTTGGATGATACATAGGTGCCAGGCAACAATGCGGATTGATGGGCAGTTTGCACAACTCTGCAATTTCAGTCTCTTGTGCACGGAGGCTGTTCTTCGCCAGAAATGAAGCACTGGCACTTTTCATCTCCATAGACTTGTTTGCACCTGTTGACACTTCCATGCCAAAAAAGAAGGAAAAGCAATACTTGAGCAAGTGAAATAAATAAGGCACTAACTTTGCAAGCACTATCATTTCCTAATCACTAATGCTCTACCCTGGTGCCAGAAGCCTGGAAGACCCTTGCCCATGGTCATGTATCACCTTCCCAGAACGACAAGGTGATGCTGTTTTCTTTTCTGCTCCTTGAACTTCCAAAGCTTTTGCTGTGCATTTCTAATTCACCAGTAGAAACATCTGCTGAAGGTCATATGAGTCTGGTGTACGACTGATGGGCTTCACCTCAAGACCAAGGCAGGACTAGGGTGCTCACTGAACAACTAGAAAGAAAGAGGGCAGAAAGACCCAAGATATGGGGTTGGTAGGCAGTACGAAGAGAGATAACTACCAAAGGATATACGACACAGTTCTAGGCATGTCTAGACAGAAAGAAGTCTCACATCTCACAGTGTTCCCCCAGCATTTCCTTGATCTTCTGTCTGAACATGGCTAGGATTGCACCCTTGATAATTTTGAGGGCTCAAAGCTTTTGTCAGCATAGGGCACTATCCTAGGCATGTTTAGGCAGCAAAAAATCCTACAACTTCCAGCATTTCCCAGCCAGTTTGGGAATGCAGGCCTTACTGCTGCCTGGACTTGCACAGGATTGTGACCTTATTCAACAGATTAATCAACAAACACCAGTGTTCCTGCTTAATCAGAGGGGGGCAATTTTAAGCAGTGAGGACTGATTAAAATTAATCAGTGGGACTAAGAGGACACTTGCATTTATCTGAAATATTTCTATGCTGCTCCTTAGCTAAAAAGAGTCACAGCATGGCTTGCATCTAGCCAATTGAACACACAGTCCAGATTGCCAGAGGCTTACAATCTACAAACACACAACACAAACTCAAAGAATGGGCAGGGAAAAGGGGAAATGCCTTTTTCAGTGGAATCGATGGGGTGGTCCTGCTCACCTTTTCCTCCCCTCTGTACAGATCCAATGGGAGAGGCAGAAGCCTGCTAGGAATGACTCCTGGTAGCAACACTGGAAGAAGGAGGCCCTTTCAACAGTGTCTGCATTAATTTGCATAATGTGTGGCCACTTTTGGTCCAGGTATGTTATTGGAATAAGGGATTCAGGGAGAGGAAAAGAAGACGAAATTAAGGGGTCTATTTATTTATATCTAATATTTTAATATTGAAGTATTAAAAAGCCAGTGTGGCATAGTAGTTAAGAGTGTAGGACTGGGACTCAAGCAACTGGGATTCTAGTCCCCCTCCAGCCGCAAAGCTCACTGGGTGACTTTGGGCCAGTCACAGACTCTCCTCCTAACCCACCTCACAGGGTAAGATAAGACTGAGAGGAGGAGAAGAATTATGTAAGCTACCTTGTGTTCCTTGGAAGGAAAACGGCAGGATATTAATATAATACAGAATAACAACATCCGTGGGAGATTCTGTTGCTTAAAATGTACATTTACCCTTTTGCATTTTTTCTGCAAAGTTTCAAAAACATTTTCCATGTAGAACACCCTGCATGCCACCCACCACCACCAGCTCTGACCCCAGCCCTCCCCGGCAAGCCGTTCCTGAGCAAATTGTTCCAAGAAAAGAGGGCCATCAGGCAGGGGGCGGGCTCCCTGCTCCTGCTTTATCCGAACAATTTTCGGTGACAAATGGCCTTGCAGTAATAGGTATTACTATATAATTGTATCCAACGGTAGCCAGATACTTACAATTTTGTTTCTATGAAGTATCATCACTATGTAAATAACTTGAATCCTAATTATAGAGGGGAGATGGGGGGGTGGGAAAGTAAGTGAGAACTGCGCAGCTGCAACGGCAGTGCTGGATATTCATCCTTCAGCAGCCTAAACATTCATTTGACAACGTACACCATTGATTACTTAATTACATTTAAATATATGTGCCAGGCACATTAGAAGCCCAGAGACCATTACGCTGCGCTATCAAGCCACAATACTGTATGCAATACGTAATATATAATATAGGAATAAATGTATGCAATGCCCCACTTGGCGACTTAAAAGAAAGGAAATGTTATTTCATTTCCTTGGGTCTGCAAAAGATTTTTTCTTTTCTGCCCTAGAAAAACATCACAGGTAAACAATTCTAAGTACTGTCAGCTCTGTGTGGAAGCGTCCGTCTTCAGCCTTGTGTGGCAGACTCTTTCACAAGGTTCTTATTCGAATGTATTTTTGAACAAGAAGATCTACCTATGCTTGATCGCAGTACAACCTGGTTTTGTTGCCAAGGTACCAATTAGGCCAGTGCTGTTGACTACGGAACAGGCTAAGCATCTCTATTAATTTCTGGGAAACAGGGTCATTTTACAAACACATCATACTGTTTCTCCATGGTCCATATTTATCTTGTACGCTACTTTTAGAATCCGAATCTTGTGTTTCAAATCAAGGCAAGAGGAAGTGTTTGTTACCCTTTCATCAGGACATTACGCAACAATCCCCAAATAAAATCTTTAGCTCACTCATTTCATTCTTGTCCATACCAAGCCTGGGTATTGAGGGAGTTTTTGGGATCTCGTGTTAAAGGTACTGCCCCCCTTCAGGTCTGGGAAGACCATTTCCCCTGTGATTGCAGATATCACCAGGGTGCATCCCTGCTTTGCCAGCTGTACAAATGCATCCATGGAGTTGAGATCAGCTGTACTCCAGCGTGGATGCGCCAGTGTTCCACTTCCACGCCAAGCTTCAGATAAGACTCTACCAGCCAGCATTCAGCCAGTTTCCAAGTCAAAGCCAGTTGCTTTGGTACATGTACAAAGGTCCTTGATTTTCCCTTTTGTTTCTTTTTCTTAATACTCATCACATCCCACTTTCCAGGGTTTACCTATCAGTACCAAGTTCTTGCCCTCATTAGGGCTTTAGGCTTGGGTTCAAAATGGAAACTGCCTTGGGCGCCCTGTCAGATGACCTATGCTGGGAGAGAGACAGGGGTAATGCAACCCTGTTGGCTCTCCTGGATCTCTCAGTGGCTTTCAATACCATCAACCACAGCATCCTTCTGGACAGGCTAGCCAGAGTGGGAGCTGGGGGCACCACGTTGCGGTGGTTCTGCTCCTACCTGGCTGTTTGTCTCCAGCTGGCAGAGGTGGGAGACTGTCGCTCTGCGCCGTGGCATTTGCACCATGGAGTTCCACAGGGCTCCATTCTGCCGCACATTCTCTTTAACATGAAACCACAGAGTGGGGCCATCCGGAGATATGGGCTGAAGTGTTGCCAGTGCACTGATGACACTCGGCTCTACCTCTTGTTTTCATCCAACCCAGGTGAGGCAGTGACCGTCCTGAAATAGTATCTTGGCTCAGGAAAGGACTGGATGAGGGCGAATAAACTGAAGCTCAATCCAGACAAGGTGGAAGTTTTGCTGGTGGGCAGTCCATTCATCCTACTTGGAAGTTTTCAGCCAATCCTGGACAGGGTTGTGCTTGGGGATCCTCCTGGACCCTGGGCTTTCATTTGTTTCTCAGGTGGTCCTGGTGGCCAGGACCATCTTCTATCAGCTTAGGCCGATTTTCCAGCTACGCTCCTACTTGGATGAGCAGAGCGGAGCTACAGTCGCCCACATGCTGGTAGCCTCTCGCCTGGATTACTGTAATGAACTCTATGTAGAGCTGCCTTTGACGATGGTCTGGACTCTCCAATTAATCCAGAACAGAGCAGCGTGGTTCCTAACCAGGACCGACCCTATGGAACATATCACACCAGTCCTCTGCCAATTGCACTGGCTGCCTGTCATTGCCTGGGCCCAATGCTCAAAGTGCTCACACTAACATTGAATGCCTTAAATGGCTTGGGACCAGGATGTCTAAAGGGGTGCCTGTTTCTATATAACCCCACCAAATAACTCAGGTCATCAATGGAAGTCTTCCTTCATGAAACCCCTGCAAATGAGATGAGGGGGGAATTGGTGAGGAAAGGGGCCTTCTCTGTCATCAACTCACCTTTGGAATTTCCTTCCAAAGGAGGTGCAACTGGTACCCACTTTATCTTGCTTTCGGCGCCAAGTTAAGACTTTTTATTTAGTATCTGTTTTTAAAGTATGATTTCTTGGTCTTGCTGCTGGTTTATTGTCTTATTGCCTTCTTACCTTATTGATTATACTGCGTTTGTCCTCCTGTTGTATTTATGTAGCTTTATTGTATCGTGTTTTATGGTTTTAACTATTTTTATCTGTGTTATTATGATGATTGTGCTGTGAGCCACCCAGAGAGCCTTCTGGCTATGGGGCGGCATACAAATGCAATAAATTAAAAAATAAGAGAACGTAAGACAGGTCCTGCTGCATCAGTCCGAAGGCTGATCTGGTCTCAGCTTCTGTTCCCACAGTAACCAACCAGATGCTTGTGGGAAGCAGGGCAGGGCGTGGAGCAGCTTCCCACCTGTGTCCCCCGATAACCAGGTCAGAGATCCACACTCGCCCATACCGGGAATGGTAAGAGGCCAGTGCAGTCTGTAGCTCCTGGCAGCCTTCCCCTCCATGAATTTGCCCAATCCCCTTTCAAAAGCATTTCGTTGTGGGGCATCACCTGCCCTTGCTGCTAGACCCTTCTGGAGAGCTCTCTCTAGATACAAGGAGGGACCCAGAAGAAACCGGAATCGTTCTCTGGTGGGCGAGCCTGTTGTACTACCTACTTCCGCCACTAGATGGCTCTTGCAGGGACTCTTCTGCATCAGTCTGCCAACTGGCGTCATCAAGTGAAGTCATGGTGAAACATTTGCATGACGTGGTGAGACGAAAACACCCCGAGTTGTGACAAAGTGGGGAGTGGAGGCTTCACCATGACAATGCGCCAGTGCACAAAGCCTTCAATGTGAAACCATTTTTAAACGCAAATAGCACCACCCAGCTTATCCACCCACCTTGTATACACCCGATCTTGCGCCATGCAACTTCTTTTTATTCCCCCAAATGAAAGACGTCCTCAGAGGAAAACATTTCGAGGGACATGGAAGAGGTGAAGAGAAAAACAATGGAGGCATTACAAAGCACCCCTTTGCAAGAGTTCCAGGACTGCTTCAAAAAGTGGAAAACACATTTAGACCGGCACTTTGCATCAAATGGACAGTACTTTGAAGGAGATTCAATTTGTAGCACCTCAAAATAAATGCACGGTTTTTCATTACAAAATTCCAGTTTCTTTTGGGTCCCCCTCCAATGCAGACAACAGGTGGTGGGGACAGTGGGCCACCTCTGCCAGTCACACCCCAGCCCTGACAGACGCTCTGAAAAGCACCGCTTGTACACATCTAGCTGTATGCCGTATGAGCAGTAAGCGAGTCGCCACATGCACGAGGATGCAGGCCACCCTGCCTCCGGCCCATCAGCGTCCTGCGTGTGCTTCTCCGGGGGCAAGGCCTGCGGGGGGCGGGGGGGGCGGCTGCAGGTAATTTCCTGCATCTGCTCTCACCAAGCCAGACCTGACTGCAGCCTTCCCCAGCTAGGCGCCCTCCAGATGCATTGGTCCACTATCCCCCTCAAGCCCAGCCACACTCACTGGGGATGAAGGAAGCTGTCCATGCGTAACACCCTAATGGGAGAAGGCTGCCCTACAGGCAGGGGAGAACTAAGGCTAGTTGCAAGTTGGGCATTGTTGGATACCTGCCAAGGGCCTGCAGCCCAAGAGGGACCAGCTGAGAAGAGCATCTTGGAATTGCTCTTCCTCGTCCTCATCACTCTTGCTTATGCCAGAGTGTAGGACACAGGATAATCAATTCAGGTTGTGGCAACCCAGATTCAGGCTAGAAATCAGGAAAAGGTTCCTCATTTTCAGAGCAATACGACAGTGGAACCAGCTGCCTGGAGAGGCGGTGGGCTCTCCCACACTAGAGACATTCAGAAAGAAACTGGACAGCCATTTGAGTGGGATGGTGTGACTTGGTGTCCTGCAACAGCAGGGGGTTGGACTCAATGGCCTTCGTGGCCCCTTCCAACTCTACTATTGTATGATTCCACACTACAACCTGCTAGTTCACACCAACCAGACAAAGGTGAGGGTGAGACACATGAGGAACATAGAAAGAGAGCGAGTCAGAAGGGGTCTCCCGGGCCATCTAGTCTGACCCCGGCTCCAGCTGGCTCCAGGAGGAAGGAGAGATGAGGAACTGGAGGAGGAACGATGCAGCTGGCTGCAATGTCAGTGGGAAGGTGGATTGGCTGGCAGCAGAGCAGTGGGTGACGGAGGGTGCTCGGCCCAAGGCCACCAGAGCCCTGGATCCAGTGCACCAGCAGCTCGATCACCAGGCGCCAGTGGCCAGGAGAGGCTTCCTCTCTTCCTGCCCCAACCGTCCCTGCAGTGTGATCAGCGAGCCTCTTTCCCCACATCTGTTTTCATTGCTGTGTTCTCTGAAACCCATACAGAAATATTTTAAGGCTGCACCCCTAATCCCCACCAGGAAGTGAGCCTACTGAACATGAGGGCACTTGCTTCCCCAGAAACAGGCACAGGGCTGGGCTGCCGACATCTGCGTCTCCCACACGCTTCCAAGTCATCTGCTGCTGTGTTGTGGAGTGTTTCTAAGTTCAGTGCATGAATAGGACAGGCAGAGGCATTAGCTCCATGACGGAGTCGACCATTCCCCTTTCAGAGTGTAATTTTGCTTTCCTTCTACTTTTTCTGTTTGGTTTTTGTTACCGTTTTTGTTTTGTTTTTGCAAAGCTTTCAGATGCTTGAAATAATGTGCATGCAAAATGGTTTTCTTTTTGGAGCAGGCTGTCTCCATCCATACACCTCTCTGTATCTCTTTGCCTATCTATTATATTAGCATGAGCCTTTAGCAATACAATGGTTAAAAACAGAGGATGGATGTGTCTAAATGGGGGAGAAATATAATAGGTTTCCCTGCCTAATGTAATAGAATTGGCAAGAGGCGTTTGGGAGCAGGAGCGAAAGTAGTCACTCAAGCATTGTGTTTGCATGATATTTAAATACAAGTGGCTGAGGTATAAGTACCTCTAAGTACACCTGAAAGAGATGGTGCCTTGTAATCATTGTTCCAGCAATTGACAGTTGTTTACACAACAGCCGCACATTCTCTGCTGATTTGAATAATAAACATGCTTAAACACCAGCTGGATAATAGAAGGATAATTGAAACATAGTTTAAAGCTCTGATTTACAGGCATTGTGGCACCACTTTTATTTGTGGTACAATGCCACACTTCTGGGCTGTCTCTTGAAAAAAAAATAATAAATGGGCATTGTTTACTAAGCAGCCCAAGATAAGAGTTCACTTGATTAGTCTAAGGTATGTTTGTGTACATTCGGTGCTCGACATTCACATGAGCTCCCAACACACGTCTGGTTCTACCCAGCCGCTGGATCCTGGTTTCAGAGACGGGACTATGGTTAGTTCCAGGCAGCACTGCCACGTTTCCTGCAAGGATAACAACCATCTTGCTGATAGCTGGCAATCAGGTCTTGGAGGACCTTCCAGTGGGCAAGGTGGGAGAATCTTAGAATCAAAGAATAGTAGAGTTGGAAGGGGCCACGAAGGCCATCGAGTCCAACCCCTTGCTGTTGCAGGACACCACGTCACACCATCCCACTCAGATGGAGAGGCGATCACCTGTGCCACACGACTTCTCAGCTCCTCACATGAGCTCCACGTTCTGAGGGCCCTTGGGAAAGATCTCCTCCATGGTGCCTCTTGCTTGGTGGATCCACCGTTTCAGTGCCACGGTCACCAGTTGCTCTTGCTGCTCCCCCGGCGTCTCACCGTTGCTTCCTCTGCTTGCTCGGTGGGCAGAGAACCAGTGAGCGAGTCAGCCAGGAATCTTTTGCTCCTTCTTCTCAATGCCGCCATTGCTTATGGGGCCAGAGCGAGAGGCAAGTGAGCAAGCAGGTTCTGATGGCGAAGAGATGGAGCAGGTATGGCAGGCTCTTGTCAGTGGGCCATGACAGATGCCCAACCATGCCTCCCATGAACGCTGGCCGTGGGTCAAAATGTTCAGTTTTCTTGCAATAACTGTTGATCTGTTCTAACAACCAGAGTACAGACAGGGTCTGTGTTATGGACATCCAAGTTACAAACAACTCATACTTAGGAACAAATTGCCATAAAGTAATTTTTAAAAATTACTGTGGAAATCATTATCACCACAGAGAGAGGAAGTGGAGGAGGAGAGAGGGAGGCCTCCAAAGCATGCCTTTCTGCCCTGACCATCTACAGAGGGAAATCCCTCTGGCGTTTCCTTGCTGCAAGAGGAGGCACTGTGGGGGGGGGGGGTGGCGGCTTACAGGTATTCCTGGTTTTTCCTCTTTCATGGGGGTCCTGTACCCCAACCCCTGTGAGTGTGGAAGGCCAATTGTACATGATCTGACTTATGCACAAATTCGACTTAAGGACGTTTTCTCAGGAGCGGAACTCATTTCTCACCTGGGGACTGCCTGTTTAACCACCTGCCATGTAAGATGCAAAGGTCCCGATCATTCCTTTTCTGGACAAGATCTCCTCAATTGAAAAATCACTTTTTATCATATCAGAAACGTGTGTGCCTGACGGGCTGCAGTGTCTCCTATCCCTCCTTCTGCCCACCACTGTTTCCTGGGCCAGCTAGCGAGAGAGGTGAAGAGGAAGGTGCAATGGAGATGCTGAGCAACAAGCCCGGCAGTTTCTGGCGGTGCCCAAACCCTCAAAGAAGATACCTTGCCAAAGATTTTAAAAAGGCAGAATCATTTCGGACAGTTCAAAATTCCTTCCTGTACTGATGCGTTGAGCTCCCTGGCCTGGATTTCTGCTCTTCTGTTCTCCCTCGGGGCACGTATGCCTTAATTTTTAAAGCAATAAGTGAGTCATTCCGTTGCCATTTGTTCTCTGCAGGTAATGAGCTTTTCTCCATTCTTCCCTGTGTTGGACAGTAACTTTTGTCTGTGCCACTTCCCATCCTCTTCAAGGCAAAAGTGAAAACAGGGGGAAGTAAAAAAAACCATCTGAGTCCTGTGATTGGCAAGGTGGTATTCCCAAGACAAAGGACTTCATGAGGCATTGCTTTAGTAGCGTGTTTACCTGCCACATTTGGGGTTTGAAAAAAATAAATGCCAAATGCGCCCATAGCAGAGAGCAATTTTCACTGGGACCGCAGTGGGAGTGGGGAGTTGAGTTTTAACCCTTCCCGCTCTGCTTGTGATCCTAATCAACATCACCCACTCTGCTAGGAGGCTTTGAAAATAGGTTCCATCAACTCCAATGACAGATTCCCCCTACCCTTTAAGGCTAATTGCAATATGGGGACTGGGTTTTTGACAGGACTGCGGCCAAGGAGGGAAGGATTAAACTCCACTGCTCCCAAGGTGGGGTCCGGATGAAAATCCTCCATCCCTACACCTCTGTGTGTGTGTTTTAACACAAATGCCTGGGGTGACACCTAAGCTGCCATCCCAAGCAAGCCAGATGGAATGCAGTGGGGCTTTGCCTCTGAGGAAAAGGGGGCAAGGCTGCAATGTATGTTTTCAGTGGAACTGCACAACGTACCAAATGGATCTGCAATCTCACCTTTTTCCTGCCTCAAAAGCAAAAGGAGACACCCATTCTCTCCCCCTTCCACCTGCCAGGCAGCAGAGAAGGTGGCAGGAGGCCCTTTCCCCACCTTTTAAAATGCTTGACACAACCTTGTCCAAGGAGTTTTAAGAGGAAGAAAGAGGGGCATTTATTCTCTTCCTGCCACCTGATTTGTGTGGGAAGAGGTGAATGCAGGTCACTTTTCCTTTGTCCTAATGATGTACAGAAATGAAAAGAACCTGCTTATCTGCCTTCCCCATCCAAGCAGCACAAGGTCCTTCTTATGCCCTCCTTTCAAAAGTCCTTAGAGGAGTGGTGGGATGTCCCATAAGCAGTGAAAGGAAAGAGCCAGTGTGGTGTGGTGGTTGAGAGCACAGGACTGGGACTCAGGCAATCTGGGTTCTGTTCCCCACGCAGGCATGCAGCCAACGGGGTGACTCTGGGCCAGTCACAGACTCTCAGCCCTACCTACCTCACAGGGTTGTTGTTGTGGGGATAAGACTGAGAGCGGGAGGAGAAGGATGATGTAAGCCCCCTTGAGTTCCTATGAGAAAAAAGGTAGGATATGAATCTAAGACATAAATAAAGTGCTTTAGAAGGAGAAAGAAGACAGGACTTCTTAAAGCGCTCTTCCCGTGAATATGCTTTTATGGTGGGGCATTGGTGTTGCTGGAGCAACAGGCTTCTTCTGTCATTTTTGAATGAAACAGCTTTTTCCAGGGTAGGCATGGGCTCCCCAAAGCAAAGCTGCTCCATCTGCATTTCTCAAAAGTCGGAGTCAATACCCATCCGGCTTCCCAAGGCACTCTTGGATTGGCAAAGGGTGAGTGTGGCTCAGGAACTTCATTTGCAGCAATGCGCCAGCCTCAGACAGTGGGTGTGAAAAAACTGCACACAACTGGGAGACCCCGGTGCTGTGGCACCCCCAGGCATTTGCCCAAAGGTCCAGTCCTGGGAGTGTCACAAAGGAGAATGTTTGGAGGGAGGTTCACCATTCAGTGAATGGATGCTCCTGAGCGGAGGCAGTGTTAATAGCCAGCCTAGCAGGGCTGGTGGCCCGAATCTTTCCTTTGGAGCCCTGACTCTCTGCCAGGCCCTCTGCCTCCCCATCCTGGTCACTTGCTGAAACAAAGACGCAGGTACCCTGCTTATATCTGCTGCATCTGATCCCTGGATTAACTGGCTTTTGCTCATACATGCTTCATCTCTTGCTGCCCTTGGACTGAATCTGCCTGAGGTTTTTTCAGAAATCAAATGCCCTCCTCTGTTCATACATTCCTTTCTACAAACAGGAGACAGATTCCTTTAAAGGCACATACACCATCTTTAGAATAAATGCAAATTAACACATGCAAATCTGTGCTTTTTAAAAGTTGCCCGTGAGCCTGAGTCCTGGATCTTTTCAGTACCTAGCAGCACCTCTGCTTCTGAATACAGGGAAGTTAGTATGTGTGGCCGGGCAAGAAGAAACCGCAGCTACGCATCCTCTGGGGCCTTTCATGTGCGTTGTCCTCTTTCCTTCCTTCTCCTCATTCTTTTTCTGATAGCTACAATCCTGCAAGTCCCCCTGGCTTGCTTTCTCTCCTAAAGGTGAAATATCATGCTAGAATTTCACAGGATCTTCAAACAAGAGCACACTGGAGCTGATCCAGAGAAGAACAGAGATGTGAAGAAACAACTTGCTACAAGTATTCAAGTGTCTATTTTTCTACATTAGAATTTAACGTCTACAAGCTTTAAACAAGGTCTCTAATATCCTAATAGCTACCCCCAGTAAATTGCTGTACCTCTGGAAGAATAATATGGTAGATTTCATATTCTGGAGCTCCTAGTACTGAAATTTTATTCAGCTCAAAGCTATGGGGTCTAGAAGGCAGCGTTTGCCAGATTAGCTAACTACTGTCTTTTGATCAGAAATAGTTTTGAAATTCTCCTTGTCTGACTTTCTCCCCAGCTTCTGAATTACCTTTTCCCATTTCAGCACTGAAACTGACACCAGAAAACTCTGTTATTCCCCACCCCTGCCACCTTTTCTACTCCCAAATTTCAGACAAAGCATTTCCATGCTGAACGTGACTACAGTTTCCAGTTTCTTCTCTTTCATCAGTCCTGCGTCACACCCACTCCTATGTGTGTGCATAAGGATGCTGCAAAAAGACGGGCACTATTTCATCGCATGTGCGATCGCCTCAGTGTTGGAGCATGTGTGCAACACTTATGCACCGCTGTGAATTCCTAGGACAGGCCCCCAGAAGGCAAAGGATGCAACAGTCACATATGATTGCGGTTCATTTTTATTCGGCCCTTCCCCAGTGTGCAGTATGCACAGGCATAGCAGTCGGGCTTTCCCCAAAAAGAGTCTCAAGGAAATTGCACCTAGGATCAGTGTCCACATGCGCATTGCAGCAGAAGGAGCGTTTGCTCCAGCTTTGCAGCCTATCTTAGAAATTAGCCTAACGTCCATGAATGACTGCGGCAACATGGCTGCGCCTGTGCGGCCTCCCTCCGCCACCGCCACCCAGCCAGCTCTGCACTTCTGGCCACCGCACAGCTGGGGAGATCCAGAAAGGAGGGCAGTGTGCTCACGGAAGTTCCTGCCCATGATCCGGGTGCAGAGGCTTGGAGGGGCTCACACAAGTACGGCCATCTCTCCCCTCAGACTTTGCCACACTGGGGCAGGAGGATGAGGTGGGTGTGGCCAGTGGGGCACATGACATCGGGGCAGGGCCGAAATGTGAGGTCCCCCTCTCCTCCCTACACACACCTCCCTACAGACAAGGATTGGCTGAAATTCAGATTGGCTCAGGCACCTCCAACACAATGTCCAGGGATGTTATGATAGCACTGGGTCCTCCAACAGCACCCACAGAGCTACCCACTCCCTGGTCACTTAAAAAATTAAAAAATAAATACAATCCTTGGGAATATTAGGGCAGTCTTTGTTCTCTCTTCCTTTCTAGCCTCTCTCCTTGCTTGTTCCTCTCCTCTCTGCCTTTATCTTGGTTTTTCCCAGTCAATAGCTTTACTCTCTCTCTCCCCTCCACCTCATTTATCCCCCCCCCACACTTTTAGCCTCAGTATTCTCCCCTCCCTCCCAACACTTTAGCTCACTTTTGATAAGTCAGTCCAACTCAAGAGCCATTATGTGACCAGCCAATTGTCTGTAGGGGCCATTTTGTGGTGGTGCTCACAATTTCCAAATTCCCAAATGCACCTATGACCATGTGATTCTAGTGATCCTGGAATCCTATGATTTTATGAATTAGGCTTTAGTTAAACTGGAACACAGGAGGAGTAAAATTCAGTGCAGTACAAAAAAGAACAAGAAAAGCATCAAAGGGAGGAAATCCTCTTATCCCTTTTGTAGGAACTTTAGTATCATAAATTTTAAATTAAGAGTTTCTTCTAAAGTATGTCACCTAGAATTCTCCATTTTCCCCAGCAGCCTAGAAAAGACTGAAATCCAGTTCTATTTTGTTTTCAACTCACAAACTTCCTGCTATTATTTTAAACATATTTTATCAGGCAAGTGTTTTGAGTCAAAACATCTTGTTTCTAAGAGTGTCTCAAGAGATAGTAGCAACAGAGAGAAAATGACATTTTTTATCAGCTACAATACATATGATGTGGCATTCAAACACAACAAGTGCTATTCAATTGCTTGTAAGTCACTAAAGGTGAGCAAAAACACTTATCTCTTTTGTACAAAGAAAAAACGGAGGTGGAGAATCCTCAGCACAAAGCACCACTCTGACTTTAAACATATAATATAACCAGCTCTTACAAATTTATGAGTACAAAGTCCCCCATCTATTAAGAATCTGAAGATATATTTAAGCATAGATACCAAATAGCTTCACAGTTAATGTACCATTGTGTCAAGGACGACAAATGAAATGACATTTCTTATTCCAAATCAATGTGTGTGTGGACGCAAAAACTGCTGGGTCATGTTAGCAACCATCAACATGTAGGAAGGGCAACAGGTTAACAGGATTTTAAAAATGCATGAAGTCCATCTGCATTAGGTAAAAAATGTGTCCCTTTTGTTTCTTGCCGGGTATTCAGTCTGGGTGCACACCTCCTCCAGTGCTGAGTGGTTTACAGAGATTGTGGCCTCTCGGCTGAGACCTTCAGTGACTGAGGGTGGGGAGGATGCAGCTGAATCTCATCAGTGAGAGTTGTCCCTGCTCTGTACAGCCTGCAAATTCTAGCAAAGGGCCGAGCCAGCGGATTTTGAAGCGTGGTGGTGTGGGAGCAGCCCAGTGAGGTGGTCCGGCCAGGAGGCCAAGCAAGGCTGGTGCCTCAGGCAGAGGAGGATGGGGACTATGGGGAGGGAACAGATGGTGCCGCTGTGGGGGGCTGTTCCTGCCAAGCTTTCCCCACCCATAGCCACATAAGAAGGAAAGAGCTTGGACTCCCACTACAGAATGAGCAAATCTGTCATTTTCACTTTCTCCTGCACTCATTTAAAAAAATCTCATTTAAAAAAAAATGAAGTACTTTGCAAGTTTGGGTAAACTCATATGATAAATGAGCTGATCTGAAACTCTGACCCATCTACAGGTGCAGCTGTTCCCAGCACTGACTGGATCATGATATACATGCCTACCATGTAGCTCTTAAAGATGAGAAGAAAGATGTCCAAAAAAGATGTTTTCTAACCTGAATTCAGTGTGAATGTAGTTACATTTCAGAAGCAAAATTTCCAAAGCTTTGAGCCTAGATGGGTGAATATGTCATTTTGATTTCTTCCACATTCTTTTTTTTTTAAATCCCAAGTTCATTTTTTCCCTGAGTAGGAAGAACTTCACTTACAAATCATCAAAAAAGAGAAGAAGGCACCAATTTTGCATATGTTAATGTATTTGCATGGATGCAAATTCAGAAATAATTATTCCAATTTACATACAAAATACAGTCCATCTCACCACACTGTAGAAGAACATGGAAAGGTGTTGATAAGCAACAGACCCCATGGTTCTTGAACTTTAAACTGGAATTGGACGGGGCAGCTCTTCCAACAGCAGATTGTCTTCTGGCAGCACCTCAACAGAGGGCCGTCCTCTGCATAAGGGGACATGTGGATCCTCCACCTCCATCCCCAGTGCAAGAATAGGGTTGGGAGAGAAAACTACATTTGCAGCACTGGCCTGAATTCTAGTCGTGGCTATTAATGATTTATTTTAAGATTGTTTTAAAAAACCTTGCCTTGCCACCATTCATGCCCAAGGAGACTACGGATGTGTGAGCACCCTTTTCTGTTTGTTTTAACCAGGATTTACCCAGTTTGCACCTTCCAAATGGCGGTCAATGTCCATTCGTTTTCAAGCTTGCAATGTCTTTCAAAGAGTCAAAAAGGTGTTTTATACATTTATTTATGTAGCTCCTGCCAATGTTCCACTCCTCCTACCCTTAAAGGTTCACCACTCTGGGATCAACATTGCTCCCTTGCTTTGAGGATACAGCTGTGACATGAGAGCACTGTCAAGAGAACATCCGTGCTCCAAATGTTACCATGATACCACTCTCCAGAAGTGGGCAGACAGGGCGTTCCGGAACAGAAATGCCATTCATGTGTTGGCAAAACGCCACTGCATTTTTATCTCAATGCATGTATCTATATCTGTGTATATGCACCTACTCTTTCTCCAGAAGGAAGGAACTCCTTGTGTATGCTGATCGTTGTTTGTTTCACAGATTACTTTATGGGCTTGATGGGGTCATAGAATACAGCCACTTCCCTTGGGGGTAGTAGACATGCTGTTTCACCGTGTGTATGGACGACTGATCCTATTCTGCACGTGGACCATAATGTGGAACAAGGTTGGACAATCACCACATTTGTACTGTTCTTCTTACAGGTCACACGTGTGGCAAGATGGGTATGACTAGACTGATCACACAGGAATGAGGCCATCCTATGACCAACTCTTTCTTCTTCTAAAACAGAAATCCTCTCTCTGCTGAACTTAACCTTCGAAGTCCAGATGCCGCAGGGACTACAACCACACTCCACTGCACTGGGTTTTCTTCCTGGTGATGCGGAGCAAGCATGCACAGAAGCACAACATATTGTGCTGCGCAGGATCAACAGATGAGCAGAATCAACTTCAGCATTGTGTCATTGGAGTTTAAAAAAATTAAAATCCTTCCAAGAGCTATAAGAAGTTTTGCAAATATTTAGAAAGAGAATTAAGGTAATATATGTAAAGATCTGCTCATATTTGATAATCTTGAATCAATTTAGTAAATCCTGTCCAGTTTTAATAAACATTGGATTAGGGTTAGACTTCTTAGGAACAAATTAATAATGAAAATATTTAATATATAGACTTGTGTATATACAGTTATAGGAGGGGGTATTTTTATTTTTGTTTGTTTGTTTGTTTGTTTTACACAGCTACTTTTTGTCTTTTTATATCAAGACAAAAATATTAAGAACTATATTCAAGGGAAATCTATACAGAACACACCGTTAATAAAATATAAACACAGTGATGGGGATGAAAACAAGTTAAATGTAGGACTGGGCTGAAACTTCTAAGTGGAACTTTTTAATACTTTCATAGATAGAAAAGGGAAAGGAGAACCAATTTTCAAGCTAGCCCACATTCTCCAAAAATCTCTTTAAACCTTTAAGTTCAATTCTGTTTTCAGTCTCTACCTGTTTCTTTTATTTGTCTGAGTGGGAAAAGCATTCATTTCTGTGCATATTTTTCAAAAGTATGTACTTGCCCCCACTAAAGCATTTGTGTGTGTGTGTGTGTGTGTGTATTCATGTTCATATTTCGAAAAGTACATTTTTCACATGGGATCAGAAATGGAGGAATTTGCAAACGTTTCTCCAAAACAAAATCACATTTCTGCTCGCATTCATGCTCAGGACTGCATTTGGGATATGTTCACAGCATTTTACAAAGATAAATTTTAGTTCTGCAAAGAGAAACAGAAGTAAGAGAACAAAAATTCTTCTAGATCCTTAAGTCAGAATGGGTTCAAGAAATTCTGAAGTTCTAGGGCTTCTGATCTTAGTGAAACCTTAAGAATATTTGTGTGGGTGTGGGGTTTCCCTGTCAGTCTGTGAGTACAGCAATAGCATTCCTTTTCTGATCCTAGGTATTCTCATCCCAAGGTGCATGTAAGGAATGCTGTTCCAACATGATGTCTCATCTTTCTGGTCCTCCAAATCCACGTGGAAGTATTTACACTGTAGGATGCTGGCTTGGGCACATGGGATGCTCATTCTGAAACCTTATTTGGGAATTCAAGAAAGAAAGACTGGACGGTTTCTTTACAAATGGCAAGTACTATTAGAACACCAAAGAATTAAAGAGTCTGAAACCCCTTGACATAAACACATATTCAAATAATAGTAGTACTCAAGTGTACTCAGAAGTAAATCTCATTATGGTGCTTACCTCCAAGTAAATGGTTATAGGATTAGATTTGAAATAAGCAACATCATTCATAGGAGCTGGAATCATAGAAACATATCTATTGTGTTCTCCTCTAAGGCAGTGGTTCGAATGATTCTCAACTAGTGGTTAGAATGTACTGGGGACCTTGGAGATCCAGGTTTTGGTCCTCACTGAGCCATGAAGCTCAGTGGATCACTTTAGGACAATCACAGATCCTCAGCCCAACACACCTCACAGGGTTGTTGTTATAAGAGTAAAATAGAGCTCGGTAAGCTGCCTTGGGTTCCTCATAAGAGGAAAAAGGGCAGAATATAAATGCAATGTGATGATAGCAGCAGAAGCAACTACGAGGAAATCTGAAAAAGAAGGAAGGAAAGAAAGATCAGAGATAAATGTGCAACCCCATCATAGAAGCTCCAGTACCAATTTTGTCTTCCTGCAATTTATCCTTCCCAACTGTCAAGGGATCTGGCATCCGGCATCTTATTAAATCATGTAACTTATTAAATTTGCTGGCATTGTATATGATTTGAAAGACATTTTAGATTGTGTCTCTTTAGAGCTTACTGATTTAAAACACTTAAACATGTATTACTAAGTCTTCCAGCAGTTTTGATTTGACAGATTAATCTGAAAATCTCTTCTTCTGACTTCTTTTTCCAGAATTTGTGTACAGTTTGTAATCTCTTTAAGATAATCTTTTTCCAAGATTATTCTTTGGCAATAAATAAGGGATCCACAAAGCAGTCAGAGAACTTGAACGAATGTTTGGCACCAACATATCTGTGCTTGCACGTGTGTCAGCCCTTTTCTCTTACTATATTGTTGTGTTGAGAAGGGCAGGTGCAGAGCAGGTATGGAACACGAGAACCCTGAACATATAACATTAACAAATAAGCACGATAGTCAAAAGGGAGGTATGTTTTCAGAAAAGGGCTTTCAGTTGTATGTGCCTGCCACATCCTTTCCCAGTCGCAATGATCTCAGGGTGGCTACATTGGCTGGATGCCTCTTTGGGGGCGGGTGGCGGTGTACAACTTGATCCATTTCTTGTGCACAAGCACGACTGCATGGAGGTGGAGATGTAGTGAAGCCGAGGCTGCCCAGGATGCCGTGTCAAGACTTTTTGATCAGCAGGAGTAATGACCTCATTGCCCTCCCTGTTCTACTGCCCTGTTCCCTCTGCACTTAGTAGCAGTCCTCGCAGTAGCTGAGCGTTGGGTCAATATTCCCAGGAATTATCTGTGCTCGTGAGTTGCCCCTTTAATGATTCAAGGTATTTTGGGAAGGCTTGGTCCTAAACAGGCCATTAAGATTCCATTGTTTCATGCAAGGCCTGCTCCTGGCAGAAATGAAAATGTTTGGAATTGGTTGTTGATGTGGATCAACACAGTTCCCTACACTGTTTGCCTTCTCCTTGGGGTCATGCTTACAGGAGACTGCCATGCTGATTGCCCCCACGTCAGAATTTGCCTCTGCACTGAGGCCTTGAGGCTCTGGGCTCTGCTCCTGAGCTCTGCCGTCCTTTTAAGGAGCCGTGCCCAGATGCTCGCACTCCCTATGCAGACACAGCCACCTCACCCCTTCCTTTGTGTCTTCTGCTGCAGTGTCGAATTTGATGGATTTGTACTGCTCTTGTTATTCCTTTCCAATTTTGCTGCTCTGTTTCTTCTTTTAAGTCATGCTGTTTCAGAGTTGTACACTGTCTTCTTTATCTTTTTTAAATTGCATTTTAATCTCTCTATATTGTACTTTTTATTTTAGCTGCCTTGAACATTTTGGAAACGTGAAATATAAATCAATATAGGAGAGCCAGTGTGGTGAAATGCACGGGTCTGGGACTCAGGCAATCCAGGTTCGAGTCCCCGCTCGGCCATGGAGCCCACTGGGTGACTTTGGGCCAGTCACAGACTCTCAGCCCAACCGACCTCACAGGGTGGTTGTTCTGGGGATAAGACTGAGTGCAGGAGGAGGACAATGATGTAAGTCACTTTTAGTTCTCCTTTAAAAAGAAAAGGGCAGTATATACTTTGAATAATAAATAAATGTCTCAAGTAATAAACAAGGGAGTTTGCAAGTCCCCGCGGATCTTTGACACTGAGTCCCTGGACTCCCGTCCTTATAGCACTGAACACTCAAGCTCATTCAATGATCCTTCAGCCAATGCCAGTGGCCTCCCTCCCCCAATGAGTCCACTTGCCAATGCCCACCAATGAGTCTGCTTTCTTACCAGCATTGATGCCAGCAGCTACTCCTGCTCCTATTCCTTGTGTTGCGCATCATTGCTGCCACCCACTCGGTTGCCACTGAGCAAACAGGCAGGGCTCCTACTGACTTTGCCTAGACACCACCACTGCTGCCTGGCCAGAGTGACATGAGGGTAAGCAAGCAGGTTGCAGTGGAGCAGGCCCAGGGCTTTTGTTGGTAGCCATCCTGCCGGAATATGGCCCCTCAAATGCCATATTCCCTGCCATGATGCCCACCCACGCAGAGCCTTGGCATCAGCTTTGCTTGTGACCATTGTGAACAAGGGAGAACTGTGGCTTCCTCTGATGGCTCTGGCAAGTCTGAAGGTGAGGGACTGGTAGAAACAAGAACAGATATTCTAGAAAAGGGTCTTCTATGGCCATATTACTTAGGGGAGACCATCTTCTCCACTGGTCCCAGCCATGCATCTGGACTTGTGTGCCATGGGCCCAAAGACCATGGTGTCTGACCAACCCCTTTTTAGATCCTGAGCAAACTCATCATCGAGAAGGTGGCTGTTAGCAAAGAAAGCTCTCGATCCATTCTTACTTACTCTCAATCCTCGGATAAGCCTGGGGGCAGGTGATAAGCTTTCCCCAGAATGCTAAAAGTGGAATTAAAGAGGTGTCATTGATGTGTACATGTATAAGCTACCTTCACCTTCAGTAAACAGGTTTTTATATTGTTTCAAAGGCAGGCATCACCAGATACGACAGTGACAGAAAAGTCAGGCACAATGATGCTGTTAACATACCATTTTGAATTTTCTTATACAACATCGTCTGCTGTCATGTTTGTTGCAAACATAGATCTCTGATGTGTTGCAATTACATTGCATCTGTGCTGATTCTGCTTTACACATCCAAACTGTGAAAGTCCACACCCTTCATAGGAATGTCTTAGGTATCAATATTGTTCATGTGAAAACTGTGCAGATGTGCCAATGGAAGAAATTCTGGGTGTGAAGTTATTGTGCAAGCCATTCTTCAAGAGTGAACAGAACACATTACATGATAAGGTGCAACACTTTGTGGTGGCCTACATCCTCAAACATTGGGCAAAATTATATAGAAGAGACCATGAATTATCTTGCAGCAATAAAAGCGTATGCTTGGCCTTTTGATTCTCTTTTACTTGAGGATTTCGTTTGTGCTGAACAATTTAGAAAGCCTTTTGTACAAATTTATCTATATATGTATGATTTATTCCACTCATATATTTGTCTATATCATCTTTTAACAGACTTGGTTTGGAGAAAATTGAGACACATGTTAATCAAGAACATGACAACTCTTACAGAACTGTTTCCTCTGGCAATCTGCTTTGGGATGGGTCCTTCATTAGCTGTTTTCTGTTCATCCAGGCTGGGGGTGGTGAGGAGCAATGGTGAAAGGTTGGACAAAATTGCACTTGGCTTATTCCATAACTAATGCATTTGCAGAGGATATCTGGTAAATATTACTATCCAATAATCCAAGTGTCGCATCCAGCTAGCGTGAAGCAGCTTAGTTACCTAGCAGACTATGATCAAGCTAGTTTGAGCAAATCTACAAAATCAATATGGATTCACAATCAAGGCTTCCTAATTTCCCAAGTTTGGTTATATAAAGTAGCCTGCCAAGTACTGGATTTATCACACATTTGTTTAACATCCAGATTTGGTCACAATTCTAGTAGTACAGCAGTGGGGAACCTGAGACTCAGAGGCCAAAACCAGCTTACATGGCACCCCAAAACAGTACTCTTGTTTCCCCAGATGCAGTGGAGGTTGGTGTCTCCAATGTTTGAGAGGCAGTGTGTCCAATCCAGGGTTAGAATTAGAACCATGGGGGCAAAACTATTTTGGGGGTTCAGCTCAGCACCACGAATAGCTCCCTTGAGGTTCAAATTGCCACCCAGATTGTCACCACCTGACTGACACCGGAGCCACCAGCCCCTACCCTTTGCCTCACCTACTTTCCCCAAATCCTCACTGCTTGGGGGGTGCCCAGGTTTTGTTCAGTTTCTCCCATTTAAAAGGCTGAAACTCCTCTCCTAAGGCCTAGATCTTAGCAGAAGGAGATTAAACTAAAACAAGCTGGTTGTTGGCCCCACCTTTGTTACCAACCCACTAGAGAATGCGGCCCTCAGGGTGAAAAGGGTTTTCCACCTTACATTAGACTCAGCAAAATCAATGAGATGTGAATTAACCATGGTTGTCCTAAATCCTAGATTTCAATGGGTCTATTCTTATACATTTGATTCAACCCAGAGGGCATCCTAGGACAGGAAACATCATGTTTAGATTGGGGTTTTGCTGCTGTTGTTGTTGTTGTTATTGCATGAATTAACAAGATAAGTACTTTTCCTTATGAGCCCTTAGCCATTCAAATAGGGCAGGCTAGAACATTCCTAAAGATTAAATTGGCTGTACACCAACTGAGTCTTTAACAACGATCTAAGAAATGCAAGGAACTGTATTTTTTAAAATGATATGGAGACTCTATTTTCCTCTAATGTGCCTCTGGGTATCTCTCCTCACCCTGCTTTAAATGGCAGGATGGAGTATCTGAAACAACTCAGCAGTAACCTCAATTGACTGAGACTAAGTGGAGTTCAGAGGAATGTTAGGCTAAATCACCAGAGCAATCTCTTTAGGAGAAATGGAGAGGAAGATTGCCGTAAAGTGCCTGGCCCAGTCTACCCTGAGCCTTAAGAGTAACCCAGCGCAGTGTCGATTCTCCAGAAAGACTGGGAGTCAAAGGGAAAATGTTTATGAGGACATATCCCAGCATCCCAGTCACCAAGATTTCCCTGCTTAATTGGCCTTACTTTCCTCCAAACTCTACTTAGTCGCAGTAAATTGAGATCCATAACAAGTTGTTTCAGATACTTAGGCCAGCCATAAAGTGATTTTGGATTTCATGGTCCCTAAGAGGGACCCTGGGATTCAGCTCTGACTCTGCAAACTGTTTTATTGCACAGTTAATGGCTGTCTCCATCCACGCTGCTGTCACACTTCTTAGCGATAAATGTATTGCCACGGGGAGGGGGCGGTGATTTGCTTTTATTGTTTTTTAAAGTAAATTATTCTCCAAAAAGTACCAGTTCCAGATACTGAAGCAAGAGGGCCTTTATATCAAGTTGACATGGAGGGGAGAAGCTCACAATGAGAGTCTGCCGTACCGTTTAGTGGTTGTCGCTGTTTTATAAGAATGGCATGGCTAGTAAGTACATTCATGAAGAGGCCACTTTTCCTAGAGCTGAGAATTAGCATGGGCCTTTTTCAGGGCTGGGCCTCACTACCTGGGCAGGGCAGGGCAGGGCAAGACAATCCAACAACAAAACAGAAGAAAGATCACGAAAGGGCTGCCAATCAGCCTGCCAAGTTGATGAAACCACTAGTTCAAAGAGCCTACTATTACTCAGGAGTACATCCTATAGATTCAATGGGACTTTGACCTAAGTATTCTTGAGAGGTTAGAGGTAGCTTCAGCAGCAGTCAGCAACACTGTCCTTCCGCAGAAGTGTAAACAACAGTGCACAAGCCAGATATCTCACGGGAAATGAAAACATAACCAAAACAGCACAAGGTCACCGGTGTCTTCCTTCAGCAATCACTGGGAGCTCCTGGATTCTGAAGGACCTTGTTCTACAAGACACTGTCAGGGGCACCCCACTTAATGGCCCTCAGGTGGGGTGCCCAAGCTTCATGGCAACCGGGTGCCTTGAGAGGAGGCAGCGTGAAGGCCATGTGGCTGACGACTGGTGGTTGCTGGAGAAATCATAAAAGCCTCATTCTCACCTCAGCACCAGAAGGTGAGAGATTTACACACAATTCTCTGGTCCATTAATTGGAGGCCAATTAAAGCAATCAACTGTTTGTGGTGTGCAGCAAGATTTATTATCATTCTGCAGCATGAGTAATCTACTAAGAAAAGCAGATTCCCTGAACAAAGATTGAACAAAGCATGTATACTTCCAGTTAATGTCATATAGCATGAGTGCACTTTAACCAATCACAAACTTAGACATTTGATCCTAATGCAATGCAAAAATCTAATGGAAATTTCTCATATATCCTTCTTGCTCTATTATTTCAGAAGGTGATACCTGATATGGGGAATCTTCTAGGTCTTTCTCCCCTTTGCCTGCGCACTTCTCCAAATCCTCTAGGCATCCTGCCTGACCCTTGTAGCTTTCTCTCACTCCCTTGCATTTTCTGCCTCCCCACATGGTCTAATTGAGGCCTACCTTGGCAGCCACTTGCTCAGACTGAGAGTATACAGTAGCATAGGAACGGCCCTCTAGTGTCACTTCTCAGCACAACAGCAGGAGGAACAATTGTGTGACTGTCCCAGCCATATTTTCCTCCCTGGAACAATAGGCTAACTGGCCCAAGAAGCTGTGCTTGTGCCTGAAGCCTTGCAGGACCAGTCGTGTAAGCTGCGAATTCTCTAGCAAGGACTCTGATTTCCTCGGGTGTTCAATGGGAACAGGGATGGTGACATTTGGCCTTCAAGTCTTGGTGGATGCCTGGCTTTGCCACCACTTGGAGTTGGTCCTGCTAACAATTGACCACGTTTCCTTATGGCATACTGACCTAGAGGAACGGGAGAATGGGTGAATTTGATGCAGGAAGTCCATTCTCTCACAAATTCACTCCACTTTCTAGGTTACATTTCAGTGCCACATCACTTGGCTTCAGACCCTAACAGGCTTCTCCCCTGCTGCCATTACAGCCCTCCTTCCAGCAACCCCTTGAATAGGAGAGGAGGGCTACCAAGGAGGACTACCTTCTAGAAAAAGAGAGGATGGACCTTGTGGGTCTTCTCCTTAATTGGTTTCAGTGCTTCTGGGCTCACAAGTTTCCTTATTTGTCAGGTGCCTATACATATCTATACCTTCCTATTCAATTAATTGGATTGGAAAGCATGAGAAATGGCAAGTCCCATGCTTCCCCTGCACTACCCCCAAAAGGCAAAGCCTATCCCCGTGTCATGGGGAACATCACAGCATCCGAATTACGGAACTGGGCTCCAGGTGCCTCATTACTCAGTCAGGTTCTTCTTCAGTGAAGAACGTAGTGCTAAGAATCGCAGTTTTTTATATTCATGCTGAAGTCAAAATGTCCTGTTCTTAGTGTGATAAGCACAAAAATTCAGAGTCACGTGTTAGAGCTTTGAAGCTGGAATAGCATCTGTATGGGCTTTGAGTACCAGTTGTCCTCCAGTTTCTTATCCTGCAAAAGAAGCTGCAGTGGCTTCCCGCAGTTGCCCACACTTCCTGGCCTGAAAAAATCCCATGGAGGAAATTATCTCATGGCATTTCTCCCTGGGTAGGCTGCATGCTCCAGGGGAACAATTTACCATGAAAGGCAGGACAACTTAATATACAAATTGGCCACCATGTACTGAAGTTATGTAAGAATCCTGCATGGGGGGGTGAGGGTTCACATTTTAATAAGTACTTACATAATTAGAACTTTCAAGCATTATGGGGCCAAAAGCTCAGCAATCCTTTAAAGCGCACACTTCTCTTAATGTTGTAATGGCATCCTTCGTTGCAAATTTGTACACATCCAACACTGCACACATATGTGTGTATTAGCAAAAAGTGGGAACAAAGTGCTTAATTTAATGAAAATGTTAAGAATCCATTAAAATATCAAGAAGATATTTTATAGGAAAAATGAGTACATTAAGCAAAGTGGTATACATTAGCAGAAATGCACATCACACTCCATGCAAATTTCATGTGTGCTTTAAAAACAGTTTGGGACTAACCAAACTTAAGTTTGAAATAAGAGAAACTGAGAAAACATGGCATACAGAAATTTAGCCATCCCCATAAGCCAACCCAAAGGAATTTCACTGTGAAATTTTCCACAGTTTTGTCTGGGGAAGGGGGATCAAAGCAATTCTTTTTCCATCAAACTGAATAAGAATGTTTTGGGGAGATGGAAATGGGGAAGAATTTTTTGGTACAGCACTATAGCATATCCAGTATATTATAGGAAAATTCCCCAAAAGGCAATTCCTTGAGCTTGTGTTAGCAAAGTCAACTCCCACATAATCCAGCACATCTGTCTAGGGAAAAAACCAGGATGTCACTAGGAATATATAAGAAATTCATTGTAGTTCATTTTTAATCAGGATTTTCCTACTTCCAGACATGGACTCAGCTGCCATATGAAGACGAAGTCCATACGTTTCCAATATTGCCGTGAGCATCACAACCTCCACCCCCCAAAACTGTGTCTGAGAGCATTCAGATATTGGTAACATGAACATGAAATGTGTGCTTTTGAAAAAGTGCACAAATAACCAATGGGAGAAGAATTTGTACTTTCAAAGATGCATATAACTGATGTGTCTTTGGGGGAAACACACAAATACATATGAATTTGCATGCAAAAAGAAAAAAGAGAAGCTTGCAAATAAATACAAACTCAAGTCTTCAAGTCCACATGAGCTTCCAGAAGGCATTCAGAGAACTTTGGTGAATGTGAACTTTCTCTTCTGGACATCTCTCTCTGCACTTCTATGTTTGTGTGTCTATGTGTGTCTTGAAAGTACCTTGTTTCTTGGGTCCTTCCAAGGTAAAAAGCAACATACAGACAGGGGAGGGGAGGCCATCTGATTGTGGACAGAAATCATTCCAGGCAAAAAGATTTAAGATGGAAGGGTAGCAGGAGGTGAAGCACATGCACGCCAAAAGTCAGTGAATCCAAGGGGAACAGCTGCAACGGAGATCCTCAAGGCCCCATACCTTTATTTCACCAAGAGCCCAGGCCAGCAGGGGGCGATGCAGGTGGCCTCCCATGGGCTTTTCCCCTCTGTTGGAAGATGGAACCGCACGATCCAGGCAACCTCCTCTACCTGCACCCAAGTTAGCCTGCTTCCCTCAAGTGGGATAGATCAACTGCCAGTCTGGTTTGCTTCTCCAGATGACACAAGAGGAGGGGGATCCATCCTGTGCTTTGCCGCAGGGAGAAATAGCATGAAACAGGGCCTTGCTCCTCCTGCAAGAATGTCTTCAGTTCAGATACTTTTGTGCCCGTAACAATTTGAACACTAGGATGACAATTGTGTGGTTAAAGCACAGTTATGTGTCCTCATCATCGCCACATCTCAAAGTTTGTCAGCAAAGGAGATATCTTCCAAACAAGAAGAGGCATTTTCCTGCAAAGAATCCCTCATCAAAGACAATAGAATAGGAAGGTACAAGCTCAGATGTTTTCACATTGCAACCCAGCAATTCAAAACCCTGAGGACAATGTCTTATTCAGAGACCTGAAATGCAAATGAATAGTAACGTTGACAACCTACAGCCAAATACAGGGGACAGAGGACTTGAATGCTTAATGCAAAAGTCTTTGTGCAAACACATCACTTTAAACCAAGCAGGCAGGTATGTATGGATATGTAACACAAGATATTAGGCAGTATGCATGTGATTCAGGTGCTGGGGCAGTTGGCAAATGTCCAAGTGAAGCACCATAATGCATAGCCTTGCTTTGGTCTTGCTTTGGCAAATAATGGATACATGGAAGCTAACTCTCGTCTGAGAGCTCCAGAATGTTGCATCAACATGTAAAACCAAGTTGTGAAAGAATAAGAATTTACAAGGCTGCATGAGAATGGCAGATGGCCCTTTTCCTACTGTTCAGCCCATGCAACTCTAGAATGTCTAGAGTTAAATGAACAGAACTTGACTTGGCTGTACTTAATTTATTGCATGGAGTCTGCATGGCTCACCTAGATGGGCAACATTAGTATTTTCAACCTCTGGGTAAATGGATGAGTTGATGAATAGCTATTTTCAGTTTATTCATAATAGCAAGCTTCCTTTTCAGTTTTCAAAGGATTTTTTTTTGCCAGAAATTCAAAATATTCAGAAAAACCAAGTTCAGGGGAACTCCCACCCCCCAAACAAACACAAATCCATTGCAAAGGGGAGGAGGAAATGGTGATAGTGAAGGCTTGCTAATTGCTAACTTGGATGCGTGTCGATATGCACAGCAACGTCATTTCCTGCAGTGTCCCTCAGTTTTCTGTGCCTCTGATTCTCTGAAGAAGTTCATAGACTGATCTACTGCTGGGATGGTTACTTATGCATCATCATAAAAGGAAAAAAAAAAGGTGAGGCATCAATTTGCATAACATTTGTATGTGCTACTTTATATGTAATGATGCAGATTTATAAATAATTATCATAATTTAAATACAAACACAATACAGCTCACCATAAGGAGGGAAATGGACTCAGTGACCCTTCTGCCTGATTGGCCTGCTGGAAGGTCTCCAGGAAAGCCTCCAGGTCCTTCTCCTTGTGCTTCTTGGAATGTACACTAGACATTCCAAGACTGGGGATGGTCCTAGACTTGGACAGGAGAGCACAGCAGATCCAGGCACCTACAAAGAGAGGGCAGGCAGCTCTTCAGGCAGAGGGCATCTGCAATGTAACACAGCTGGCCATCCTATCCACTTCTATGCAATAGCAACCTCCCCAGAGAGGTCTGCCTGGCACCGATGTGATACTCCTTCCGGCACCAGGTAAAGACCTTTTTATTTAACCATCATTTTAATAATCAAGGGTTTTAGAGGTTTCAAGATTTTCCCCCTTCCCCACAGTCACATTTTCTATTCTTTTCCTCCCTTTTCTTTTCTCTTAGTTTATGATGTTTATGTTTTACATTGTGCTGTTTTATATTGTTTTACTAATTGTGGTTTTTTTATTGTAATTTTACATTGTGTAAGCCATCCTGAGCGCTTGTCGGAAGGACAGGATATAAATATTTGTAATGAATGAATGAATCAGTGTTTCTCCCTACCCATTGCCTACTGGAGGAGAACCAGGAAAGAGAGAGGGTGGGGGAAGAAACAGAGAAATGGTCAGTGGGAAGGAAGCAGAGTTCCCTTCTAGTGAAAAGGAAATGGTGATCAGAGGCAAAGAGCAAAAATTCCAGTCTTGTTGACCTCAGAAACTTCCTCCATTTCTTGATTGGTTGTCAATGCCATGTGATTATTCCTAGCAATACTTGTCATCTCCCAAGGTCAAGGTCTTCTATTTATTTCATACTTCCTAAGTTGCAATTCAAGGACCAGGCTTGAAGCTTTTATGCCCACTGGTTTCAAGAATATCTTGCTGGAAATTCTCTACTGATTCTACATAGGTTAGGCCAAGGATCTCTGTAGACACAGTGATATCTATGCATCTCAGTGCAAGGCTCTTCTTACTTTCTCCCCAGTTCCAGTGGAAGTATTGCTTCCATCATCGTTACTTTATTTCTGTCCCAGATAACGTCCCCCGGGCATAGAAAAGCTAGCAAAGGTGAAACCGGAGCTACATGAGAGCCTTCCAAACACCCCACAGTTAGGAGCCACAATGGATACTTCTAATCATGAGATGTCTCATGAAGCTCAGGTTTCACCTTTGCCGGATTCTCTTCCATGCAGATCAGATGACTCCTTCAGAACTGTGTGTCTGCAAGAATTTTTGCAAGCACGTCAAAGCAGGAAAGGGTGAAATGCCTTTTGAACATGTTCATTTCCTTCAGGAAGGGGGGGTGGGCCCTGAAAAGCCTGTTCATTAAAGATGGACGCTGTTAAACATAGGTCACCTTGGACATACACAATCCATGATTCAAAGGGTTCCCAGACCAAATGTTTCAATTCAAACATAATCTGGATAAGGACTACATTATGCAAGAAATATGTTAGGTTTCTTCTCCAGCCACCCACAAATCACCAGGAGCAGCTGGTCATGGTCCCATCCTATATAACTGGGATCAGAAATAAATTGAAAGACTTCTAAATTATTGAAGGCATAGTTATTTAGCTACATTGGTTTAAGGACAGTGCCATAAATGACGAGGATTCACTCAGAGTATTTTATGAAGCAGATCCAATGTGCAGGTTTTGTGTGACCTGCAATGACTTTAACGTCTCAGTAAATCACAAAGCTTAACAAATATTAAGATGGCAAAGATTACCTGTGTGTGCCAGATTTTATCTTTTATCCATTATCATTTAGGAAATGAAAAGCTTGAGTCGGAAATCAGACAGTCAGTCACATGACAAGGACGATCTGTCAGCCTTGCAAGACAGTAACCTGAGGCACTATGTCTGTTCCTTAATGCGCGCGTGTGTTTGCATATACACATTACTCTGCGTGCATATGTGTATGGGTGTGCGCACGCAGAGACGTAGACAGATATGCCAATGTGTGCAACTGTGTGCTTGTGTTTATTAAAATCCTATAGTTAGCTCCAGAAAAAAAACCCATATGGGCACGCGCACACACACACACACACACACACAATTATCTGCGTGTCTATTGGCTGGCACTGGCTTTAGAATCCAGACATTTGGCTGGCTGGGGCATGCTGGGAGTTGTAGGCCTTTTTCTGCCTACATTTGCATAGGATTGCACCTTAAAAGAATCATTCTGATGCATGAGCAAACAGTCATATAAAAGAATCACAACTGGAAATGGGAATGTTATGATGCTACCGTGCCAAGAAAGTAACCTGCATTATTATCATGGTTCTATACGGCCCAGCAGATGAAGTTCTTCAGGCAGTTCGCCACAATTAAAACCTAAGACAAAAGTGGATAATCTACAATATAAGCCTTTAAAAATGCAAAGTGCATATGTGCTCCAGCTAGGATGGGACAGGTAGACAACCAGCTCAGGAAGTCTGAAAATGGTGGAGAGCCGGCAGACCTGCCCCAGGATTCCCTGAAACACCACCAAAACTCTCCAAGAAGAACTGGGCTAGTGATGAGGCTGGCTGCCTCTCTTGTGCCGAGAGTCTTTGTGGGCTCTTTTTGTGGACAAGCAATCAAGTTGTATTTCCTATCCATTGCCTTTATTATACAAACTACAAGCAAGCATTGCTTCAGGCTACAAACAGCATCTTTGGGCAACCCAAAGAGACAGGCACTCTGAAGTGATCTAGACTAGAGTGTCTCGAAAAAGAGGTGTTACGAAATTGAATGTCTACTGAGGCCTGCCCTTCTCAAGCTATGCAGGTTCCTGAGCCCCACCCTCAAGAAGGATATGTTCAATGGTCAGCGTTTTGGCTGCAAGTGTCTTTCAGTTCCAAGAGATCCTGCATCGCCCCCCTCCCATTTCATTGGATGCCCAATTCATTGGTCTCATGTGTCCACCTTTCATCTCTTCATTAGGAGCCTACGTTCCCATGACCTTAGAAGACCCCATTGGCCAGCCTCTAAAATAGTTTTCCCCAATCTTGTGCCTCCCAGACACATTAGGACTGCAAC
>NW_025335268.1:910526-936265 GCF_004798865.1 Varanus komodoensis | reverse complement strand
CCCCTGCTATAAGAATGCAAAAACCCATAAGAAGCCAAACCATAGAAACAGAACAGAAATCAAACACACAATGCCCCTTCTCCACACTAAAACTGATAACTGTGATGCAAAGTATAGAAGAGTAACATTCATGATTAAGATAAAATTTAAAATCAGACAACTCATTTGTTCCTCCCAAAGGAAAAACAGAAAGTGTCGCCACTTTTAATCCGCTTTCATTTCCCAACTCACGGTTAGGCTTGTCAAGGAGAAGGGCCACAAAGCCTGAGGTTCATGTGTGGTAAAACTCCATCTCGCAAGTGCCACAGCAGCTTTCCTGTGGCTTGTCAGAAACAAAGCAAGACAGAGACAAGCGGATCCGAGAGCATCCTTGAGGATGGTATGCAGAAAACAGCACAAAGGGTCTTAGTGCCATAACATCTAAAAGCGTGGAGGATACAATAAAGCACAGATGATTCTAGCGCAGCACCTGGTTGGTCCCTCCCTTCAAAGCTGAATGTTTTTAAAAAAGAAAATGAATAATAGACCTGATTAGGATGATGTTTAGCAAAGGTGGGGTTAAAGCAGAATCAGGGAAAAAAAAGAATCATGTAAAAATGTGTTAAGTTACAATGCTTTTAACTTGCATCTCCTGACACCACCATGTTGAATGTTAAAAGCAAGAACATTCCAAACACTAAAGCCTTAAAACGACCTCTTTTAAAGGCCAAGTGAAAACTAAATAGCAGCTCAACATTTCTAAAAGCAAAGAGAGTACGTGCCAATCATGGTTCTCAAGGGAGTGGATTCAGCAGTTTGGCAGGAATACAAGAGAAAGCCCTTCTGTGTTTACCTCCTGGATGGACCTCGCGGGGGGTGGGAATGGCCCACTGAGAGGGACTCCCTTTCCGGAGGGCCCTCCTACTGCCCACCTGCAGCTCCAAAGATGGAGTACCATTCCTGGAGGGTCTGGGGGCTGTTCTAAGGGATGGGGAGGGGAGGAGTGAAGTGCCACCATTCTGTAAAGAATCCAGCTGGCACCTTGGCTCTTTTCCACCTTGTGAGGAAGTGAACATCTAAATGACCAGAATTGGCCGCCTGAAGGTTTTGCAGTGTGAGGGGAGTGCAGAGGGAATCGTAGCCTCCCCATTCCTCCTGTCCTTCATCGGATGCCCATAGCCTTTTACGATCAGAGATTTCTGGGCAAACACACAGATATATTTTATTTATTTATGTTATTTATTAAAACATTTTTATGCCGCCCCATTCACCGAAGCCTCTTACTTCAGCGAATGGGGCGGCGAATATGGCACCCTTCGGCGAATATGGCACCCTTACTATGTTTATACAGCCATCCATCAATATATATTATCTGGACAGCATACAGAACTGAGGATAATATACAATCAAATGCAACACAACATTGAAAATGGAGGAAACACAGTAAAATTCAAGCTATGCAATATTTCGTTTTTAGCAGTGGAAAGCCTTTAAAGGTCTTTAACACACACACATTGTGGCTACCTGAAGGAGCGCTTACGTCCATATATGCCGCCCGCCCCCTGAGATCGGCGGGAGAGGCCCTTCTCCGGGAACCCTCCGTGAAAGAAATTAGGAGGGTAGGTACCCGGAGGAGGGCTTTCTCTGCGGTGGCGCCCAATCTATGGAATGCGCTCCCCAGAGAGGTCCGCCTGGCGCCATCGTTATTTGTTTTTCGGCACCAGGTGAAGACCTTTTTATTCAAGCGTCATTTAAATTGTTAATGTTATTTTTATTTTAAAGTTTTTTGGCCAGGGTGACTTATTTTATACAGTTACATGTATTTTATATTGTTATTTATGTATTTTAATTTATTTATTTGTAAGCCGCCTGAGGCTTCGGCGAATGGGGCGGCCTAGAAATTTTCTAAATAAATAAATAAATAAATTTGCTGTACAAAAACAGAAGGGAAAAGTGGCAATGAAAAGACACCAGGTGAACTTCATTGGGAAGCCTGCTCCACCGGAGTTGTGCCACCACCACGAAGGCTTTTCCCTGCTTGGCTACTGCTTCAGTGTAGTTGGCCAAGCCGAGCAGAAAAGGTGTTGTGGCCCCTTACCTAGTGCCAAAAAACAAAGGAACATAGCAGCAAGGAAAGATAAAAGGAGGCAGAAACTTCTGTCCGAGAGCACATTCATCTCATTTGCACTCTGGAGACCAGGAAGTCCCTAAGACACTCAGTGCAGGGTGGGCAAAGTGATGAGGCAGCCTCTGCCTTCCTGTATCTCCCCCTCTGAATTTATGCTAGATGGCTGTTTTTGGCTGTTTCACTGGGACATTTTGGAAGGAGAAGGCAGTAGACTGCAATGCTGTCAGGATACCTTAGGTCTTGGTTGCGCCAAGCCTTCTCCTCCTCCTGTCCCCTAGAATGCCCCTCCCTAAGTTCAGTGTCTTGACCTCAGAGGAGCAGTGCTTGCATGAAAAGAGGAGCTCTTGCACTCCAGCCCTGCCTCCTCCATCATCGCACCTGTTGGATTGTATGCCTCAGACAACAATCTGCCCAGCAGAGCCTCCTGTCTCCTGTCTCCAAATACTCTCCACACGATCACCTGGGGAATTTGGGGATCTGGCACTCAGCTCAGAATAGGGGCAAACATGGATCCAGATTTGCAATAGATCAGTGCAAATGGGCTTCCCCACCCATGAATCCCGCTGAAAATGCTACACAAAGGGCCAAAGGCCCTGCTGGATGGGAGGAGCACAGGGAAGATCTCCCCAAATCAGGAGGAAGACTCTTCCATGAGTGGAGCCTGTCTCCTCTTGGAAGATCCCTTCTTTTCAGAGAGAGGTCCAATCCTATGGGTTGGCCAAACTGGTGTCCTGGATCACTGCCAGCAGTCACATTTTGGCTACATCTCTAAATTGGATCTCCGACGGGACACATACAGAGAGAGCCATTCCTTCTACGAAGCAGCCTCTTATGTTTTCAGGTCTTGATATGACTATTGGCGTACATAAAGGTACTGGTCAGCAGATGGTATAATGCATTCAATGCCGAAAGGGTGTTCTGATTGTGTTCTGCTATTGGCTTTCTTCAAATGCTCCTACCTAATGAAGAACGTAACTCATCCTGTAGGCCAAAGGAGTCACAATGGCTACTCAATTATGAAACTCTCCGAAGTGCTCAGATATTAATTCATGGTCTAATGTGGTGTCAAGCGGAGGAGAATAAAGGTTAACATATTCTATTAGTCCCAATTGTCAGAAGACTATCATTGAACAATATGGTTCATTAAATGCAAAATCTAATAATTATGTTCATCATAATTGAAATTATTCATAGGGACACGATCTGAATAGTTGTGATTTATTAATTTAGACATAAATTTAATTAGCAATTGATTTCAATAGCATTTTGCTTTGAACACTGTGTTTTGTTGTAAGATATACATCGTGGAAACAACACTGGATAGGACTTGTGGAGGGCCAGGCAACAAGAGGGCACTCAAGCGACAGGGCTTGCTGCTTTGTAAATGCACAATTGCTACAGCGCAGCTCAGAGGGACGTCGTCTTCCCCAAAACAACCATCTGCATCGTCTGAAGCTACAGTTGGAATACAATGCACACATTCGAAGTTTAACAAATCTGTTCATCTTTGCTTTAAAAAAATGAAGCATGGGATCTTTAAAGTGCTGGCTCCGTGAATCTCTGCCTGTCAGGCAACAAAATGGTAGAAAAGTCAAGAAGGTGGATGAGGAGCAGGAATTTCTGGAGACACTGGCTGTGATTAAGAAGGACTCCCTGAGCAGAGAGAGGGGCATGAAGAATGCCTTAGCCAAGGTCCCTCAAAAACAGTGTGCACTTTGGTTTATTTTGCTTTTAAAACACATCGATTTAATTTCCATGCATTCATGTGATTCAATTCTGCAGCAACACCTTCAGCCACTAGGGGCAGACTTTCCTAACCAGCAAGGAGCTTAGCAGTTTATACACAGTTGAAACTGGCTGAGGGACACAGTTTTATAATGTTTGGCTTATTTACATATGCCCAGGTCAAGCCAAGGCTTAATATTTCAGCCCTCTACCCCCTGCTGGGCATCAGGACCCCCCCGCAGGAGAATCAACCAAACAGATCCCCTTTTCAGGGGACGGTAGCAGGGCACCATGGCTTGGGGTGCCAAATGGGACAGGCCCAAAGTGTCCAACCCTGACAGCTGAATGCATCTCCTTGAAAGCTTGGCTGCAACAAACCAAGGGCTACCAGAGCTGGCTCTGACCACTAGATTTATGATACTTGGTTTATTTATGGATACACAGGTCAAGGATATAAAAAGATACAGCTCAAGGGTGTTGATGGGCACATTCCGTTCCAAGTAATGTGCCAGAGGTTTCATTCCAGGCAGTGAATCAGAAACAGGCAGAACCTAAGTAGGCAGAGCGAGAGCCAACATGGGTGGAGCGTGTGTACCAAGTTGGGCGGTATTTGCAAAAAGGTAAACTTCCCACAGTGGGCTTAGGTCTGTGTGAAACTAAGCCAAGGAGAACTAGGGTGCCATGGTGCTTGGGATGCCAGACTGGGACTTGGGGATTCCGGATTCTAGTCTCCATTTGGCCATGAAACTCATTGGGTGACTTTGATCCAGCCATGGACTCTCAGCTTAACACACCTCACAGAGCTGCTGTTGTTGCCAGGCTAAAATGCAAAGGCCTTGCAATCCACCTTGGGTTCCTTGTAAGAGGAAGAAAAGCAGGGAATAAATATAATGTCATTGTTGTCATCATCACCATCATCAAATTTGAAGCCGACCTATACTGTCTTGTGTAGAACAGAAACCCAAAAATGGTACAGGTTGCAAAACTGTCCTGGGAGTTTTCATTTGTTCGTTGATTAGCTCTTTTAATGACGTGGGCACAGGACTGCCTGGATCTGAAAGAAGAACATACTGGGAAAATGCAAAGCATTATTATCCATCCAAACTGACCTTCCCCTTGAAATATCACCATTTGAGCCTTAATTCCAAATCCTCCCTATATGACCAAGTGCTACATGGTGGGATTAACTACATTAATGCTTAAAGCTGTTGCTCTTACCCCTCCCCTGCCCTCTCCCCCACCTCTCAAGCTCTGGCTTGTAGCAATATAATCTTAGAGAATTCCTTATTGATACAGATTTTGAAATGAAAATTACTATTACCATTTCCTAGCTTCTGGCAGATTTTTTTAAAGTTGTTGTTATTGTCCTTGCATTTAAATGCCAGAGTGCTGATTAAAATAAGTACTATGCTAAAACCTTTACAAATCATGTGTGTTACAAAAATGCATTACATATGGATGAATATAGACATAAGCACAGGAAGAGGTGTCTGTCTGCATCCACATATCTAGGTACATAAAATCATAGCCATGTGCTAAAATTAAAAGTCTACCAGGTTGTGTTTAAGACTGATTACTAAGTTTGTGCAAAAAGCAGCTATTATTTGAATCCACGTCTCTGATAAAACATAATTTCTACCTTGCTGTTCCATGTTCATACTTACAGAAACAAGAGTATTTGAGATTGGGGCCTCACAGATGATACTTACACTAGTGACAGATGAATCTACCAGTCTTGGTTTCTCTTAATTTTTACAGTCTTAAGTTTGGTTTGCCCCAAACTTTGGGAATTTTTTCTAAGTTCATATAACAGCCAGCACTGGGACTTGAGAAATCCAAGTTCTAGTGTCCACTCACCATGAATCCCACTAGGGTCTTTCGCCAGTCACTGACTATCAATGTAATCTACCTCACAGAATTGTTGTGAGGATAAAAATGGATGCAGGGGGAAATTGTTGGCCACCTTGCCAGATGAAAAAATGCAGGATATAATTATAATAATAAATTATTTCACATTCATTACTATTTGTGTATAGTTCTCCTAATATTTTGACCTAATATGCACTTTGGCAAATACATTTTAATATAATGCATTTCAATGATCTTCCCAGATACACACTATTTCACATACATTTTTGACTGGAGAACTCCATTGCAAAATTCAAAGAACTACACATTTTGAAGTATCAGTTCACATACTGGTTCTAAATGGTGAAATTAGATAACTGTGCATTCAAATGCAAACTTAAAATGGAAACTGAATTAATTAAATACAATCTGAATGAATCTCTCTCCCATCTTTTCTTAGCACTCACAGGAAGCAATCTCATGCAACAAGCTGTTCTGTTAGATTCCCTCAGGTATTTTTGGTGCCAACATTGGCCTATTCTGTAAAAACATTAAGAGTGAAGGTCAGATGTAAACTTCTAAATGTACAGGAATAAGTTGTGAGAAGTGCCAATTGGCTGGAACTTGTCTAAATGGCACAATGCATTGCCAATAGGATAATTGAACTAGAGATTCAGAGTTTACTCTCAGGAAATGGTGAGAGATGTCTACCCTTTTAGTGGACCAAAACAGAAGATTAACTTCTAAAGAAAGGAGTTGCACAGGGGCCAAATAAGATTCTTTCTTCATACCCACCTGGTAACTGACACCTGTGATGCTGATTACTTTGGTCCTAAAAAGCTCATAGTAAATTTAGGTAAACGTAAAGGTTTCCCCTTGACATTAAGTCCAGTCATGCCTGACTTGAGGGGGCAGTGCTCATCTCCGTTTCCTAGCCGAGGGAGCCAGCGTTTGTCCACAGACAGTCTCCGTGGTCATGTGGCTGGCATGACTAAACGCCGAAGTGCCCGGAACGCTGTTACCTGCCCACCGAAGTGGTGCCTTTTTATCTACTTGCATTTGCACACTTTTGAACTGCAAGGTTGGCAGGAGCTGGGACGGAGCAACGGGAACTCACACCGTTGTGCAGATTTGAACCAGCAACCTTTCGATCAACCAGTCCAGCAGCACAACGGTTTAAACCACTGCGCCACCTGCAGTCCCTAATAGCAAAGTTAAGCTTATCCATTTCAGTCCATCAAGAAGGGTTTTCTAATTACAAGAAGTTTCCCAAAATATGAAAAGGGCAGCATTCTAAGCAACAGCTTTCTTGTGAGAGCTAAACTCATCCTATTTGGATTGGCTGTGCCTAAGTTTTGGGGGGTGCGGATGCAGGTAAATACACATGCTGAAGAGACATTGACTCTTGCATAGACACAACAGAGAGAGAATCTTGACAGATGTGTGGTGGGTCAAGAGAACACATAACGCTGGAGGAGAGGACTTGCTTCTCCTGCATAATTCCTGGATCTCTAACTCCAAATCTCAAATGAAAGAAGATGATCTCCAGATAACCACATCCAGTAGCACTGATAATGCTGGAGAAATGGATTAATAGTTTGACTGGGTTCAAACATGATAATCCATACCCAAGGGCTGAACATGGGTTGAGTGTGTGCTGTAGGTGAAACAACTAGATAAGATCTAGTTCATCTTATCTGTTATCCCAGCTGAGATAACAAAGCATAGTGAGCAATGCCCAGCTCACAACCCAACCACAAAGCAGTTTTCATCATAGGTTGTTCATGTTTAATAAGCTATATAGGCTGAGTTCAGACAACACAATAACCCATGATTTAGCAATACCCCACACTCAACCTATATGCAAATTTGACTATGGGTTATCATGGGTTATCATGTTGACTAAACCCAATCAATGCAGAACAGCATATGTGTTAATATATTTAAGCAGAGGAGCTGATATCTCCTCCTTTTAGATCCCAGTTTTTCCACAGGTTCTTTTCTAAAGGCCATAAACTGAATATTATTTTTAGCTTTCAGTTTGAAAATGAAAGCGACATGAACACACCAAACATTCCTGTTTGACAAATGCACTGTAATACAGCCTTCAACAACCTGGTACCTTCTAGATATCTTAACACATCAGCACCCCTCAGCCCCAGCCCGCATGGCCAACGGTCAGAATTCCAGCCCAAAATATCTGTGACAGAAGAAGGTGAGTGAAATACGTTTGTGTGTACTTTCCACGTAAAGAAACGCAGGCAAGCAAACTCCCAGGTCTAAATTCAGCATGATGGAAGTTTGTATTGCTACACACAGTTCACCAGCTGGCTTCACTGTGCTGTGTCTGTGCTGTGCTCTGGATCTCTGGAAAAAGGACAGGGCCATCATGGCTGCCTTGTCTTTTAGAAAACCTTGACCCATGGTAGAGAAAAGATGAGAAACTGCTCAAAGTAACTCTGAAAAGTGCTTCAGCTGAGTACAGCAGCCTGAGCAACCTCATACTATGCAGAGAATCAGATGGGCTCATTTGTGAAAGGACACTCTCAAAGACTTGGGAGTGAGCTTGGAAACAAGAACATCCACAAAACATTAATTAGCCAGCTGATGAAGGGAGCGGGAAAAGATTCTTCAAGGTGGTGCATTAGTTCAACAGCCCACCAGGCTTGCCCAGCAGCAGAGCAGTCAAAACAAATTGGAGAAGACAGTCCTAGAGATCTCCCTGGGAAGCACAGTTCAGCCAGCTGGTACGGGGTCTAGGACCATCTTTGCCCTGGGTGATGTGGAAAAGGAGATCACACATCATGAGCACACCAGTGCAACACGGGGTTGTAAACAAGGCCATATATATTTATATATATATAAATAAAAGAGAAGGGCAAACCAAGATGAAATCCGAGCAATACCAGGAGGTGCCCATGAAAATGCGCTTCACTTCCTGTACTTCATTTTTCTATGTGGTGTCAGTGGATTTTATTAGAGGGAAAGCATTTTGAGAAAAGCATGTAGCTTTATGTCAAATATATGTTCTTTTTACTTTCATTTATCAGTTATGAAGCTGCTAGTGTAAGATTTGGCTATTGATGCTCATATATTCTTGAGAGGAAATCAGTCAGCTATAGTCAAACAATTTTGTTCAAATTAGAGTGGTCTCCTGAACATTTTTGTCATATGTGTGTGTGTGCATCTGCACACGTGTGTGTGGGAGAAGAAAAAGAGAGAGAAAGGAATGATACAACAGAGACATCTGATGCTGTCTAATGTTTTGACTTCCACCCTCTTCAGTCACATAGTTTGGATTTCAAATGAATGCTGTGAGTGGAGGCAACAGTTTTAAGAACATTCTGAATGGAATTATGCAAAGAAGTCTGGAATGTGCAAGAAAGATGAGCTTTTAAAATAAAAAAAATCAAAGGAGATGCAATCTTCAAGTTTAAACCCACAGGATGTTAAGTCTATAGATCCAGGAATTCTCCCTTCCTTCCACTATCTCTGGACCTGATGTTTGCACTAGGAAATATTTCCAAGCCAGAGTAGTTATGGCCATCGGGATTTTCTATTTTTAAATCAGCATTGTGGGTTTGGAGTTTCTAAATTGAGTGGCAATATCCGCTGGTTTTCTAGCATATCTGGAATCCTGGTGTTTGCATCAAATAATGCATTTTGCTCTGTTGGCATTGCAAGAAGTGATGTGTTCTGTTAATGAGACTGGCCTTGCAGTTGTTCTGCTTTTAAATGTATCCAATTCTCTAAGGATGATATAAGGACAGGATTCATAGTAGTGTAACCCAGGATTGTTGATCAGTGCTTATATTTCCATACTCACCAGTAACTTTGGGCAATTTGGAGGTTGGAAGAAACAATGAAAGCAGTTGGTGGCTTTGCAAGGTGTTGCAAATTGGCTGCCAATGGGAAGCTTTACTTACTAGCTAGATGAGCATGAGAGGATGCCAGATGGAACCATGAAAGAGATACTATGCTCCTCCATATATCAGTAGAAAGAGATCCTCTGGAAAGAATATATGCTCAGCATATATTGCAATCAGTGACATGCAGGGGGTATTATCTGTCTAAAAGGTATTCTTTGGTAGCACCATTTGCTCTTTTGAGATAATTAGCATGCATGTAGGTGTACTTAATTCTGAAGGCCAAGCTTGAAGCCATTCAGCTTATGCAGAGCTTACTTTGAATGTCTGCAGACCCCATCCTTCTGTTCTACCTTGGGTCTCTGAATATGTGGACATGGTGTCTTTCCAATCAAGTCAGGCTTCTTTCCTTCTTCTTTGCCCCTTACCTCTCCCCTAACTTGCTTTCTATAACATCTGTTAAGATCCGGATTGCTTAAAAGCTTGTACATCATTGTGATCCTGGGTTTGCCTAATAAAGGTGCTACACTGATATGGATTTTGAAATGCTACTTAGGGTCAATGCAGCTACTTACTGTGTGAGTGTGTGTGTGTTTATTTCTTTAATTTCTGTACCACCCAATAGCCTTGCTTCTAGCAACACTGCTTTGTTATCAGTCTGTAAGCAAAGCAACTGATATCCATGGTGGTGGTGGTGGTGGTGTGCCATTACGTTTCCTCTGATTTATGGTGAGCATCCTCCAAAACGCCCTCTCCTTGACAGCCCTGCTCACCTCTTGTAAATTCAAGGCTGTGGCTGCCCTTATGCAGTCCATCCATTTCATATTTGGTCTTGCTCTTCTTCTGCAGTTTCCCAACCATGCTTGTCTTTTCCATGCCTTACCCTCCCATGATGTGCCCAAACGTTCTCAGTTTTGTCATTGTTGCCCTAAGGGAAAGTTCTAGCTTGAGTTGATCAAGGACCCACTTGTTTGTCTTCGGGACAGTCCAGCAATGCTCTCCTTCATGTTTCTGGCCCTGTAATTTGAAATGTGTCAAGAGAAGCAGCACCTACTGGTCGGGACCATACTGGAGCCTTTTCCAGCCCTCCTCAGAGATGACAACGATAGAACCTGGGAATTGTGGCAGCCCTTTCCTGCTTCATTGGATGGAATAGATTTGTCCTCAGGCTTGAATTCAGAAATTGCTTGGGATCTTGGCTAATTCAGCCAAATAGCTTTTAAAGGAGCTCCCTTTAGAATGCAGGGGAGCCTTTCTAGATTGGAGAGAAACCTCTTTTTTTAGCATCTCATTTCTATACTGCCCCACAGCAGAAGCTCTCTGGGCAGTGTACAGAGTCCATAAAAACAGATGATAAAAGTACAATAAAATATCATAAAATCAGAAAAATAACAAAACAGCTAAAACAGATAATAAAGACAGACAATAGCAAGGAATAACCAGAGATTTCAAAAAATAGTCCCAAATCACTAACAAACGCATTAAAATTACTGAAACAAATGTTCACATAGTAGCACTACTTTCTTCTCTAAATCTAGGGTTCCTGATAGCAGAAGAAGCAGCTAAAGTCTTAGAATTGGCTTGCAAAGGGAGGGATTTGGGTTTTGAAAAGTCTGTCTTGATTTTGCAAGGCAGTCTGTGCTTAGCAGGGTTCCATTTTCCCACATGTGCCTCCTTCATAAAGCTGCTCACTTACTTTAAATATATCTACCAAAAGACAATGTTTACTGAAAGCCATTCACAGAGTTTAATCGGTACAAAGTTTCTGTTGAAATATATCAAAAGCAAAGAATTTACAAAAATTCAAACTCCTCAAGCTGACGTGTGTGTGTATGTGTACAGGAAGCATAGGAGAAGAGAGACAAGGTCCACCCAAGCATGTAAGCAAAATCATAAAATACAATTATGAAAAGGGAAGGGTTTTTCAGGCTATGAAAAATAACTTAAGCTAAGAATTAGCATCTTCTGATAATCTTCTACCCAAACGATCTTGTTTTGCTTTGGTTTGTAAATTAGTTCATGATTAAAGTATCTCTCCAGTCAAGCTTCATTGTCTTCTGGTGCCTTTTTTTAATACAACCCTGAACCTGAATGCACTTGTAACTCAAGTACAAGATTTGAGAGCTTCGGCAGAACAGTTATTATAAAGTGAAGTACTTACAGTTTTACTGCAAAATCAATGAACTTTTCAAGTGATTTTTGCCATGTTTCACAGCTGTTCTGTTTGCCCATGGATGATGTTTATCACATCACTAGCCATAATATATTTAGATGCTTCTAGAAGCTTCTTCAACCTTTATTTTCTTCCAGCAGCCCATAACTGTGATATCTAGATATATTTTTGTCACCTTCTCTTATTCTTCCTTTGCCTTTTATACTTTTGAAAGGCTCTCTCATAATATGTGGTCAAGGATATGAGTCAGAGTCTTACTCTGTTCTTTCGTACTTTGCACTGACTAAAATGCAAAACACATGCACGCACGTAACATCTTGTAATCTGTGATTGCTACCAGAAGCAAATTATTCATTTGTTCACTCAAAGATAGAGAGAGAGCGATCCAGAAAAATTCCATGGAAGCCTAAAGCTTAGCCACATGCTTTCCCGTGGATAACGTTGCTGGGCCCATGTTGGGGCCCATCCAGCAAGGGGCACAACAGCTCCCCTCTCAGTCCCCTGACCTCTCTCTCTTCCTCATTCCTGTTCCTGCCTCTTTGCTTGTCTTCTGCAAGACTGTGATAAGAGCAAGGAAAAGGGGAAGGCAAGAAAAGGGGAAAGTGTGTGTGCCCATTGGGAGCAGCTTGCACAAATTCTCCCGAAAATCTGAAACCTATGCTGGACTTTCTATGTGCAACTAGGAATTGTTGCTTCTAGAAATAACCCCCAAACAGCAGAAACTCTATTTCCATAATGGAACAGGGGCTGGAAATGTCTCTGGTATGAAAAGGAGTGTTTTTAGATGCGTCAAAGCCCTGCTGTACATGCAGAGGGTTCCCGGAATGCAACAGAACCACCAGCAGCAGCGTAGCACAGTTTGAAGAGGTCTAATGATCCCACACTGCATGTGTATTGCTGAGACTAATGCTGAGGAGGCTTCAGGAGGCACTGTGGAAGGCCCGTTCCACCAAGGACATCCTTCTGCCATCAGCAGAATGATGCTAGATCCAAACCCTGGTATTTTTTTCTGAAAACAGAGATGTGTGAGGAATCCAATAGTGGGGTGAAAATCGAATGGATTTTTTTTTAATTGGTCTCCTAGATTCTGGTTTCTTAGCCCCATGCTGGTGCTGGCTCACTGTTTTGTGAGTCAAGCCGGCTAGCAGACTTCTATCGCTAAAATGGGTCATAATTGATACATTTTTCGAAAATGCCATTTGCACAAATTAGAGGCTAACTACTATTCAGTTCTAGAATGATTTGCACAAATCACTCTGGATATACATACTTTCCAGCTTCTTATTTGTATGAATTGCATAACTGTTTGGTTGTTTTTATTCATTTGGCTAGTCCACCTCCCAGAGAGCCCTAACCCTAACCAACCTAACCCTAACCCTAACGGGCTATGGGAGGGGTAAATAAATACACGTGTGTATGTGTTCCTACAGGATCTTAAGTACCTTGGAAGAAACTCCACCTAGCTTGCTTCAGAAAAAGAGTCATATTTTCTCAGGCATTTTCTTAGTGGACATTCAGGCACACACCTAGATTTCTCGACGTGCATGGGTCTGTCCTTCAGTGGCATGCCAAACACAGTCAGAATACCATTCCAAGGTACTATTGCTGGAGCCAACTCTCATTTCTGTTCACAAGACAGAGACCTCTGAGCAATATATCATTCCATGCTTCAATCACAGGCTTCTCCCTGGAGTACCAGCCTCTCACTGGGTGACATCTCAGACCATGTGGCCTGGCTCTTTATCTAGGCTAACTAATACTTTGATCCCTTGAAGACACTCAATATTAGGCTCATACTAGCTCCAGCTTTTTCAGGGCCCTTGGACAAAACACCTTCAGTGGTCCCCTTCTTCTGGGAGTCTACCTTCTCACCGCCAGTTTCACCAGCTGTGGTGGATGCTGCTCCTTTCTCTCATCATCACCACTTCCTGCTTGCTTGTCAGGCAGAGGGCCAGTGAGCAAGTCATCCAGGACACCTGCTTCTCCTCCTTCTCACCACCACCATTGTCTGAGCCAGAGTAAGACGAAGACGAAAGAGTAGGATGCAATGATGAAGAGGAGAAGCTACTCCAGGAGGGGAGTTCCTGTCAATGAGCCCGTGCTGGGGTGTGGGGCCCCAACAGGTGCCCGGCCATGCCTACCGTTGGTGTGAGCGCTGGGTGCATCATGTGCAGATGTTCTGCAATAATGATTGGACCTTCCTAATAACTGTTTATTAGAATAAAAGCACTTTCTAGCCAACACCTAGAAGGTCCAGATTTCCTGGACAAAATCCCCTTTCCAAACAAGATCTCTTTTCATCTAAAACTCATCTTATCTCGCACCATGAAAACGGCATCATTCCCATGGTTAATACACCAAAACCCAAACATGAAAAACATTACATCAAGAACTGGAGAAGAAAGATCAGCAGAACGTATGTCTCTAAGATGTCTGGTAACAGTGGACAGTCAGCTAGAGGACTGAAACCTGATACACTCTGGGTATACAGGTAGGTGCATGCCTACAATTTTATTGTATGTTCCAAAGATAGTTAATTAACCATAATCTAACTATATCTAGTTATATCCTTGTGCCACTCATAGGAAATTTGCCCTTCTTTTATTCATACTTTTTTCATTCAGTTCCATTATTTATTTTATTACTTTTTCTCAAAAGTAGACATTTCTCATTTATACGTATATGCCCAGTGTACATAATGCTAAGCAAAACATCTGGTTCAGACTGGAATTCTAAGTGTGCAGTACAAGTGATTTCAAGAAGTCAAGGGCATTTCATTGGAAAGGGCAAAGAACAATAGATGCAAGAAACTAAAGTCCACCATCTGATGGCTTAAGGTTGAAGCCCATAGCACACTCATGCACAAACATTTTTCACTGGCATCCACAAGATTTAATTTCATACAACTATCTTCAGTATCAGAGCTAAAGTGCATTTACAACATACATTGGCTGGAGTCCATTGGGAAACCTCATCACTTTCCTCTACCACTATCAGGGATTCCGTGAGAGAGAGAGACAGAAGAAGGAGCAGAAGAAACCATCAAGGTCTCCTCCAGCTGGACTTTCCTTTCCCTCTACAGCTTAGGCATTCAGAAGGTAGACTCTGGATACTTTAGAATTCTCAGAATGCTGGGAACTGATGTCCAAAACATCCAGAGACCTACTGTCTGTCCTCCCCTTCTCTGCAGGACCATCTACTAACAGCTGCTCTGTGAGAAGGATCTTGGTGACATGTTTTATGCTGATACTGTTGTACTGTGTCTTTCGAAAAGTATTTTGGTGTACATCAGTTTGGAAGATTGTACAATCAAAGAATAAATAAAGTAATGATGAAATCCCATGGAAGCTCTGCTGGCTGGGCAAAGCCTTTTTTCTGCTTACCTTTTCATTGTATTGTGCAAATGCCTCTCATCCTTACTGCAAAGCTCAACTGAGAATTCAAATGATGTCTGTTTTATTCTCACATGGAGCTGGTTATGGGGGCAAGAAGTGAGAAAAATCATGCCAAGCTAGAGACACATGGATGTGCCATTTCAGTTGCATTAAGCCTGTGCACTAAGCTATGTGTGTCAATACAGATTTAGCAAAAGTACTATAATTTAATTAGAAATACACTACCCATATCAAGGGCAATTAGTCAGGGGACCTGTGTGCCTTCTTAATTTGCTTTCCAAGTGAAAATCTTCCACCTCAATGGTTCCTTGACTTTAAATCAGATCTCAACTGGAAGGGCCATCAGATAGGGCACACCTTTAAATAAGTCAGCTCTTCAAGTAGAGTGCTGTCCTCTGTCATGAAGGAAAGTTGGCCAACTCTCCCAGGCTGAGTCGAGCTTTTACTTGTCTTAGGGTACAGTCCTGTCACCCACACCCTGGAAGCATGCAAGCCTCTGAACTTGGGGGCTTCTGTGCATCCTGTGCCCCAAACAAAGTGCAGTAGTGGCAACCTCCATTGCTGTCACTGCTTCCTGCACCCTGATTTCCATCTAGATGGCGATTTTTGGCCTTCTAGGGAAAGTACGGGGAGAGAGGAGTGAAGGAGGCTGAGCCAATGATAAGAATCCGCACCAGGGTTGGGCCCAGCATCTTCCCTTCCCAGGATCTCAGAGCAGGGACTCCACATATTTCTGTACCATCTCAGACATCAGAAGGCTCCTCAATGTTGTTGGGTGGGAATGCTGCTGGAAGTGCCCATTTTGGCTGGGATGAGGCTGCAGACCACAAGCACAGGGCCTTGTCATGGGAGTCCACGCTGCAGAGCGGTTCTTCTCAGATTCCCTTTCTTTGCAGAAGACATATGTGGCGAGGTTGCTCAATTTTGCAACATATTGATAAGGGCTGCACAGAGATTGTTGTTGTTGTTGTTGTTGTTGCTGCCATGGGTTGAATACGGGTTTTTCTTTGTTGGTTGCTTGTTTCGATCTGCTATATTTTCATTTATGGAGATACATTTCTTGGTTTGCGGAATGCAGGTGACCCTCAGAGTTCAGGCAACCCACGAGGTCAGGCAGATCTTATGTGCTAAAAATAAGCTCGCAACAGAGTGATTTCAAAATACACTTTGAACGCAAAGGTCTGGCTTGCACTCTCATGAGATGGATACCTCCAGACTGGGAGACTTCGCTGTATCCAAAATCCTGCTGCTCTGGACTCATTTGCAGTCTTCCACTCACTTAAACAAGTATTGACAGTTGGTGCCCACAGCAAAGCTGCTGCTTCTAAAGTCCTTCTCAGTCCAGCTACTTTAACTGATCCACAAAATTTCAAGCGTGATTCTACTTGTATTAAATCTGGCTCCATCCTCAATCCAGGACCCATGGCAAGTGATTACATGAAAATGGAGATCTTGGAAATTTGGCAAAGGTTCATCATTCTAAATATTAAACCTTGAGAATTAAAGTTGTGAGCACTTTTGTAACAGAAGGAAAGAAATAAATCAGACCCTGACAGATTATTCATATGCTTATTTACTACATTTCTGTACTGCCAGTAGTTGGAGCTCTCTGGACAATCTGCAACAATGAAAAACCTAAAATGCAGCAAAATATAATATCAAAGTTTCAAAGCTTAAAAGACAGTATAAATGCAAGTAAAAGCCAAAGTGAAACCAAACAGGTAGCAGTGCAAAGACTGAAAAAATGCAGTAAGGGTACAATTACATGGTCTGGGAGGCCCCAGGGCTCGTCAGAGTCCTAGCTTCCAGATCTACAATCCTGTACTTTCAAGGCTGTGAGCCTGAAGGCTGAACCCTACCAGACCCCCTCACGGTCAGTGCAGGCAGAATTGGCCAGCTGTCCTCTCCTAGGCTGCAACTGGGCAACAGAGGGGGAAAAGGGCTGTGGGCGGAGGCCACAGAAAGGCTCTCCATGACTACATAAGGACATAATTTTTAGCTGAGATGCACCGGGGGTTTTTAAATATTTTTTATTGTTATAGTGTTATTATTTATGTATTTATGTATGTTGTTTCTGTTGTGAGCCACCCCAAGACTTCGTTGTGATGGGGGCGGCATAAAAATGTTTTAAATAAATAAATTGCTATAACAACCTAAATGGATCAAAAGGGATCTGCATCTGGTTGTGCTTCTGGTGACAATGCTGGATCCCAGAGCATCCCCACACTATTAGCCTGATCCTTAGGGGAGTGAAGCCCCCTCATTTTGGATGTCACTCCTCCTGGTAGGCAAGCCACCTGCTAACAATGCCTCTGGGTTGCCTTTCTGGTGATGCCCAGGCACAGTTGTGGGTTGCACAAAAACACCACCCTTCCCCAGGGAGAGAGAGAATCGCTAGGCTAGTTCTGGGGCAGTCATTGTTTTCCATTGTTAGGGTATTGCTGGAGGATGATAAATAAATAAAAATAAGCTTTGCAAGAACTCACCCTCCAAAGTGGAACAGCCTTCCCACACTCCTTGAACTGGCAAAACTCTGCCGGGAGTTTATCTATGCTAGTGGAGTTTTCCACAGGTGTATCAAGGGCCACCAGGCTTCTTTGAAGAAATGCAGGCTAAGCCCCCATACAGCCCATCAGAGGAGAGTTGATGGGATGCAGAATTGCTGCCTGAAATCATATATTTTTATATACTTTGCTGTATTATCAGGTTTTCCTCTCGATCTCCACACTCTTCTTGGTAATTTTATAATTGTTCATTGTTGCTTTAAAAATAATTTTTTTTTGGCTTTTCAAACTGAGTGTGGCTGTTGGAATTGTTTTACAATCCTTGAGTCACTTGGAACAAGAACTTTTTAATATATAGGAGGAATATAAATTAAAATAAATAAACATGCAGCTGCCTTATCCTGCAACAGCAATGGTATACTACAAGAAAGATGTTCCTTCCAGCTCATTGGAATTCACTGTGATTAGGAGAAGATTTCCAGTTGTGTCAGGAAAGCACCTGTTAATGCCAGCTATCTTGTGCTGAGCCAAATATTTATATTCTTCGATTTTTGGCCATTTGTGAGAGTTACAGGTGAAGTAGAAACTCCATTGAAAGATGGAAGGGCAAGAACTGCAAATGATGTTCCCACTGGGGAGAAGGCCGGGGGTTCCATTCACCTTTTTTAAATATAGGATGTAGCCAAGGGGTGTTCTGAGTTTTGTGAAAATCCGAAATGTCCCATGAAGTAGCAGCAATCCAGACTTGTTTACAGGGAGACTTCTCCAGTCTGGCAGCACTTCCCAAGTACCTATGACAGCCTGCAATGGCATGGGCTGCCCTTGGGGCTCAGGACTGCTGGGCTGAAAGCACTATGTTAGCACTCATAAAAAAATCAAAAGAGCCAGTGTGGTGTAGTGGTTAAGAGCATGGGACTGGGACTCAGACGATCCGGGTTCTAGTCCCCGCTCAGTCATGGAGCCAACTGGATGACTTTCGGCCAGTCACAGACTCTCAGCCCAACCTACGTCACAGGGTTGTTGTTGTGGGGATAAGATGGAGGAGGAGAATGATGTAAGCTGCTTTGAGCCCTTTGTAGGAAAAAGGCAGGATATAAATTCAAAAAGAAAAAAGAAAAAAGAAAGACCTCTCAGTTGTCTCCCACATTTAGAAAGGTAAATGAGAACACTGCTTCTTCTCTCCGTATTTGTGTTTCAGACTTCTCCATTCTTGAGAAAGAGGTGGGCGGGGGGGGGGGGATCCTCTTCTGTAGGGAGAGAAAAAAATTGTGAAATTTGGGAGCAGGATCTAGCATGGCATAACAACCCTGAGAGTTCCTTCAACTGGGAATATCCTGAGACAAAACAGAGTTTTCTTATTCATTCCTCATGTAGCAGGTGCATGGAACTCACCTACTTTTGACCTCACAATTGTTTCTTCTGTTTGCCACTGGCAATGGCACAATGAAAGAGGCATTCACAAATCACAATGTTTGATTTCTGGTGACTGATGGAGAAAGTGATATTGTGGTTCTGGTGGACAGCTCAATAAATAACAATGTGCAAGCAATCTGTTTTGGGGGTTGGAATCTATCAGATTTCCTCTGCCTGGCTCCCTAAATCTTGCCTGCTTGCTCTCTGCCCCGAAACTTCCTTGCACTGATCAGTCATTTGGCATCCGGCAGGAAGTGAGCCCAAGCAAGTCCACAAGGCCAGCTTGTGCAAGCATAGTTCTGCTTCTGTCCAGGCAGCTGTGCTCCCCACTATACCACCAAAAAACTACCTCCTGTCCTTACTTTGCTCCAAGAAGCCACTGGCATTCCTGAGCATTCACAGATTCAAACCCAGCTTACTTCTGAGCCAGGGCAGAGCATAGGAAAGATATCCAGTGCACAAAAGAGAGAGCTACATTCTGGCTTAATCGTCACATCCTTATCAATCAAAATGTTGACCCAGTATAAAGTTAGGGTAATAAGGCAAACTCCTTTTTAGGCATAATTGAGGGAAAATGAAAATAAAGCTGCTAAGATTGTATTGCCCTTCTATAAATCTGTAGTGCAAACACACCTAGAAGGTAGCTTCTATTCATGATGCTTTTTGCTGCTAAATTGTTGGGTCAGTGGCCAATGGATGCTGACTGGCTAGGTGGGATGGAAAACTTGTGAAAGAGGACATGGAGAGTAGTGGTTGGAGTCTTAAAGAGGAGTCATTTCAACCTTTAACATTTTGTTTTAGGTCCCACACATCCTTCAAAAAGCCCCCTTGTGATGGTCCTAGCTCATGGTAATGGTTTCCATATGATAATATATGCATATTTATATTATTTACACATTAAGCAATTATACATAATGGATTCCAGTTTCTGATTAAATGTAAGGGCATGTTCAGTCATCACAAACATTCTCAAGAATTGTAATTACCAGTTCACAGCTTGGGTGCAAAGCCTCCAGCCCACTGAGCACCCCAACTTGACCTGCTGAGACTCTTCCAAGGGGTGGCATGAACCCCATTGTCATTTCACATCCCAGATCAGGGATAGCAGCACTGGTGCTGGATAGTCTGGGCCTTGGGACTCACCCCTTGTTCTTAATAGGAATTAATCAAATCAAGGTACCACTGGGCATCAGACAATTCCTAGGTCAGGGGTTGGCAACCCGCGGCTCCGGAGACGCACGTGGCTCTTGAACCCCTCTGCTGTGGCTGCATCACTCAAAACACGCCGGCACAGCCGCTGATCTGCTCCAAGCTCCACTCAGGAACACAGCGCTAGCTAGTTAAGTAAATCAGCTAGTTAAGTAAATTGCTACATTCCTCTGCTAAACAAGCTTCCTGCAGGCTCTCATGTTACACGAAACCCAGCTGAAAAGATTCTCTTTGTCCCAATGTAATCTCCTTCATCTGAATGTTAAAAGCTGCGCTTGGGACCTGTCACAATTCACATCACTTGACTGTTTAGCTGCTAATCAGTCACTAAACACACCTATATCTGCAACCGGCACGGATTTACTGAGCTTTCCCCACCTCCAACCATGGATAAATCCAAAGAAAAGTTTCTGAAGAAAACCAAACTTTTAATGGTACGTGGGTAGATTCATTTGCTTTTACTGCTGACAAACTTATGGGGTTTGCTGTTTAATGCATGCAGCCCTTTAGCACTGACTTTGACTCTGCAGGAAGCTGTTCTCCTATTCAAAATATATGAAAGGAATCCTACTAATTTATAATGTAAGATTAGAAATAACAGTTTTTAGTGACTGAACAAGAGCTGCAGCTAAATCATAATGAAGATATAGATCTACTTCTTTGTTTTGAGAAGATTCTTATAAACATTCCAGCAACATTATTACATTGGGAGAGGGATGTTTGTTCAATATTTCACCACGTGATAAAAGGATGAGGGCACACAGAAGCAGACGGCATGCTTGGTTTGCTGCTAGTGGATAATATAAGTTCGGCTTTTTATTTCATAAATACGAGGAGGACTCAGATAGACATTGAGCATTTTATTTGAAAGTAACTTTCAACCCAATGTCTTTTTTTTTTTTTTTTTGGAGTTCAAAATGTTTTTGTTGCATGCAGAAATAAAAATTTTTTTTCTCTGTAGCAGTTCATTGATTTCATAAATGCAACACACTATAGATTTTTTATACATAGCATAAAGGTAAAAAAACCTATATATGCAGTGTTATCTTCATTTTAGATGTCAAAAGGGTTTTGCGGCTCCCAGTGTTTTCTTTTCTGTGGGAAATGGGTCCAAATGGCTCTTTGGGTGTTAAAGGTTGCCAACTCCTGTCCTAAACTATATTCCTAAGAGTTGCTGTGGGGAGCTGTCCATGGTCCTGGCCTCCAGCAGTCTCTACTGAACAGTTTCTATGATCCATCAGATCATCCTTCTGGGTTCCAGCCTGTAACAGCATCACATCTATATGCAAGGAGGTGCAGATGTGGATAGTTAACTACAGAAGAGCATCCAAACATGCTAATCCCTTGCAGCTTGAAACTGTATAGATCATGAAAATCTTTGCCACTTGATTCTGCTTGATGTACTCACTGAACTTTAGGCCAGAACTAGACCTTATGGAAAGGAAGCTTCCTTATCCTGAACCAGACCATCGGTCCATGTGGCCCAGTATTGTCAGTGCTAAAGGGCTGCAGCTCTCTGGAGTATCAAACCAGAATCTTTCAGTCTTTCCCGGGCTTGCCAGCGATTGAAGCTGAGGCCTTCTGTATGCAAAGCATGTGCCTTGCCTCTGAGCTCCTCCCATCTTTCCCATAATACCAAATAAAAGAAAATACATGCTATTGTCACATCATGTTGTGAGCTTTCCCACCACTGCAAATGAGAGCAAAGGAAGTAAAAGAGGAGAGACTCATGACATGATGATGTCACATGGTACATTTTGTTTTAATAGAAACAAGGAAGAAAAGAGGAGACAGCAATTTTGGATTTGCCTATCCTCCAGAACCACCATAGCTTTATAGAATGTGAACATTGAAATCTGGCACAATAAACTCTTCATTTAAGATACATGGACAAAGGTAGGTAGTTAGATAGATAGACAGGTTGATATTCTAGGTATACCCTTTGGCTACATTGGTCTTCAGTCTTGTTTACCAGACTTAGCCATGCGGGTCTTCATTTACTCATGCTACAAAGAACAGTGCTGCCTTGACACACACACACACCCCCTTTACAAAATACATTTTGGAACAGACTGCTAGGACGCTTAAGGGGGTTTTCTTTGCTGCCATTTGTTTCTCGACACACAAAAACAAAAACTCCAAATGGAGCCTCAAAACTCAGACTAATTAAAGACAAATAATTAACCATGTTCAAACTGGGAAGGTTGGCAAACTCCCTCTGCATTGTGGAGACCTCCTTGGCACTCAAATGGTTAGGGACTCTATCTCGCAACATTGTGCTCATCTCACTGTGCTGGAGAGCTCTTGAGAATGTTATTAGCTGGGTGTTCGCCTTGCCGTTTTTCCACATGAGGCAGATGGGTAATTACGAAGCTAATAGTCTGATTGAGAGAAATCAGATGCAGTGGTTTGCCCAATTAGATGATACATTAGCTCCCTTCTTTGTAAGCAGCTAATGTGTGAAGCAAAGTGGTATTTTGGGGGGTCAGAATCCTTAAACAAGTGCCGAGTTGCAGATTATTGTATGTGTGTGTGTGTGTCTCCCTCTCTCTCTCCCTCTCCCTCTCTCTCTCTCTTTTTCTAATGGAGGAAAAGTGCTAAGTCTTCATTACTAAAAGCATAGAAAATGCAAATCAGGCTCTGAAACAAAAGAGTGAAGGGACAGGCGAGAATATTTGGTGTCCAATGTGTCAACCTACAACATCAATTACATTGAAATGCAATGCATGGGAGCCTAATCAAGGATAGCATAATTGTAATAATTGCATGCTTTTGTTGAAGAGCTGCTGCCGTTGTTATTGTCAACCATTTGTTTCTTTCTATTGTTTAAGGGGGTGGGGGGATTTTAAATATACATGTCCATCTGAAAAAGTATGTAGGTAAAAAGGCTTGTGCTATTGTACACAAAGTACGTCTCGCCCACTGATTTCTACCGGGTGCTGAAGGAGCAAGTTCTTTAAAGCTGCAAAGTAACCAAGAAAGTAAATAGCCTGCAATTTCATTTCGTGCAGGGTTATCTTTGCTTTCTTTGATTATACTGCTGTTCCTTCAAAGGGAAGTTACAATTATCATCAAATGTTGGTAGAAAAGGTGCTGACATGATTCGCTTATATCAATACTGCTGTCAAATTATGTTCATCTGGTGGATCAATATAAACACTGCAACCTAACCTTCTGACAGATAATCCTTCTGTACATCCCTGTTTTCCTTTCCTAGACCTTTTCTCTTCAACTGTCTTAGTACATGGCTTGGATCGCAAGTAACCATGCCACTCTCTGAGTTCCAAACAGAACTGCTTCACACATTAGGCTGCAAATGAGAGATGACATGTAGAAAGGCATAGCAGCAGGATCCATTGATCTGGACAACTAAAGTGGGTGCCTGAAACCAGGCACACCATTTTTTGCCCCTTCCTTGCATCGCACTCACAAGAGAGGACCACATACCCAAAGTGGTGAGCTGCTATGGTTTGAGAAACATGTGGCCCATGGTCCCCCATGAGGCCCTTCAAACCCACTCCAAGCTGCAGGCCTGTTCTACTCAGGGTGTGGGAAAATGTGACCCAGAAAGAGAGAAGAGGTGTCTCCACCCACCATGGACTCTGGCCACAGTCAGATGAAGAGTGGTGAGGGACCTTTCTAGTGAGTCAATGGACCTTTGTTGGAAAAAGATTCCACATCCCCTGTGACAGCCATTGCAGTGGAAAGAGCTTGGTTCAACGCTCAGTAAATCAGTCGGATGGGATCCCCCATCCTCCAACTTATCCTGCTTTAGAGAGATCATGCAGTATCAAAAAATGACAGGATGTTGAAACGGGCATAATGCACAAACAGATCAAATGTATGCTGTGCTGGATGCAAAGTTGCCCCTTTCCATGTGGAAATGTCTTCTGTTCACAAGGGGTTTTGCACTTTGCACGGGAGTGCTTGTGAAAAAAGTCCAGCTAAAGCCAAGGACGTTCTCCCATTTCTGCAGCAGGTTGTACACATCCAAGGGAAAGATTCACAGTAAAGGGAATCTCCCGGATGTATTGCCGAGCAAATTCTTTTGAAGTCCCTGTGCAACTATTTGTGGGGAGGCACTGCTTGCCATCTGCTCACTGTCCATTGGCCCTCTCTCCTTGGCATGGAAGAGAATGTGGAAGCCTTCATTTCTGTAGGAATGCCATATAGTTCTGCATCCTGGAGCTCTCCTTACAATGTGAGAGTCCTGCCGAGTCAGGTCAAAAGCACATTGCACTCAGAATCCTTTATTATTGCAATGGCCAACCCAGTGCCTCCAGGACATGAAGACAATAGCACCTTCAGCACCCAGCAAAAGGTCCTCATTTTGCTTGACTAATAGCTATTAATTTATTACCAATGAATTTGTCTGATAAAGAAAGGCCAAACTATACAATTTTATTTATTTTTATTCATTTGGAGTTTTTATCTGCCGCCCCATCGCTTAACGATGCCTGCATGCGGCACCTGGCCAAGCTTGCCCATCTCTTCGCAAACTACCTGCCATGTTCCAAGCATCCTCTATGCACATGGGACAATCTTCCAGCGATTCCTCCTCTGAATTGTCTAGTCCAGGTTCCTCATGGCACAATCCATGCATGTTGAGACAAGACAAAAGTCCTACAACTCCCAGCATTCCCCAGCCAGCCATGCTATGATCTGGTGGACTTTTTTCTATTTAAACCCACATAGGATAACACCTTTAGAGAGCAAACTGTTTTCTTTATTAGTCTGCATATCTGATTCCCCATCCCTTATCTTAATTTTTTAAATTTATAACCTAGGATTGGACAATAAACTTTTGACAACTCACGGATCTTTCATCTTCATGCCAGATCAGATTTTCATTCTTCACACTTTGACCAAGAGGAACAGTAAACTTGGAAACAGGTTGCACTCACTCAGTGGTGATGGAGAAGTTAACTGGGAGTTCTACTCCCATGTAGAAAATTAACCTTTATCTGTTGGCGCTCCTCTCTCTCAGATACTCAGGTGAATTAAGAGATGATGGAAGACATCAATAGGTTGTTTGCAGCCTGGCCTGGCCTTCAAAGTAGTTGGGCAATTCCTCACCCTTTTTAAAGCCATCTTGGCTACTAGACATCACATCTAATGGAAGTAAATTTCATTTAAAATGCATGCACTTAGTTCTTTATTCTGCCTCACAAATGGGTTTCAGAAGCCTAATAAAATTTCCCCCTGCCTCCCAGGTTGCCTCTCCAGGACTTAGTTACTCAGGACCATGTAGACTTGAAAAGAAAAGAAAAGAAAAGAAAAGAAAAGAAAAGAAAAGAAAAGAAATCTACACTTTTTAAAAATGCATGTGGAATAAGACTCACCTTAAAGTAGAAAATCTGTCTTTGAAAGTGGGGCCAATCCTGTTTAATCTTTTCATCAATGACATGGAAGAAGGGGTGAACGGTCTGCTGATCAAATTCACAGACGACACTAAAACTGGAGCAGTGGCCACAACTGAGGAGCAGGTACTCCAGATCC
>NW_025335268.1:909555-910426 GCF_004798865.1 Varanus komodoensis | reverse complement strand
TAAAACTGGAGCAGTGGCCACAACTGAGGAGCAGGTACTCCAGATCCAAAAGGATCTGGACAGACTATGGAAGTGGGCAGACCATGGAAGTGGACTATGGAAGTGGGCAGGAGACAACAGGATGGCGTTCAATGTGGATAAGTGCAAGGTCTTGCACTTGGGGCATAGGATTAGCTGTCATAAGTACAGGTTAGGAGACAACTGGCTGGAGAGCAGCACTTGTGAAAGGGACCTCGGAGTACTGGTTGACTGCAGGCTAAACATGAGTCAGCAGTGTGATGCGGTGGTCAAGAGGGCGAATGCCACCCTTGGTTGCATAGCCAGATGTGTGGTTTCTAGATCAAGAGAGGTATTACTACCACGCTATACGACTCTGGTGCGCCCGCAACTGGAGTATTGTGCTCAGTTTTGAGCCCCTCATTACAGAAAGGATATAGCCAGGTTAGAGTCAGTGCAGCGTAGGGCCACAAGGTTGGTGGCCGGTTTGCAGGGAATGGGGTATGGGGCGAGACTGAGGGAACTGGGTGTCTTCAGCCTGGAGAAGAGGACACTCAGAGGGGATCTGTTGGCGACATACAGGTATGTGAGGGGATGTCACACAGAGATGGGTAGAGACCTGTTCTGCCCTGCAGAGGAAGGCGGGACACGCTCCAACGGAGCAAAGCTCAGGGAGCCAAGGTTCCATTTGGATGCCAGGAAGCACTTCCTGACAGTCAGGACCCCGAGGGTGTGGACTGGGCTTCCACAAGAGGTCGTTGAGGCCCCATCTGTGCGGGTGTTCAAGGATAGGCTGGACGTCCACATGGTGGGCATGTCGTGAGCAGAGCCGGCTGGTGCCGGAGGTCAGACTAGATGGCCCGGGAGACCCCTC